>NW_027414607.1:0-284071 GCF_964106895.1 Numenius arquata | reverse complement strand
GGTGCTAGGGAAAAGTGAAAAAAAGGTTCTTTGGAGGATAGAGTGGCCAGGAAAGCCCGCAGCCCCAAAGTCTGGGTGGCAATGCAAGTAGTTCCCAGAGGCGTTCATAAAAAGCAAGAGTTGTTCTGGCTGCCACCTTGGCTGTGGGAGCCAGGCCAGGACGTTCGGCATATTGGGGGCCGGTGCTAGGGAAAAGTGAAAAAAAAGGTTCTTTGGAGGATAGAGTGGCCAGGAAAGCCCGCAGCCCCAAAGTCTGGGTGGCAATGCAAGTAGTTCCCAGAGACCTTGAAAGAAAGCAAGAGTTGTTCTGGCTGCCACCTTGGCTGTGGGAGCCAGGCCAGGACAATCGGCATATTGGGGTCTGGTGCTGGGGTAAAGTGAAAAAAAGGTTCTTTTGAGGACAGAGTGGCCAGGAAAGCCCGCAGCCCCAAAGTCTGGGTGGCAATGCAAGTAGTTCCCAGAGGCGTTCATAAAAAGCAAGAGTTGTTCTGGCTGCCACCTTGGCTGTGGGTGCCAGGCCAGGATGTTCGGCATATTGGGGTCCGGTGCTAGGGAAAAGTGAAAAAAAGGTGCTTTTGAGGATAGAGTAGCCAGGAAAGCCCGCAGCCCCAATGTCTGGGTGGCAATGCAAGTAGTTCCTAGAGACCTTGAAAGAAAGCAAAAGTTGTTCTGGCTGCCAGCTTGGGTGTGGGAGCCAGGCCAGGACGTTCGGCATATTGGGGTCTGGTGCTGAGGTAAAGTGAAAAAAAGGTGCTTTTGAGGATAGAGTAGCCAGGAAAGCCCGCAGCCCCAAAGGCTGGGTAGCAATGCAAGTAGTTCCCAGAGAAGTTCATAAAAAGCAAGAGTTGTTCTGGCTGCCACCTTGGCTGTGGGTGCCAGGCCAGGATGTTCGGCATATTGGGGTCCGGTGCTAGGGAAAAGTGAAAAAAATGTTCTTTGGAGGATAGAGTAGCCAGGAAAGCCCGCAGCCCCAATGTCTGGGTGGCAATGCAAGTAGTTCCTAGAGACCTTGAAAGAAAGCAAAAGTTGTTCTGGCTGCCACCTTGGGTGTGGGAGCCAGGCCAGGATGTTCGGCATATTGGGGTCCGGTGCTGGGGTAAAGTGAAAAAAAGGTTCTTTTGAGGAGAGAGTGGCCAGGAAAGCCCGCAGCCCCAAAGTCTGGGTGGCAATGCAAGTAGTTCCCAGAGGCGTTCATAAAAAGCAAGAGTTGTTCTGGCTGCCACCTTGACTGTGGGAGCCAGGCCAGGACGTTCGGCATATTGGGGTCCGGTGCTAGGGAAAAGTGAAAAAAAGGTTCTTTTGAGGACAGAGTGGCCAGGAAAGCCCGCAGCCCCAAAGTCTGGGTGGCAATGCAAGTAGTTCCCAGAGGCGTTCATAAAAAGCAAGAGTTGTTCTGGCTGCCACCTTGGCTGTGGGAGCCAGGCCAGGACGTTCGGCATATTGGGGTCTGGTGCTGGCGTAAAGTGAAAAAAAGGTTCTTTTGAGGACACAGTGGCCAGGAAAGCCCGCAGCCCCAAAGTCTGGGTGGCAATGCAAGTAGTTCCCAGAGGCGTTCATAAAAAGCAAGAGTTGTTCTGGCTGCCACCTTGGCTGTGGGAGCCAGGCCAGGACGTTCGGCATATTGGGGTCCGGTGCTGGGGTAAAGTGAAAAAAAAGGTTCTTTGGAGGATAGAGTGGCCAGGAAAGCCCGCAGCCCCAAAGTCTGGGTGGCAATGCAAGTAGTTCCCAGAGGCGTTCATAAAAAGCAAGAGTTGTTCTGGCTGCCACCTTGGCTGTGGGAGCCAGGCCAGGACGTTCGGCATATTGGGGTCCGGTGCTGGGGTAAAGTGAAAAAAAGGTGCTTTTGAGGATAGAGTAGCCAGGAAAGCCCGCAGCCCCAAAGTCTGGGTGGCAATGCAAGTAGTTCCCAGAGACCTTGAAAGAAAGCAAGAGTTTTTTCTGGCTGCCACCTTGGGTGTGGGAGCCAGGCCAGGACGTTTGGCATATTGGGGTCCGGTGCTAGGGAAAAGTGAAAAAAAGGTTCTTTTGAGGAGAGAGTGGCCAGGAAAGCCCGCAGCCCCAAAGTCTGGGTGGCAATGCAAGTAGTTCCCAGAGACCTTGAAAGAAAGCAAGAGTTGTTCTGGCTGCCACCTTGGCTGTGGGAGCCAGGCCAGGACGTTCGGCATATTGGGGTCCGGTGCTAGGGAAAAGTGAAAAAAAGGTGCTTTGGAGGATAGAGTGGCCAGGAAAGCCCGCAGCCCCAAAGTCTGGGTGGCAATGCAAGTAGTTCCCAGAGACCTTGAAAGAAAGCAAAAGTTGTTCTGGCTGCTACCTTGGCTGTGGGAGCCAGGCCAGGACGTTTGGCATATTGGGGTCCGGTGCTAAGGAAAAGTGAAAAAAAGGTTCTTTGGAGGATAGAGTGGCCAGGAAAGCCCGCAGCCCCAAAGTCTGGGTGGCAATGCAAGTAGTTCCCAAAGGCGCTCATAAAAAGCAAGAGTTGTTCTGGCTGCCACCTTGGCTGTGGGTGCCAGGCCAGGACGTTCGGCATATTGGAGGCCGGTGCTGGGAAATATGAAAAAAAGGTTCTTTTGAGGATAGAGTGGCCAGGAAAGCCCGCAGCCCCAAAGTCTGGGTGGCAATGCAAGTAGTTCCCAGAGACCTTGAAAGAAAGCAAGAGTTGTTCTGGCTGCCACCTTGGCTGTGGGAGCCAGGCCAGGACGTTCGGCATGTTGGGGTCCGGTGCTGGGGTAAAGTGAAAAAAAGGTGCTTTTGAGGAGAGAGTGGCCAGGAAAGCCCGCAGCCCCAAAGTCTGGGTGGCAATGCAAGTAGTTCCCAGAGGCGTTCATAAAAAGCAAGAGTTGTTCTGGCTGCCACCTTGGCTGTGGGAGCCAGGCCAGGACGTTCGGCATATTGGGGTCCGGTGCTGGGGTAAAGTGAAAAAAAGGTTCTTTTGAGGACAGAGTGGCCAGGAAAGCCCGCAGCCCCGAAGTCTGGGTGGCAATGCAAGTAGTTCCCAGAGGCGTTCATAAAAAGCAAGAGTTGTTCTGGCTTGCACCTTGGCTGTGGGAGCCAGGCCAGGACGTTCAGCATATTGGGGTCCGGTGCTGAGGTAAAGTGAAAAAAAGGTGCTTTTGAGGATAGAGTGGCCAGGAAAGCCCGCAGCCCCAAAGTCTGGGTGGCAATGCAAGTAGTTCCTAGAGACCTTGAAAGAAAGCAAGAGTTTTTTCTGGCTGCCACCTTGGCTGTGGGAGCCAGGCCAGGACGTTCGGCATATTGGGGTCCGGTGCTGGGGTAAAGTGAAAAAAAGGTTCTTTTGAGGACAGAGTGGCCAGGAAAGCCCGCAGCCCCAAAGTCTGGGTGGCAATGCAAGTAGTTCCCAGAGGCGTTCATAAAAAGCAAGAGTTGTTCTGGCTGCCACCTTGGCTGTGGGTGCCAGGCCAGGATGTTTGGCATATTGGGGTCCGGTGCTAGGGAAAAGTGAAAAAAAGGTGCTTTTGAGGATAGAGTAGCCAGGAAAGCCCGCAGCCCCAATGTCTGGGTGGCAATGCAAGTAGTTCCTAGAGACCTTGAAAGAAAGCAAAAGTTGTTCTGGCTGCCACCTTGGCTGTGGGAGCCAGGCCAGGACGTTCGGCATATTGGGGTCTGGTGCTGAGGTAAAGTGAAAAAAAGGTGCTTTTGAGGATAGAGTAGCCAGGAAAGCCCGCAGCCCCAAAGTCTGGGTAGCAATGCAAGTAGTTCCCAGAGAAGTTCATGAAAAGCAAGAGTTGTTCTGGCTGCCACCTTGGCTGTGGGTGCCAGGCCAGGATGTTCGGCATATTGGGGTCCGGTGCTAGGGAAAAGTGAAAAAAATGTTCTTTGGAGGATAGAGTAGCCAGGAAAGCCCGCAGCCCCAATGTCTGGGTGGCAATGCAAGTAGTTCCTAGAGACCTTGAAAGAAAGCAAAAGTTGTTCTGGCTGCCACCTTGGGTGTGGGAGCCAGGCCAGGATGTTCGGCATATTGGGGTCCGGTGCTGGGGTAAAGTGAAAAAAAGGTTCTTTTGAGGAGAGAGTGGCCAGGAAAGCCCGCAGCCCCAAAGTCTGGGTGGCAATGCAAGTAGTTCCCAGAGAAGTTCATAAAAAGCAAGAGTTGTTCTGGCTGCCACCTTGACTGTGGGAGCCAGGCCAGGACGTTCGGCATATTGGGGTCCGGTGCTAGGGAAAAGTGAAAAAAAGGTGCTTTTGAGGATAGAGTGGCCAGGAAAGCCCGCAGCCCCAAAGTCTGGGTGGCAATGCAAGTAGTTCCCAGAGGCGTTCATAAAAAGCAAGAGTTGTTCTGGCTGCCACCTTGGCTGTGGGAGCCAGGCCAGGACGTTTGGCATATTGGGGTCCGGTGCTAGGGAAAAGTGAAAAAAAGGTTCTTTTGAGGAGAGAGTGGCCAGGAAAGCCCGCAGCCCCAAAGTCTGGGTGGCAATGCAAGTAGTTCCCAGAGAAGTTCATAAAAAGCAAGAGTTGTTCTGGCTGCCACCTTGGCTGTGGGAGCCAGGCCAGGACGTTCGGCATATTGGGGTCTGGTGCTGGCGTAAAGTGAAAAAAAGGTTCTTTTGAGGACACAGTGGCCAGGAAAGCCCGCAGCCCCAAAGTCTGGGTGGCAATGCAAGTAGTTCCCAGAGGCGTTCATAAAAAGCAAGAGTTGTTCTGGCTGCCACCTTGGCTGTGGGAGCCAGGCCAGGACGTTCGGCATATTGGGGTCCGGTGCTGGGGTAAAGTGAAAAAAAAGGTTCTTTGGAGGATAGAGTGGCCAGGAAAGCCCGCAGCCCCAAAGTCTGGGTGGCAATGCAAGTAGTTCCCAGAGGCGTTCATAAAAAGCAAGAGTTGTTCTGGCTGCCACCTTGGCTGTGGGAGCCAGGCCAGGACGTTTGGCATATTGGGGTCCGGTGCTAGGGAAAAGTGAAAAAAAGGTGCTTTTGAGGATAGAGTGGCCAGGAAAGCCCGCAGCCCCAAAGTCTGGGTGGCAATGCAAGTAGTTCCCAGAGGCGTTCATAAAAAGCAAGAGTTGTTCTGGCTTGCACCTTGGCTGTGGGTGCCAGGCCAGGACGTTCGGCATATTGGAGGCCGGTGCTGGGAAATATGAAAAAAAGGTGCTTTTGAGGATAGAGTGGCCAGGAAAGCCCGCAGCCCCAAAGTCTGGGTGGCAATGCAAGTAGTTCCCAGAGGCGTTCATAAAAAGCAAGAGTTGTTCTGGCTGCCACCTTGGCTGTGGGAGCCAGGCCAGGACAATCGGCATATTGGAGTCTGGTGCTGGGGTAAAGTGAAAAAAAGGTTCTTTTGAGGACAGAGTGGCCAGGAAAGCCCGCAGCCCCAAAGTCTGGGTGGCAATGCAAGTAGTTCCCAGAGGCGTTCATAAAAAGCAAGAGTTGTTCTGGCTTGCACCTTGGCTGTGGGAGCCAGGCCAGGACGTTCGGCATATTGGGGTCCGGTGCTAGGGAAAAGTGAAAAAAAGGTTCTTTAGAGGATAGAGTAGCCAGGAAAGCCCGCAGTCCCAATGTCTGGGTGGCAATGCAAGTAGTTCCTAGAGACCTTGAAAGAAAGCAAAAGTTGTTCTGGCTGCCACCTTGGCTGTGGGAGCCAGGCCAGGACGTTCGGCATGTTGGGGTCCGGTGCTGGGGTAAAGTGAAAAAAAGGTGCTTTTGAGGAGAGAGTGGCCAGGAAAGCCCGCAGCCCCAAAGTCTGGGTGGCAATGCAAGTAGATCCCAGAGAGCTTGAAAGAAAGCAAGAGTTGTTCTGGCTGCCACCTTGGCTGTGGGAGCCAGGCCAGGACGTTCGGCATATTGGGGGCCGGTGCTGGGGTAAAGTGAAAAAAAGGTTCTTTTGAGGATAGAGTGGCCAGGAAAGCCCGCAGCCCCAATGTCTGGGTGGCAATGCAAGTAGTTCCCAGAGACCTTGAAAGAAAGCAAAAGTTGTTCTGGCTGCCAGCTTGGGTGTGGGAGCCAGGCCAGGACGTTCGGCATATTGGGGTCCGGTGCTAAGGAAAAGTGAAAAAAAGGTTCTTTGGAGGATAGAGTGGCCAGGAAAGCCCGCAGCCCCAAAGTCTGGGTGGCAATGCAAGTAGTTCCCAGAGACCTTGAAAGAAAGCAAGAGTTGTTCTGGCTGCCACCTTGGCTGTGGGAGCCAGGCCAGGACGTTCGGCATATTAAGGGCCAGTGCTAGGGAAAAGTGAAAAAAAGGTTCTTTGGAGGCTAGAGTGGCCAGGAAAGCCCGCAGCCCCAAAGTCTGGGTGGCAATGCAAGCAGTTCCCAGAGGCGTTCATAAAAAGCAAGAGTTTTTTCTGGCTGCCACCTTGGCTGTGGGAGCCAGGCCAGGACGTTCGGCATATTGGGGGCCGGTGCTAGGGAAAAGTGAAAAAAAGGTTCTTTGGAGGATAGAGTGGCCAGGAAAGCCCGCAGCCCCAAAGTCTGGGTGGCAATGCAAGTAGTTTCCAGAGGCGTTCATAAAAAGCAAGAGTTGTTCTAGCTGCCACCTTGGCTGTGGGAGCCAGGCCAGGACGTTCGGCATATTGGGGTCCGGTGCTAGGGAAAAGTGAAAAAAAGGTTCTTTGGAGGATAGAGTGGCCAGGAAAGCCCGCAGCCCCAATGTCTGGGTGGCAATGCAAGTAGTTCCCAGAGACCTTGAAAGAAAGCAAAAGTTGTTCTGGCTGCCACCTTGGCTGTGGGAGCCAGGCCAGGACGTTCGGCATATTGGGGTCCGGTGCTGGTGTAAAGTGAAAAAAAGGTTCTTTGGAGGATAGAGTGGCCAGGAAAGCCCGCAGCCCCAAAGTCTGGGTGGCAATGCAAGTAGTTCCCAGAGACCTTGAAAGAAAGCAAGAGTTGTTCTGGCTGCCACCTTGGCTGTGGGAGCCAGGCCAGGACGTTCGGCATATTGGGGTCCGGTGCTAGGGAAAAGTGAAAAAAAGGTTCTTTTGAGGATAGAGTGGCCAGGAAAGCCCGCAGCCCCAAAGTCTGGGTGGCAATGCAAGTAGTTCCCAGAGACCTTGAAAGAAAGCAAGAGTTGTTCTGGCTGCCACCTTGGCTGTGGGAGCCAGGCCAGGACGTTCGGCATATTGGGGGCCGGTGCTGGGGTAAAGTGAAAAAAAGGTGCTTTGGAGGGTAGAGTGGCCAGGAAAGCCCGCAGCCCCAATGTCTGGGTGGCAATGCAAGTAGTTCCCAGAGACCTTGAAAGAAAGCAAGAGTTGTTCTGGCTGCCAGCTTGGCTGTGGGAGCCAGGCCAGGACGTTCGGCATATTGGGGTCCGGTGCTAGGGAAAAGTGAAAAAAAGGTTCTTTTGAGGAGAGAGTGGCCAGGAAAGCCCGCAGCTCCAAAGTCTGGGTGGCAATGCAAGTAGTTCCCAGAGACCTTGAAAGAAAGCAAGAGTTGTTCTGGCTGCCACCTTGGCTGTGGGAGCCAGGCCAGGACGTTCGGCATATTGGGGTCCGGTGCTAGGGAAAAGTGAAAAAAAGGTTCTTTGGAGGATAGAGTGGCCAGGAAAGCCCGCAGCCCCAAAGTCTGGGTGGCAATGCAAGTAGTTCCCAGAGACCTTGAAAGAAAGCAAAAGTTGTTCTGGCTGCCACCTTGGCTGTGGGAGCCAGGCCAGGACGTTCGGCATGTTGGGGTCCGGTGCTGGGGTAAAGTGAAAAAAAGGTGCTTTTGAGGAGAGAGTGGCCAGGAAAGCCCGCAGCCCCAAAGTCTGGGTGGCAATGCAAGTAGTTCCCAGAGGCGTTCATAAAAAGCAAGAGTTGTTCTGGCTGCCACCTTGGCTGTGGGAGCCAGGCCAGGACGTTCGGCATATTGGGGTCCGGTGCTGGGGTAAAGTGAAAAAAAGGTTCTTTGGAGGATAGAGTGGCCAGGAAAGCCCGCAGCCCCAAAGTCTCGGTGGCAATGCAAGTAGTTCCTAGAGACCTTGAAAGAAAGAAAAGTTGTTCTGGCTGCCACCTTGGCTGTGGGAGCCAGGCCAGGACAATCGGCATATTGGGGTCTGGTGCTGGGGTAAAGTGAAAAAAAGGTTCTTTTGAGGACAGAGTGGCCAGGAAAGCCCGCAGCCCCAAAGTCTGGGTGGCAATGCAAGTAGTTCCCAGAGGCGTTCATAAAAAGCAAGAGTTGTTCTGGCTGCCACCTTGGCTGTGGGTGCCAGGCCAGGATGTTCGGCATATTGGGGTCCGGTGCTAGGGAAAAGTGAAAAAAAGGTGCTTTTGAGGATAGAGTAGCCAGGAAAGCCCGCAGCCCCAATGTCTGGGTGGCAATGCAAGTAGTTCCTAGAGACCTTGAAAGAAAGCAAAAGTTGTTCTGGCTGCCAGCTTGGGTGTGGGAGCCAGGCCAGGACGTTCGGCATATTGGGGTCTGGTGCTGAGGTAAAGTGAAAAAAAGGTGCTTTTGAGGATAGAGTGGCCAGGAAAGCCCGCAGCCCCAAAGGCTGGGTAGCAATGCAAGTAGTTCCCAGAGAAGTTCATAAAAAGCAAGAGTTGTTCTGGCTGCCACCTTGGCTGTGGGTGCCAGGCCAGGATGTTCGGCATATTGGGGTCCGGTGCTAGGGAAAAGTGAAAAAAATGTTCTTTGGAGGATAGAGTAGCCAGGAAAGCCCGCAGCCCCAATGTCTGGGTGGCAGTGCAAGTAGTTCCTAGAGACCTTGAAAGAAAGCAAAAGTTGTTCTGGCTGCCACCTTGGCTGTGGGAGCCAGGCCAGGATGTTCGGCATATTGGGGTCCGGTGCTGGGGTAAAGTGAAAAAAAGGTTCTTTTGAGGAGAGAGTGGCCAGGAAAGCCCGCAGCCCCAAAGTCTGGGTGGCAATGCAAGTAGTTCCCAGAGAAGTTCATAAAAAGCAAGAGTTGTTCTGGCTGCCACATTGACTGTGGGAGCCAGGCCAGGACGTTCGGCATATTGGGGTCCGGTGCTAGGGAAAAGTGAAAAAAAGGTTCTTTTGAGGAGAGAGTGGCCAGGAAAGCCCGCAGCCCCAAAGTCTGGGTGGCAATGCAAGTAGTTTCCAGAGGCGTTCATAAAAAGCAAGAGTTGTTCTGGCTGCCACCTTGGGTGTGGGAGCCAGGCCAGGACGTTCGGCATATTGGGGTCCGGTGCTGGGGTAAAGTGAAAAAAAAGGTTCTTTGGAGGATAGAGTGGCCAGGAAAGCCCGCAGCCCCAAAGTCTGGGTGGCAATGCAAGTAGTTCCCAGAGGCGTTCATAAAAAGCAAGAGTTGTTCTGGCTGCCACCTTGGCTGTGGGAGCCAGGCCAGGACGTTCGGCATATTGGGGTCCGGTGCTGGGGTAAAGTGAAAAAAAGGTGCTTTTGAGGATAGAGTAGCCAGGAAAGCCCGCAGCCCCAATGTCTGGGTGGCAATGCAAGTAGTTCCCAGAGACCTTGAAAGAAAGCAAGAGTTTTTTCTGGCTGCCACCTTGGGTGTGGGAGCCAGGCCAGGACGTTTGGCATATTGGGGTCCGGTGCTAGGGAAAAGTGAAAAAAAGGTTCTTTTGAGGAGAGAGTGGCCAGGAAAGCCCGCAGCTCCAAAGTCTGGGTGGCAATGCAAGTAGTTCCCAGAGACCTTGAAAGAAAGCAAGAGTTGTTCTGGCTGCCAGCTTGGGTGTGGGAGCCAGGCCAGGACGTTCGGCATATTGGGGTCCGGTGCTAGGGAAAAGTGAAAAAAAGGTGCTTTGGAGGATAGAGTGGCCAGGAAAGCCCGCAGCCCCAATGTCTGGGTGGCAATGCAAGTAGTTCCCAGAGACCTTGAAAGAAAGCAAAAGTTGTTCTGGCTGCCACCTTGGCTGTGGGAGCCAGGCCAGGACGTTTGGCATATTGGGGTCCGGTGCTAAGGAAAAGTGAAAAAAAGGTTCTTTGGAGGATAGAGTGGCCAGGAAAGCCCGCAGCCCCAAAGTCTGGGTGGCAATGCAAGTAGTTCCCAGAGGCGTTCATAAAAAGCAAGAGTTGTTCTGGCTGCCACCTTGGCTGTGGGAGCCAGGCCAGGACGTTCGGCATATTGGGGTCCGGTGCTAGGGAAAAGTGAAAAAAAGGTTCTTTGGAGGATAGAGTGGCCAGGAAAGCCCGCAGCCCCAAAGTCTGGGTGGCAATGCAAGTAGTTCCCAGAGACCTTGAAAGAAAGCAAGAGTTGTTCTGGCTGCCACCTTGGCTGTGGGAGCCAGGCCAGGACGTTCGGCATGTTGGGGTCCGGTGCTGGGGTAAAGTGAAAAAAAGGTGCTTTTGAGGAGAGAGTGGCCAGGAAAGCCCGCAGCCCCAAAGTCTGGGTGGCAATGCAAGTAGTTCCCAGAGGCGTTCATAAAAAGCAAGAGTTGTTCTGGCTGCCACCTTGGCTGTGGGTGCCAGGCCAGGATGTTCGGCATATTGGGGTCCGGTGCTAGGGAAAAGTGAAAAAAAGGTGCTTTTGAGGATAGAGTAGCCAGGAAAGCCCGCAGCCCCAATGTCTGGGTGGCAATGCAAGTAGTTCCTAGAGACCTTGAAAGAAAGCAAAAGTTGTTCTGGCTGCCAGCTTGGGTGTGGGAGCCAGGCCAGGACGTTCGGCATATTGGGGTCTGGTGCTGAGGTAAAGTGAAAAAAAGGTGCTTTTGAGGATAGAGTAGCCAGGAAAGCCCGCAGCCCCAAAGGCTGGGTAGCAATGCAAGTAGTTCCCAGAGAAGTTCATAAAAAGCAAGAGTTGTTCTGGCTGCCACCTTGACTGTGGGAGCCAGGCCAGGATGTTCGGCATATTGGGGTCCGGTGCTGGGGTAAAGTGAAAAAAAGGTTCTTTTGAGGAGAGAGTGGCCAGGAAAGCCCGCAGCCCCAAAGTCTGGGTGGCAATGCAAGTAGTTCCCAGAGGCGTTCATAAAAAGCAAGAGTTGTTCTGGCTGCCACCTTGACTGTGGGAGCCAGGCCAGGACGTTCGGCATATTGGGGTCCGGTGCTAAGGAAAAGTGAAAAAAAGGTTCTTTTGAGGAGAGAGTGGCCAGGAAAGCCCGCAGCCCCAAAGTCTGGGTGGCAATGCAAGTAGTTCCCAGAGGCGTTCATAAAAAGCAAGAGTTGTTCTGGCTGCCACCTTGGCTGTGGGAGCCAGGCCAGGACGTTCGGCATATTGGGGTCTGGTGCTGGCGTAAAGTGAAAAAAAGGTTCTTTTGAGGACACAGTGGCCAGGAAAGCCCGCAGCCCCAAAGTCTGGGTGGCAATGCAAGTAGTTCCCAGAGGCGTTCATAAAAAGCAAGAGTTGTTCTGGCTGCCACCTTGGCTGTGGGAGCCAGGCCAGGACGTTCGGCATATTGGGGTCCGGTGCTGGGGTAAAGTGAAAAAAAAGGTTCTTTGGAGGATAGAGTGGCCAGGAAAGCCCGCAGCCCCAAAGTCTGGGTGGCAATGCAAGTAGTTCCCAGAGGCGTTCATAAAAAGCAAGAGTTGTTCTGGCTGCCACCTTGGCTGTGGGAGCCAGGCCAGGACGTTCGGCATATTGGGGTCCGGTGCTGGGGTAAAGTGAAAAAAAGGTGCTTTTGAGGATAGAGTAGCCAGGAAAGCCCGCAGCCCCAAAGTCTGGGTGGCAATGCAAGTAGTTCCCAGAGACCTTGAAAGAAAGCAAGAGTTTTTTCTGGCTGCCACCTTGGGTGTGGGAGCCAGGCCAGGACGTTTGGCATATTGGGGTCCGGTGCTAGGGAAAAGTGAAAAAAAGGTTCTTTGGAGGATAGAGTGGCCAGGAAAGCCCGCAGCCCCAAAGTCTGGGTGGCAATGCAAGTAGTTCCCAGAGGCGTTCATAAAAAGCAAGAGTTGTTCTGGCTGCCACCTTGGCTGTGGGAGCCAGGCCAGGACGTTCGGCATATTGGGGTCCGGTGCTAGGGAAAAGTGAAAAAAAGGTTCTTTGGAGGATAGAGTGGCCAGGAAAGCCCGCAGCCCCAAAGTCTGGGTGGCAATGCAAGTAGTTCCCAGAGACCTTGAAAGAAAGCAAGAGTTGTTCTGGCTGCCACCTTGGCTGTGGGAGCCAGGCCAGGACGTTCGGCATGTTGGGGTCCGGTGCTGGGGTAAAGTGAAAAAAAGGTGCTTTTGAGGAGAGAGTGGCCAGGAAAGCCCGCAGCCCCAAAGTCTGGGTGGCAATGCAAGTAGTTCCCAGAGGCGTTCATAAAAAGCAAGAGTTGTTCTGGCTGCCACCTTGGCTGTGGGAGCCAGGCCAGGACGTTCGGCATATTGGGGGCCGGTGCTAGGGAAAAGTGAAAAAAAAGGTTCTTTGGAGGATAGAGTGGCCAGGAAAGCCCGCAGCCCCAAAGTCTGGGTGGCAATGCAAGTAGTTCCTAGAGACCTTGAAAGAAAGAAAAGTTGTTCTGGCTGCCACCTTGGCTGTGGGAGCCAGGCCAGGACAATCGGCATATTGGGGTCTGGTGCTGGGGTAAAGTGAAAAAAAGGTTCTTTTGAGGACAGAGTGGCCAGGAAAGCCCGCAGCCCCAAAGTCTGGGTGGCAATGCAAGTAGTTCCCAGAGGCGTTCATAAAAAGCAAGAGTTGTTCTGGCTGCCACCTTGGCTGTGGGTGCCAGGCCAGGATGTTCGGCATATTGGGGTCCGGTGCTAGGGAAAAGTGAAAAAAAGGTGCTTTTGAGGATAGAGTAGCCAGGAAAGCCCGCAGCCCCAATGTCTGGGTGGCAATGCAAGTAGTTCCTAGAGACCTTGAAAGAAAGCAAAAGTTGTTCTGGCTGCCAGCTTGGGTGTGGGAGCCAGGCCAGGACGTTCGGCATATTGGGGTCTGGTGCTGAGGTAAAGTGAAAAAAAGGTGCTTTTGAGGATAGAGTAGCCAGGAAAGCCCGCAGCCCCAAAGGCTGGGTAGCAATGCAAGTAGTTCCCAGAGAAGTTCATAAAAAGCAAGAGTTGTTCTGGCTGCCACCTTGGCTGTGGGTGCCAGGCCAGGATGTTCGGCATATTGGGGTCCGGTGCTAGGGAAAAGTGAAAAAAATGTTCTTTGGAGGATAGAGTAGCCAGGAAAGCCCGCAGCCCCAATGTCTGGGTGGCAATGCAAGTAGTTCCTAGAGACCTTGAAAGAAAGCAAAAGTTGTTCTGGCTGCCACCTTGGGTGTGGGAGCCAGGCCAGGATGTTCGGCATATTGGGGTCCGGTGCTGGGGTAAAGTGAAAAAAAGGTTCTTTTGAGGAGAGAGTGGCCAGGAAAGCCCGCAGCCCCAAAGTCTGGGTGGCAATGCAAGTAGTTCCCAGAGGCGTTCATAAAAAGCAAGAGTTGTTCTGGCTGCCACCTTGACTGTGGGAGCCAGGCCAGGACGTTCGGCATATTGGGGTCCGGTGCTAGGGAAAAGTGAAAAAAAGGTTCTTTTGAGGAGAGAGTGGCCAGGAAAGCCCGCAGCCCCAAAGTCTGGGTGGCAATGCAAGTAGTTCCCAGAGGCGTTCATAAAAAGCAAGAGTTGTTCTGGCTGCCACCTTGGCTGTGGGAGCCAGGCCAGGACGTTCGGCATATTGGGGTCTGGTGCTGGCGTAAAGTGAAAAAAAGGTTCTTTTGAGGACACAGTGGCCAGGAAAGCCCGCAGCCCCAAAGTCTGGGTGGCAATGCAAGTAGTTCCCAGAGGCGTTCATAAAAAGCAAGAGTTGTTCTGGCTGCCACCTTGGCTGTGGGAGCCAGGCCAGGACGTTCGGCATATTGGGGTCCGGTGCTGGGGTAAAGTGAAAAAAAAGGTTCTTTGGAGGATAGAGTGGCCAGGAAAGCCCGCAGCCCCAAAGTCTGGGTGGCAATGCAAGTAGTTCCCAGAGGCGTTCATAAAAAGCAAGAGTTGTTCTGGCTGCCACCTTGGCTGTGGGAGCCAGGCCAGGACGTTCGGCATATTGGGGTCCGGTGCTGGGGTAAAGTGAAAAAAAGGTGCTTTTGAGGATAGAGTAGCCAGGAAAGCCCGCAGCCCCAAAGTCTGGGTGGCAATGCAAGTAGTTCCCAGAGACCTTGAAAGAAAGCAAGAGTTTTTTCTGGCTGCCACCTTGGGTGTGGGAGCCAGGCCAGGACGTTTGGCATATTGGGGTCCGGTGCTAGGGAAAAGTGAAAAAAAGGTTCTTTTGAGGAGAGAGTGGCCAGGAAAGCCCGCAGCCCCAAAGTCTGGGTGGCAATGCAAGTAGTTCCCAGAGACCTTGAAAGAAAGCAAGAGTTGTTCTGGCTGCCACCTTGGCTGTGGGAGCCAGGCCAGGACGTTCGGCATATTGGGGTCCGGTGCTAGGGAAAAGTGAAAAAAAGGTGCTTTGGAGGATAGAGTGGCCAGGAAAGCCCGCAGCCCCAAAGTCTGGGTGGCAATGCAAGTAGTTCCCAGAGACCTTGAAAGAAAGCAAAAGTTGTTCTGGCTGCTACCTTGGCTGTGGGAGCCAGGCCAGGACGTTTGGCATATTGGGGTCCGGTGCTAAGGAAAAGTGAAAAAAAGGTTCTTTGGAGGATAGAGTGGCCAGGAAAGCCCGCAGCCCCAAAGTCTGGGTGGCAATGCAAGTAGTTCCCAAAGGCGCTCATAAAAAGCAAGAGTTGTTCTGGCTGCCACCTTGGCTGTGGGTGCCAGGCCAGGACGTTCGGCATATTGGAGGCCGGTGCTGGGAAATATGAAAAAAAGGTTCTTTTGAGGATAGAGTGGCCAGGAAAGCCCGCAGCCCCAAAGTCTGGGTGGCAATGCAAGTAGTTCCCAGAGACCTTGAAAGAAAGCAAGAGTTGTTCTGGCTGCCACCTTGGCTGTGGGAGCCAGGCCAGGACGTTCGGCATATTGGGGTCCGGTGCTGGGGTAAAGTGAAAAAAAGGTTCTTTTGAGGACAGAGTGGCCAGGAAAGCCCGCAGCCCCGAAGTCTGGGTGGCAATGCAAGTAGTTCCCAGAGGCGTTCATAAAAAGCAAGAGTTGTTCTGGCTTGCACCTTGGCTGTGGGAGCCAGGCCAGGACGTTCAGCATATTGGGGTCCGGTGCTGAGGTAAAGTGAAAAAAAGGTGCTTTTGAGGATAGAGTGGCCAGGAAAGCCCGCAGCCCCAAAGTCTGGGTGGCAATGCAAGTAGTTCCTAGAGACCTTGAAAGAAAGCAAGAGTTTTTTCTGGCTGCCACCTTGGCTGTGGGAGCCAGGCCAGGACGTTCGGCATATTGGGGTCCGGTGCTGGGGTAAAGTGAAAAAAAGGTTCTTTTGAGGACAGAGTGGCCAGGAAAGCCCGCAGCCCCAAAGTCTGGGTGGCAATGCAAGTAGTTCCCAGAGGCGTTCATAAAAAGCAAGAGTTGTTCTGGCTGCCACCTTGGCTGTGGGTGCCAGGCCAGGATGTTTGGCATATTGGGGTCCGGTGCTAGGGAAAAGTGAAAAAAAGGTGCTTTTGAGGATAGAGTAGCCAGGAAAGCCCGCAGCCCCAATGTCTGGGTGGCAATGCAAGTAGTTCCTAGAGACCTTGAAAGAAAGCAAAAGTTGTTCTGGCTGCCACCTTGGCTGTGGGAGCCAGGCCAGGACGTTCGGCATATTGGGGTCTGGTGCTGAGGTAAAGTGAAAAAAAGGTGCTTTTGAGGATAGAGTAGCCAGGAAAGCCCGCAGCCCCAAAGTCTGGGTAGCAATGCAAGTAGTTCCCAGAGAAGTTCATGAAAAGCAAGAGTTGTTCTGGCTGCCACCTTGGCTGTGGGTGCCAGGCCAGGATGTTCGGCATATTGGGGTCCGGTGCTAGGGAAAAGTGAAAAAAATGTTCTTTGGAGGATAGAGTAGCCAGGAAAGCCCGCAGCCCCAATGTCTGGGTGGCAATGCAAGTAGTTCCTAGAGACCTTGAAAGAAAGCAAAAGTTGTTCTGGCTGCCACCTTGGGTGTGGGAGCCAGGCCAGGATGTTCGGCATATTGGGGTCCGGTGCTGGGGTAAAGTGAAAAAAAGGTTCTTTTGAGGAGAGAGTGGCCAGGAAAGCCCGCAGCCCCAAAGTCTGGGTGGCAATGCAAGTAGTTCCCAGAGAAGTTCATAAAAAGCAAGAGTTGTTCTGGCTGCCACCTTGACTGTGGGAGCCAGGCCAGGACGTTCGGCATATTGGGGTCCGGTGCTAGGGAAAAGTGAAAAAAAGGTGCTTTTGAGGATAGAGTGGCCAGGAAAGCCCGCAGCCCCAAAGTCTGGGTGGCAATGCAAGTAGTTCCCAGAGGCGTTCATAAAAAGCAAGAGTTGTTCTGGCTGCCACCTTGGCTGTGGGAGCCAGGCCAGGACGTTTGGCATATTGGGGTCCGGTGCTAGGGAAAAGTGAAAAAAAGGTTCTTTTGAGGAGAGAGTGGCCAGGAAAGCCCGCAGCCCCAATGTCTGGGTGGCAATGCAAGTAGTTCCCAGAGAAGTTCATAAAAAGCAAGAGTTGTTCTGGCTGCCACCTTGGCTGTGGGAGCCAGGCCAGGACGTTCGGCATATTGGGGTCTGGTGCTGGCGTAAAGTGAAAAAAAGGTTCTTTTGAGGACACAGTGGCCAGGAAAGCCCGCAGCCCCAAAGTCTGGGTGGCAATGCAAGTAGTTCCCAGAGGCGTTCATAAAAAGCAAGAGTTGTTCTGGCTGCCACCTTGGCTGTGGGAGCCAGGCCAGGACGTTCGGCATATTGGGGTCCGGTGCTGGGGTAAAGTGAAAAAAAAGGTTCTTTGGAGGATAGAGTGGCCAGGAAAGCCCGCAGCCCCAAAGTCTGGGTGGCAATGCAAGTAGTTCCCAGAGGCGTTCATAAAAAGCAAGAGTTGTTCTGGCTGCCACCTTGGCTGTGGGAGCCAGGCCAGGACGTTTGGCATATTGGGGTCCGGTGCTAGGGAAAAGTGAAAAAAAGGTGCTTTTGAGGATAGAGTGGCCAGGAAAGCCCGCAGCCCCAAAGTCTGGGTGGCAATGCAAGTAGTTCCCAGAGGCGTTCATAAAAAGCAAGAGTTGTTCTGGCTTGCACCTTGGCTGTGGGTGCCAGGCCAGGACGTTCGGCATATTGGAGGCCGGTGCTGGGAAATATGAAAAAAAGGTGCTTTTGAGGATAGAGTGGCCAGGAAAGCCCGCAGCCCCAAAGTCTGGGTGGCAATGCAAGTAGTTCCCAGAGGCGTTCATAAAAAGCAAGAGTTGTTCTGGCTGCCACCTTGGCTGTGGGAGCCAGGCCAGGACAATCGGCATATTGGAGTCTGGTGCTGGGGTAAAGTGAAAAAAAGGTTCTTTTGAGGACAGAGTGGCCAGGAAAGCCCGCAGCCCCAAAGTCTGGGTGGCAATGCAAGTAGTTCCCAGAGGCGTTCATAAAAAGCAAGAGTTGTTCTGGCTTGCACCTTGGCTGTGGGAGCCAGGCCAGGACGTTCAGCATATTGGGGTCCGGTGCTAGGGAAAAGTGAAAAAAAGGTTCTTTAGAGGATAGAGTAGCCAGGAAAGCCCGCAGTCCCAATGTCTGGGTGGCAATGCAAGTAGTTCCTAGAGACCTTGAAAGAAAGCAAAAGTTGTTCTGGCTGCCACCTTGGCTGTGGGAGCCAGGCCAGGACGTTCGGCATGTTGGGGTCCGGTGCTGGGGTAAAGTGAAAAAAAGGTGCTTTTGAGGAGAGAGTGGCCAGGAAAGCCCGCAGCCCCAAAGTCTGGGTGGCAATGCAAGTAGTTCCTAGAGACCTTGAAAGAAAGCAAGAGTTGTTCTGGCTGCCACCTTGGCTGTGGGAGCCAGGCCAGGACAATCGGCATATTGGGGTCTGGTGCTGGGGTAAAGTGAAAAAAAGGTTCTTTTGAGGACAGAGTGGCCAGGAAAGCCCGCAGCCCCAAAGTCTGGGTGGCAATGCAAGTAGTACCCAGAGGCGTTCATAAAAAGCAAGAGTTGTTCTGGCTGCCACCTTGGCTGTGGGTGCCAGGCCAGGATGTTCGGCATATTGGGGTCCGGTGCTAGGGAAAAGTGAAAAAAAGGTGCTTTTGAGGATAGAGTAGCCAGGAAAGCCCGCAGCCCCAATGTCTGGGTGGCAATGCAAGTAGTTCCTAGAGACCTTGAAAGAAAGCAAAAGTTGTTCTGGTCCCAGCTTGGGTGTGGGAGCCAGGCCAGGACGTTCGGCATATTGGGGTCTGGTGCTGAGGTAAAGTGAAAAAAAGGTGCTTTTGAGGATAGAGTAGCCAGGAAAGCCCGCAGCCCCAAAGTCTGGGTGGCAATGCAAGTAGTTCCCAGAGAAGTTCATAAAAAGCAAGAGTTGTTCTGGCTGCCACCTTGGCTGTGGGTGCCAGGCCAGGATGTTCGGCATATTGGGGTCCGGTGCTAGGGAAAAGTGAAAAAAATGTTCTTTGGAGGATAGAGTAGCCAGGAAAGCCCGCAGCCCCAATGTCTGGGTGGCAATGCAAGTAGTTCCTAGAGACCTTGAAAGAAAGCAAGAGTTGTTCTGGCTGCCACCTTGGCTGTGGGAGCCAGGCCAGGACGTTCGGCATGTTGGGGTCCGGTGCTGGGGTAAAGTGAAAAAAAGGTGCTTTTGAGGAGAGAGTGGCCAGGAAAGCCCGCAGCCCCAAAGTCTGGGTGGCAATGCAAGTAGTTCCCAGAGGCGTTCATAAAAAGCAAGAGTTGTTCTGGCTGCCACCTTGGCTGTGGGAGCCAGGCCAGGACGTTCGGCATATTGGGGGCCGGTGCTAGGGAAAAGTGAAAAAAAAGGTTCTTTGGAGGATAGAGTGGCCAGGAAAGCCCGCAGCCCCAAAGTCTGGGTGGCAATGCAAGTAGTTCCTAGAGACCTTGAAAGAAAGAAAAGTTGTTCTGGCTGCCACCTTGGCTGTGGGAGCCAGGCCAGGACAATCGGCATATTGGGGTCTGGTGCTGGGGTAAAGTGAAAAAAAGGTTCTTTTGAGGACAGAGTGGCCAGGAAAGCCCGCAGCCCCAAAGTCTGGGTGGCAATGCAAGTAGTTCCCAGAGGCGTTCATAAAAAGCAAGAGTTGTTCTGGCTGCCACCTTGGCTGTGGGTGCCAGGCCAGGATGTTCGGCATATTGGGGTCCGGTGCTAGGGAAAAGTGAAAAAAAGGTGCTTTTGAGGATAGAGTAGCCAGGAAAGCCCGCAGCCCCAATGTCTGGGTGGCAATGCAAGTAGTTCCTAGAGACCTTGAAAGAAAGCAAAAGTTGTTCTGGCTGCCAGCTTGGGTGTGGGAGCCAGGCCAGGACGTTCGGCATATTGGGGTCTGGTGCTGAGGTAAAGTGAAAAAAAGGTGCTTTTGAGGATAGAGTAGCCAGGAAAGCCCGCAGCCCCAAAGGCTGGGTAGCAATGCAAGTAGTTCCCAGAGAAGTTCATAAAAAGCAAGAGTTGTTCTGGCTGCCACCTTGGCTGTGGGTGCCAGGCCAGGATGTTCGGCATATTGGGGTCCGGTGCTAGGGAAAAGTGAAAAAAATGTTCTTTGGAGGATAGAGTAGCCAGGAAAGCCCGCAGCCCCAATGTCTGGGTGGCAATGCAAGTAGTTCCTAGAGACCTTGAAAGAAAGCAAAAGTTGTTCTGGCTGCCACCTTGGGTGTGGGAGCCAGGCCAGGATGTTCGGCATATTGGGGTCCGGTGCTGGGGTAAAGTGAAAAAAAGGTTCTTTTGAGGAGAGAGTGGCCAGGAAAGCCCGCAGCCCCAAAGTCTGGGTGGCAATGCAAGTAGTTCCCAGAGGCGTTCATAAAAAGCAAGAGTTGTTCTGGCTGCCACCTTGACTGTGGGAGCCAGGCCAGGACGTTCGGCATATTGGGGTCCGGTGCTAGGGAAAAGTGAAAAAAAGGTTCTTTTGAGGAGAGAGTGGCCAGGAAAGCCCGCAGCCCCAAAGTCTGGGTGGCAATGCAAGTAGTTCCCAGAGGCGTTCATAAAAAGCAAGAGTTGTTCTGGCTGCCACCTTGGCTGTGGGAGCCAGGCCAGGACGTTCGGCATATTGGGGTCTGGTGCTGGCGTAAAGTGAAAAAAAGGTTCTTTTGAGGACACAGTGGCCAGGAAAGCCCGCAGCCCCAAAGTCTGGGTGGCAATGCAAGTAGTTCCCAGAGGCGTTCATAAAAAGCAAGAGTTGTTCTGGCTGCCACCTTGGCTGTGGGAGCCAGGCCAGGACGTTCGGCATATTGGGGTCCGGTGCTGGGGTAAAGTGAAAAAAAAGGTTCTTTGGAGGATAGAGTGGCCAGGAAAGCCCGCAGCCCCAAAGTCTGGGTGGCAATGCAAGTAGTTCCCAGAGGCGTTCATAAAAAGCAAGAGTTGTTCTGGCTGCCACCTTGGCTGTGGGAGCCAGGCCAGGACGTTCGGCATATTGGGGTCCGGTGCTGGGGTAAAGTGAAAAAAAGGTGCTTTTGAGGATAGAGTAGCCAGGAAAGCCCGCAGCCCCAAAGTCTGGGTGGCAATGCAAGTAGTTCCCAGAGACCTTGAAAGAAAGCAAGAGTTTTTTCTGGCTGCCACCTTGGGTGTGGGAGCCAGGCCAGGACGTTTGGCATATTGGGGTCCGGTGCTAGGGAAAAGTGAAAAAAAGGTTCTTTTGAGGAGAGAGTGGCCAGGAAAGCCCGCAGCCCCAAAGTCTGGGTGGCAATGCAAGTAGTTCCCAGAGACCTTGAAAGAAAGCAAGAGTTGTTCTGGCTGCCACCTTGGCTGTGGGAGCCAGGCCAGGACGTTCGGCATATTGGGGTCCGGTGCTAGGGAAAAGTGAAAAAAAGGTGCTTTGGAGGATAGAGTGGCCAGGAAAGCCCGCAGCCCCAAAGTCTGGGTGGCAATGCAAGTAGTTCCCAGAGACCTTGAAAGAAAGCAAAAGTTGTTCTGGCTGCTACCTTGGCTGTGGGAGCCAGGCCAGGACGTTTGGCATATTGGGGTCCGGTGCTAAGGAAAAGTGAAAAAAAGGTTCTTTGGAGGATAGAGTGGCCAGGAAAGCCCGCAGCCCCAAAGTCTGGGTGGCAATGCAAGTAGTTCCCAAAGGCGCTCATAAAAAGCAAGAGTTGTTCTGGCTGCCACCTTGGCTGTGGGTGCCAGGCCAGGACGTTCGGCATATTGGAGGCCGGTGCTGGGAAATATGAAAAAAAGGTTCTTTTGAGGATAGAGTGGCCAGGAAAGCCCGCAGCCCCAAAGTCTGGGTGGCAATGCAAGTAGTTCCCAGAGACCTTGAAAGAAAGCAAGAGTTGTTCTGGCTGCCACCTTGGCTGTGGGAGCCAGGCCAGGACGTTCGGCATGTTGGGGTCCGGTGCTGGGGTAAAGTGAAAAAAAGGTGCTTTTGAGGAGAGAGTGGCCAGGAAAGCCCGCAGCCCCAAAGTCTGGGTGGCAATGCAAGTAGTTCCCAGAGGCGTTCATAAAAAGCAAGAGTTGTTCTGGCTGCCACCTTGGCTGTGGGAGCCAGGCCAGGACGTTCGGCATATTGGGGTCCGGTGCTGGGGTAAAGTGAAAAAAAGGTTCTTTTGAGGACAGAGTGGCCAGGAAAGCCCGCAGCCCCGAAGTCTGGGTGGCAATGCAAGTAGTTCCCAGAGGCGTTCATAAAAAGCAAGAGTTGTTCTGGCTTGCACCTTGGCTGTGGGAGCCAGGCCAGGACGTTCAGCATATTGGGGTCCGGTGCTGAGGTAAAGTGAAAAAAAGGTGCTTTTGAGGATAGAGTGGCCAGGAAAGCCCGCAGCCCCAAAGTCTGGGTGGCAATGCAAGTAGTTCCTAGAGACCTTGAAAGAAAGCAAGAGTTTTTTCTGGCTGCCACCTTGGCTGTGGGAGCCAGGCCAGGACGTTCGGCATATTGGGGTCCGGTGCTGGGGTAAAGTGAAAAAAAGGTTCTTTTGAGGACAGAGTGGCCAGGAAAGCCCGCAGCCCCAAAGTCTGGGTGGCAATGCAAGTAGTTCCCAGAGGCGTTCATAAAAAGCAAGAGTTGTTCTGGCTGCCACCTTGGCTGTGGGTGCCAGGCCAGGATGTTTGGCATATTGGGGTCCGGTGCTAGGGAAAAGTGAAAAAAAGGTGCTTTTGAGGATAGAGTAGCCAGGAAAGCCCGCAGCCCCAATGTCTGGGTGGCAATGCAAGTAGTTCCTAGAGACCTTGAAAGAAAGCAAAAGTTGTTCTGGCTGCCACCTTGGCTGTGGGAGCCAGGCCAGGACGTTCGGCATATTGGGGTCTGGTGCTGAGGTAAAGTGAAAAAAAGGTGCTTTTGAGGATAGAGTAGCCAGGAAAGCCCGCAGCCCCAAAGTCTGGGTAGCAATGCAAGTAGTTCCCAGAGAAGTTCATGAAAAGCAAGAGTTGTTCTGGCTGCCACCTTGGCTGTGGGTGCCAGGCCAGGATGTTCGGCATATTGGGGTCCGGTGCTAGGGAAAAGTGAAAAAAATGTTCTTTGGAGGATAGAGTAGCCAGGAAAGCCCGCAGCCCCAATGTCTGGGTGGCAATGCAAGTAGTTCCTAGAGACCTTGAAAGAAAGCAAAAGTTGTTCTGGCTGCCACCTTGGGTGTGGGAGCCAGGCCAGGATGTTCGGCATATTGGGGTCCGGTGCTGGGGTAAAGTGAAAAAAAGGTTCTTTTGAGGAGAGAGTGGCCAGGAAAGCCCGCAGCCCCAAAGTCTGGGTGGCAATGCAAGTAGTTCCCAGAGAAGTTCATAAAAAGCAAGAGTTGTTCTGGCTGCCACCTTGACTGTGGGAGCCAGGCCAGGACGTTCGGCATATTGGGGTCCGGTGCTAGGGAAAAGTGAAAAAAAGGTGCTTTTGAGGATAGAGTGGCCAGGAAAGCCCGCAGCCCCAAAGTCTGGGTGGCAATGCAAGTAGTTCCCAGAGGCGTTCATAAAAAGCAAGAGTTGTTCTGGCTGCCACCTTGGCTGTGGGAGCCAGGCCAGGACGTTTGGCATATTGGGGTCCGGTGCTAGGGAAAAGTGAAAAAAAGGTTCTTTTGAGGAGAGAGTGGCCAGGAAAGCCCGCAGCCCCAATGTCTGGGTGGCAATGCAAGTAGTTCCCAGAGAAGTTCATAAAAAGCAAGAGTTGTTCTGGCTGCCACCTTGGCTGTGGGAGCCAGGCCAGGACGTTCGGCATATTGGGGTCTGGTGCTGGCGTAAAGTGAAAAAAAGGTTCTTTTGAGGACACAGTGGCCAGGAAAGCCCGCAGCCCCAAAGTCTGGGTGGCAATGCAAGTAGTTCCCAGAGGCGTTCATAAAAAGCAAGAGTTGTTCTGGCTGCCACCTTGGCTGTGGGAGCCAGGCCAGGACGTTCGGCATATTGGGGTCCGGTGCTGGGGTAAAGTGAAAAAAAAGGTTCTTTGGAGGATAGAGTGGCCAGGAAAGCCCGCAGCCCCAAAGTCTGGGTGGCAATGCAAGTAGTTCCCAGAGGCGTTCATAAAAAGCAAGAGTTGTTCTGGCTGCCACCTTGGCTGTGGGAGCCAGGCCAGGACGTTTGGCATATTGGGGTCCGGTGCTAGGGAAAAGTGAAAAAAAGGTGCTTTTGAGGATAGAGTGGCCAGGAAAGCCCGCAGCCCCAAAGTCTGGGTGGCAATGCAAGTAGTTCCCAGAGGCGTTCATAAAAAGCAAGAGTTGTTCTGGCTTGCACCTTGGCTGTGGGTGCCAGGCCAGGACGTTCGGCATATTGGAGGCCGGTGCTGGGAAATATGAAAAAAAGGTGCTTTTGAGGATAGAGTGGCCAGGAAAGCCCGCAGCCCCAAAGTCTGGGTGGCAATGCAAGTAGTTCCCAGAGGCGTTCATAAAAAGCAAGAGTTGTTCTGGCTGCCACCTTGGCTGTGGGAGCCAGGCCAGGACAATCGGCATATTGGAGTCTGGTGCTGGGGTAAAGTGAAAAAAAGGTTCTTTTGAGGACAGAGTGGCCAGGAAAGCCCGCAGCCCCAAAGTCTGGGTGGCAATGCAAGTAGTTCCCAGAGGCGTTCATAAAAAGCAAGAGTTGTTCTGGCTTGCACCTTGGCTGTGGGAGCCAGGCCAGGACGTTCAGCATATTGGGGTCCGGTGCTAGGGAAAAGTGAAAAAAAGGTTCTTTAGAGGATAGAGTAGCCAGGAAAGCCCGCAGTCCCAATGTCTGGGTGGCAATGCAAGTAGTTCCTAGAGACCTTGAAAGAAAGCAAAAGTTGTTCTGGCTGCCACCTTGGCTGTGGGAGCCAGGCCAGGACGTTCGGCATGTTGGGGTCCGGTGCTGGGGTAAAGTGAAAAAAAGGTGCTTTTGAGGAGAGAGTGGCCAGGAAAGCCCGCAGCCCCAAAGTCTGGGTGGCAATGCAAGTAGTTCCTAGAGACCTTGAAAGAAAGCAAGAGTTGTTCTGGCTGCCACCTTGGCTGTGGGAGCCAGGCCAGGACAATCGGCATATTGGGGTCTGGTGCTGGGGTAAAGTGAAAAAAAGGTTCTTTTGAGGACAGAGTGGCCAGGAAAGCCCGCAGCCCCAAAGTCTGGGTGGCAATGCAAGTAGTACCCAGAGGCGTTCATAAAAAGCAAGAGTTGTTCTGGCTGCCACCTTGGCTGTGGGTGCCAGGCCAGGATGTTCGGCATATTGGGGTCCGGTGCTAGGGAAAAGTGAAAAAAAGGTGCTTTTGAGGATAGAGTAGCCAGGAAAGCCCGCAGCCCCAATGTCTGGGTGGCAATGCAAGTAGTTCCTAGAGACCTTGAAAGAAAGCAAAAGTTGTTCTGGTCCCAGCTTGGGTGTGGGAGCCAGGCCAGGACGTTCGGCATATTGGGGTCTGGTGCTGAGGTAAAGTGAAAAAAAGGTGCTTTTGAGGATAGAGTAGCCAGGAAAGCCCGCAGCCCCAAAGTCTGGGTGGCAATGCAAGTAGTTCCCAGAGAAGTTCATAAAAAGCAAGAGTTGTTCTGGCTGCCACCTTGGCTGTGGGTGCCAGGCCAGGATGTTCGGCATATTGGGGTCCGGTGCTAGGGAAAAGTGAAAAAAATGTTCTTTGGAGGATAGAGTAGCCAGGAAAGCCCGCAGCCCCAATGTCTGGGTGGCAATGCAAGTAGTTCCTAGAGACCTTGAAAGAAAGCAAAAGTTGTTCTGGCTGCCACCTTGGGTGTGGGAGCCAGGCCAGGATGTTCGGCATATTGGGGTCCGGTGCTAGGGAAAAGTGAAAAAAAGGTGCTTTTGAGGAGAGAGTGGCCAGGAAAGCCCGCAGCCCCAAAGTCTGGGTGGCAATGCAAGTAGTTCCCAGAGAAGTTCATAAAAAGCAAGAGTTGTTCTGGCTGCCACCTTGGGTTTGGGAGACAGGCCAGGACGTTCGGCATATTGGGGTCCGGTGCTAGGGAAAAGTGAAAAAAAGGTGCTTTTGAGGATAGAGTGGCCAGGAAAGCCCGCAGCCCCAAAGTCTGGGTGGCAATGCAAGTAGTTCCCAGAGGCGTTCATAAAAAGCAAGAGTTGTTCTGGCTGCCACCTTGGCTGTGGGAGCCAGGCCAGGACGTTCGGCATATTGGGGGCCGGTGCTGGGGAAAAGTGAAAAAAAGGTTCTTTTGAGGATAGAGTGGCCAGGAAAGCCCGCAGCCCCAAAGTCTGGGTGGCAATGCAAGTAGTTCCCAGAGGCGTTCATAAAAAGCAAGAGTTGTTCTGGCTGCCACCTTGGCTGTGGGAGCCAGGCCAGGACGTTCGGCATATTGGGTCTGGTGCTGGCGTAAAGTGAAAAAAAGGTTCTTTTGAGGACACAGTGGCCAGGAAAGCCCGCAGCCCCAAAGTCTGGGTGGCAATGCAAGTAGTTCCCAGAGGCGTTCATAAAAAGCAAGAGTTGTTCTGGCTGCCACCTTGGCTGTGGGAGCCAGGCCAGGACGTTCGGCATATTGGGGTCCGGTGCTGGGGTAAAGTGAAAAAAAAGGTTCTTTGGAGGATAGAGTGGCCAGGAAAGCCCGCAGCCCCAAAGTCTGGGTGGCAATGCAAGTAGTTCCCAGAGGCGTTCATAAAAAGCAAGAGTTGTTCTGGCTGCCACCTTGGCTGTGGGAGCCAGGCCAGGACGTTCGGCATATTGGGGTCCGGTGCTGGGGTAAAGTGAAAAAAAGGTGCTTTTGAGGATAGAGTAGCCAGGAAAGCCCGCAGCCCCAAAGTCTGGGTGGCAATGCAAGTAGTTCCCAGAGACCTTGAAAGAAAGCAAGAGTTTTTTCTGGCTGCCACCTTGGCTGTGGGAGCCAGGCCAGGACGTTTGGCATATTGGGGTCCGGTGCTAGGGAAAAGTGAAAAAAAGGTTCTTTTGAGGAGAGAGTGGCCAGGAAAGCCCGCAGCTCCAAAGTCTGGGTGGCAATGCAAGTAGTTCCCAGAGACCTTGAAAGAAAGCAAGAGTTGTTCTGGCTGCCACCTTGGCTGTGGGAGCCAGGCCAGGACGTTCGGCATATTGGGGGCCGGTGCTAGGGAAAAGTGAAAAAAAGGTGCTTTGGAGGATAGAGTGGCCAGGAAAGCCCGCAGCCCCAATGTCTGGGTGGCAATGCAAGTAGTTCCCAGAGACCTTGAAAGAAAGCAAAAGTTGTTCTGGCTGCCACCTTGGCTGTGGGAGCCAGGCCAGGACGTTTGGCATATTGGGGGCCAGTGCTAAGGAAAAGTGAAAAAAAGGTTCTTTGGAGGATAGAGTGGCCAGGAAAGCCCGCAGCCCCAATGTCTGGGTGGCAATGCAAGTAGTTCCCAGAGACCTTGAAAGAAAGCAAGAGTTGTTCTGGCTGCCACCTTGGCTGTGGGAGCCAGACCAGGACGTTCGGCATATTGGGGTCCGGTGCTAGGGAAAAGTGAAAAAAAGGTTCTTTGGAGGATAGAGTGGCCAGGAAAGCCCGCAGCCCCAAAGTCTGGGTGGCAATGCAAGTAGTTCCCAGAGACCTTGAAAGAAAGCAAGAGTTGTTCTGGCTGCCACCTTGGCTGTGGGAGCCAGGCCAGGACGTTCGGCATGTTGGGGTCCGGTGCTGGGGTAAAGTGAAAAAAAGGTGCTTTTGAGGAGAGAGTGGCCAGGAAAGCCCGCAGCCCCAAAGTCTGGGTGGCAATGCAAGTAGTTCCCAGAGGCGTTCATAAAAAGCAAGAGTTGTTCTGGCTGCCACCTTGGCTGTGGGAACCAAGCCAGGACGTTCGGCATATTGGGGTCCGGTGCTGGGGTAAAGTGAAAAAAAGGTTCTTTGGAGGATAGAGTGGCCAGGAAAGCCCGCAGCCCCAAAGTCTGGGTGGCAATGCAAGTAGTTCCCAGAGGCGTTCATAAAAAGCAAGAGTTGTTCTGGCTGCCACCTTGGCTGTGGGTGCCAGGCCAGGATGTTCGGCATATTGGGGTCCGGTGCTAGGGAAAAGTGAAAAAAAGGTGCTTTTGAGGATAGAGTAGCCAGGAAAGCCCGCAGCCCCAATGTCTGGGTGGCAATGCAAGTAGTTCCTAGAGACCTTGAAAGAAAGCAAAAGTTGTTCTGGCTGCCAGCTTGGGTGTGGGAGCCAGGCCAGGACGTTCGGCATATTGGGGTCTGGTGCTGAGGTAAAGTGAAAAAAAGGTGCTTTTGAGGATAGAGTAGCCAGGAAAGCCCGCAGCCCCAAAGTCTGGGTGGCAATGCAAGTAGTTCCCAGAGAAGTTCATAAAAAGCAAGAGTTGTTCTGGCTGCCACCTTGGCTGTGGGTGCCAGGCCAGGATGTTCAGCATATTGGGGTCCGGTGCTAGGGAAAAGTGAAAAAAATGTTCTTTGGAGGATAGAGTAGCCAGGAAAGCCCGCAGCCCCAATGTCTGGGTGGCAATGCAAGTAGTTCCTAGAGACCTTGAAAGAAAGCAAAAGTTGTTCTGGCTGCCACCTTGGGTGTGGGAGCCAGGCCAGGATGTTCGGCATATTGGGGTCCGGTGCTGGGGTAAAGTGAAAAAAAGGTTCTTTTGAGGAGAGAGTGGCCAGGAAAGCCCGCAGCCCCAAAGTCTGGGTGGCAATGCAAGTAGTTCCCAGAGAAGTTCATAAAAAGCAAGAGTTGTTCTGGCTGCCACCTTGACTGTGGGAGCCAGGCCAGGACGTTCGGCATATTGGGGTCCGGTGCTAGGGAAAAGTGAAAAAAAGGTTCTTTTGAGGATAGAGTGGCCAGGAAAGCCCGCAGCCCCAAAGTCTGGGTGGCAATGCAAGTAGTTCCCAGAGGCGTTCATAAAAAGCAAGAGTTGTTCTGGCTGCCACCTTGGCTGTGGGAGCCAGGCCAGGACGTTCGGCATATTGGGGTCCGGTGCTGGGGTAAAGTGAAAAAAATGGTTCTTTGGAGGATAGAGTGGCCAGGAAAGCCCGCAGCCCCAAAGTCTGGGTGGCAATGCAAGTAGTTCCCAGAGGCGTTCATAAAAAGCAAGAGTTGTTCTGGCTGCCACCTTGGCTGTGGGAGCCAGGCCAGGACGTTTGGCATATTGGGGTCCGGTGCTAGGGAAAAGTGAAAAAAAGCTGCTTTTGAGGAGAGAGTGGCCAGGAAAGCCCGCAGCCCCAAAGTCTGGGTGGCAATGCAAGTAGTTCCCAGAGGCGTTCATAAAAAGCAAGAGTTGTTCTGGCTTGCACCTTGGCTGAGGGTGCCAGGCCAGGACGTTCGGCATATTGGAGGCCGGTGCTGGGAAATATGAAAAAAAGGTGCTTTTGAGGATAGAGTGGCCAGGAAAGCCCGCAGCCCCAAAGTCTGGGTGGCAATGCAAGTAGTTCCCAGAGGCGTTCATAAAAAGCAAGAGTTGTTCTGGCTGCCACCTTGGCTGTGGGAGCCAGGCCAGGACAATCGGCATATTGGAGTCTGGTGCTGGGGTAAAGTGAAAAAAAGGTTCTTTTGAGGATAGAGTGGCCAGGAAAGCCCGCAGCCCCGAAGTCTGGGTGGCAATGCAAGTAGTTCCCAGAGGCGTTCATAAAAAGCAAGAGTTGTTCTGGCTTGCACCTTGGCTGTGGGAGCCAGGCCAGGACGTTCAGCATATTGGGGTCCGGTGCTGAGGTAAAGTGAAAAAAAGGTGCTTTTGAGGATAGAGTAGCCAGGAAAGCCCGCAGCCCCAAAGTCTGGGTGGCAATGCAAGTAGTTCCCAGAGAAGTTCATAAAAAGCAAGAGTTGTTCTGGCTGCCACCTTGGCTGTGGGTGCCAGGCCAGGATGTTCGGCATATTGGGGTCCGGTGCTAGGGAAAAGTGAAAAAAAGGTGCTTTTGAGGATAGAGTAGCCAGGAAAGCCCGCAGCCCCAATGTCTGGGTGGCAATGCAAGTAGTTCCTAGAGACCTTGAAAGAAAGCAAAAGTTGTTCTGGCTGCCAGCTTGGGTGTGGGAGCCAGGCCAGGACGTTCGGCATATTGGGGTCTGGTGCTGAGGTAAAGTGAAAAAAAGGTGCTTTTGAGGATAGAGTAGCCAGGAAAGCCCGCAGCCCCAAAGGCTGGGTAGCAATGCAAGTAGTTCCCAGAGAAGTTCATAAAAAGCAAGAGTTGTTCTGGCTGCCACCTTGGCTGTGGGTGCCAGGCCAGGATGTTCGGCATATTGGGGTCCGGTCCTGGGGTAAAGTTAAAAAAAGGTTCTTTTGAGGAGAGAGTGGCCAGGAAAGCCCGCAGCCCCAAAGTCTGGGTGGCAATGCAAGTAGTTCCCAGAGGCGTTCATAAAAAGCAAGAGTTGTTCTGGCTGCCACCTTGACTGTGGGAGCCAGGCCAGGACGTTCGGCATATTGGGGTCCGGTGCTAGGGAAAAGTGAAAAAAAGGTGCTTTTGAGGATAGAGTGGCCAGGAAAGCCCGCAGCCCCAAAGTCTGGGTGGCAATGCAAGTAGTTCCCAGAGGCGTTCATAAAAAGCAAGAGTTGTTCTGGCTTGCACCTTGGCTGAGGGTGCCAGGCCAGGACGTTCGGCATATTGGAGGCCGGTGCTGGGAAATATGAAAAAAAGGTGCTTTTGAGGATAGAGTGGCCAGGAAAGCCCGCAGCCCCAATGTCTGGGTGGCAATGCAAGTAGTTCCCAGAGGCGTTCATAAAAAGCAAGAGTTGTTCTGGCTGCCACCTTGGCTGTGGGAGCCAGGCCAGGACGTTTGGCATATTGGGGTCCGGTGCTAGGGAAAAGTGAAAAAAAGGTGCTTTTGAGGATAGAGTGGCCAGGAAAGCCCGCAGCCCCAAAGTCTGGGTGGCAATGCAAGTAGTTCCCAGAGGCGTTCATAAAAAGCAAGAGTTGTTCTGGCTTGCACCTTGGCTGTGGGAGCCAGGCCAGGACGTTCGGCATATTGGGGTCCGGTGCTGGGGTAAAGTGAAAAAAAGGTTCTTTGGAGGATAGAGTGGCCAGGAAAGCCCGCAGCCCCAAAGTCTGGGTGGCAATGCAAGTAGTTCCCAGAGGCGTTCATAAAAAGCAAGAGTTGTTCTGGCTGCCACCTTGGCTGTGGGTGCCAGGCCAGGATGTTCGGCATATTGGGGTCCGGTGCTAGGGAAAAGTGAAAAAAAGGTGCTTTTGAGGATAGAGTAGCCAGGAAAGCCCGCAGCCCCAATGTCTGGGTGGCAATGCAAGTAGTTCCTAGAGACCTTGAAAGAAAGCAAAAGTTGTTCTGGCTGCCAGCTTGGGTGTGGGAGCCAGGCCAGGACGTTCGGCATATTGGGGTCTGGTGCTGAGGTAAAGTGAAAAAAAGGTGCTTTTGAGGATAGAGTAGCCAGGAAAGCCCGCAGCCCCAAAGTCTGGGTGGCAATGCAAGTAGTTCCCAGAGAAGTTCATAAAAAGCAAGAGTTGTTCTGGCTGCCACCTTGGCTGTGGGTGCCAGGCCAGGATGTTCAGCATATTGGGGTCCGGTGCTAGGGAAAAGTGAAAAAAATGTTCTTTGGAGGATAGAGTAGCCAGGAAAGCCCGCAGCCCCAATGTCTGGGTGGCAATGCAAGTAGTTCCTAGAGACCTTGAAAGAAAGCAAAAGTTGTTCTGGCTGCCACCTTGGGTGTGGGAGCCAGGCCAGGATGTTCGGCATATTGGGGTCCGGTGCTGGGGTAAAGTGAAAAAAAGGTTCTTTTGAGGAGAGAGTGGCCAGGAAAGCCCGCAGCCCCAAAGTCTGGGTGGCAATGCAAGTAGTTCCCAGAGAAGTTCATAAAAAGCAAGAGTTGTTCTGGCTGCCACCTTGACTGTGGGAGCCAGGCCAGGACGTTCGGCATATTGGGGTCCGGTGCTAGGGAAAAGTGAAAAAAAGGTGCTTTTGAGGATAGAGTGGCCAGGAAAGCCCGCAGCCCCAAAGTCTGGGTGGCAATGCAAGTAGTTCCCAGAGGCGTTCATAAAAAGCAAGAGTTGTTCTGGCTGCCACCTTGGCTGTGGGAGCCAGGCCAGGACGTTCGGCATATTGGGGTCCGGTGCTAGGGAAAAGTGAAAAAAAGGTTCTTTTGAGGAGAGAGTGGCCAGGAAAGCCCGCAGCCCCAAAGTCTGGGTGGCAATGCAAGTAGTTCCCAGAGGCGTTCATAAAAAGCAAGAGTTGTTCTGGCTGCCACCTTGGCTGTGGGAGCCAGGCCAGGACGTTCGGCATATTGGGGTCTGGTGCTGGCGTAAAGTGAAAAAAAGGTTCTTTTGAGGACACAGTGGCCAGGAAAGCCCGCAGCCCCAAAGTCTGGGTGGCAATGCAAGTAGTTCCCAGAGGCGTTCATAAAAAGCAAGAGTTGTTCTGGCTGCCACCTTGGCTGTGGGAGCCAAGCCAGGATGTTCGGCATATTGGGGTCCGGTGCTAGGGAAAAGTGAAAAAAAGGTTCTTTAGAGGATAGAGTAGCCAGGAAAGCCCGCAGCCCCAATGTCTGGGTGGCAATGCAAGTAGTTCCTAGAGACCTTGAAAGAAAGCAAAAGTTGTTCTGGCTGCCACCTTGGCTGTGGGAGCCAGGCCAGGACGTTCGGCATGTTGGGGTCCGGTGCTGGGGTAAAGTGAAAAAAAGGTGCTTTTGAGGAGAGAGTGGCCAGGAAAGCCCGCAGCCCCAAAGTCTGGGTGGCAATGCAAGTAGTTCCCAGAGGCGTTCATAAAAAGCAAGAGTTGTTCTGGCTGCCACCTTGGCTGTGGGTGCCAGGCCAGGATGTTCGGCATATTGGGGTCCGGTGCTAGGGAAAAGTGAAAAAAAGGTGCTTTTGAGGATAGAGTAGCCAGGAAAGCCCGCAGCCCCAATGTCTGGGTGGCAATGCAAGTAGTTCCTAGAGACCTTGAAAGAAAGCAAAAGTTGTTCTGGCTGCCAGCTTGGGTGTGGGAGCCAGGCCAGGACGTTCGGCATATTGGGGTCTGGTGCTGAGGTAAAGTGAAAAAAAGGTGCTTTTGAGGATAGAGTAGCCAGGAAAGCCCGCAGCCCCAAAGGCTGGGTAGCAATGCAAGTAGTTCCCAGAGAAGTTCATAAAAAGCAAGAGTTGTTCTGGCTGCCACCTTGGCTGTGGGTGCCAGGCCAGGATGTTCGGCATATTGGGGTCCGGTCCTGGGGTAAAGTTAAAAAAAGGTTCTTTTGAGGAGAGAGTGGCCAGGAAAGCCCGCAGCCCCAAAGTCTGGGTGGCAATGCAAGTAGTTCCCAGAGGCGTTCATAAAAAGCAAGAGTTGTTCTGGCTGCCACCTTGACTGTGGGAGCCAGGCCAGGACGTTCGGCATATTGGGGTCCGGTGCTAGGGAAAAGTGAAAAAAAGGTGCTTTTGAGGATAGAGTGGCCAGGAAAGCCCGCAGCCCCAAAGTCTGGGTGGCAATGCAAGTAGTTCCCAGAGGCGTTCATAAAAAGCAAGAGTTGTTCTGGCTTGCACCTTGGCTGAGGGTGCCAGGCCAGGACGTTCGGCATATTGGAGGCCGGTGCTAGGGAAAAGTGAAAAAAAGGTGCTTTTGAGGATAGAGTGGCCAGGAAAGCCCGCAGCCCCAAAGTCTGGGTGGCAATGCAAGTAGTTCCCAGAGGCGTTCATAAAAAGCAAGAGTTGTTCTGGCTTGCACCTTGGCTGAGGGTGCCAGGCCAGGACGTTCGGCATATTGGAGGCCGGTGCTGGGAAATATGAAAAAAAGGTGCTTTTGAGGATAGAGTGGCCAGGAAAGCCCGCAGCCCCAAAGTCTGGGTGGCAATGCAAGTAGTTCCCAGAGGCGTTCATAAAAAGCAAGAGTTGTTCTGGCTGCCACCTTGGCTGTGGGAGCCAGGCCAGGACAATCGGCATATTGGAGTCTGGTGCTGGGGTAAAGTGAAAAAAAGGTTCTTTTGAGGACAGAGTGGCCAGGAAAGCCCGCAGCCCCAAAGTCTGGGTGGCAATGCAAGTAGTTCCCAGAGGCGTTCATAAAAAGCAAGAGTTGTTCTGGCTTGCACCTTGGCTGTGGGAGCCAGGCCAGGACGTTCAGCATATTGGGGTCCGGTGCTGAGGTAAAGTGAAAAAAAGGTGCTTTTGAGGATAGAGTAGCCAGGAAAGCCCGCAGCCCCAAAGGCTGGGTGGCAATGCAAGTAGTTCCCAGAGAAGTTCATAAAAAGCAAGAGTTGTTCTGGCTGCCACCTTGGCTGTGGGAACCAAGCCAGGATGTTCGGCATATTGGGGTCCGGTGCTAGGGAAAAGTGAAAAAAAGGTGCTTTTGAGGATAGAGTAGCCAGGAAAGCCCGCAGCCCCAATGTCTGGGTGGCAATGCAAGTAGTTCCTAGAGACCTTGAAAGAAAGCAAAAGTTGTTCTGGTCCCAGCTTGGGTGTGGGAGCCAGGCCAGGACGTTCGGCATATTGGGGTCTGGTGCTGAGGTAAAGTGAAAAAAAGGTGCTTTTGAGGATAGAGTAGCCAGGAAAGCCCGCAGCCCCAAAGTCTGGGTGGCAATGCAAGTAGTTCCCAGAGAAGTTCATAAAAAGCAAGAGTTGTTCTGGCTGCCACCTTGGCTGTGGGTGCCAGGCCAGGATGTTCGGCATATTGGGGTCCGGTGCTAGGGAAAAGTGAAAAAAATGTTCTTTGGAGGATAGAGTAGCCAGGAAAGCCCGCAGCCCCAATGTCTGGGTGGCAATGCAAGTAGTTCCTAGAGACCTTGAAAGAAAGCAAAAGTTGTTCTGGCTGCCACCTTGGGTGTGGGAGCCAGGCCAGGATGTTCGGCATATTGGGGTCCGGTGCTAGGGAAAAGTGAAAAAAAGGTGCTTTTGAGGAGAGAGTGGCCAGGAAAGCCCGCAGCCCCAAAGTCTGGGTGGCAATGCAAGTAGTTCCCAGAGAAGTTCATAAAAAGCAAGAGTTGTTCTGGCTGCCACCTTGGGTTTGGGAGACAGGCCAGGACGTTCGGCATATTGGGGTCCGGTGCTAGGGAAAAGTGAAAAAAAGGTGCTTTTGAGGATAGAGTGGCCAGGAAAGCCCGCAGCCCCAAAGTCTGGGTGGCAATGCAAGTAGTTCCCAGAGGCGTTCATAAAAAGCAAGAGTTGTTCTGGCTGCCACCTTGGCTGTGGGAGCCAGGCCAGGACGTTTGGCATATTGGGGTCCGGTGCTGGGGAAAAGTGAAAAAAAGGTTCTTTTGAGGATAGAGTGGCCAGGAAAGCCCGCAGCCCCAAAGTCTGGGTGGCAATGCAAGTAGTTCCCAGAGGCGTTCATAAAAAGCAAGAGTTGTTCTGGCTGCCACCTTGGCTGTGGGAGCCAGGCCAGGACGTTCGGCATATTGGGTCTGGTGCTGGGGTAAAGTGAAAAAAAGGTTCTTTTGAGGACACAGTGGCCAGGAAAGCCCGCAGCCCCAAAGTCTGGGTGGCAATGCAAGTAGTTCCCAGAGGCGTTCATAAAAAGCAAGAGTTGTTCTGGCTGCCACCTTGGCTGTGGGAGCCAGGCCAGGACGTTCGGCATATTGGGGTCCGGTGCTGGGGTAAAGTGAAAAAAAAGGTTCTTTGGAGGATAGAGTGGCCAGGAAAGCCCGCAGCCCCAAAGTCTGGGTGGCAATGCAAGTAGTTCCCAGAGGCGTTCATAAAAAGCAAGAGTTGTTCTGGCTGCCACCTTGGCTGTGGGAGCCAGGCCAGGACGTTCGGCATATTGGGGTCCGGTGCTGGGGTAAAGTGAAAAAAAGGTGCTTTTGAGGATAGAGTAGCCAGGAAAGCCCGCAGCCCCAAAGTCTGGGTGGCAATGCAAGTAGTTCCCAGAGACCTTGAAAGAAAGCAAGAGTTGTTCTGGCTGCCACCTTGGCTGTGGGAGCCAGGCCAGGACGTTCGGCATATTGGGGGCCGGTGCTAGGGAAAAGTGAAAAAAAGGTGCTTTGGAGGATAGAGTGGCCAGGAAAGCCCGCAGCCCCAATGTCTGGGTGGCAATGCAAGTAGTTCCCAGAGACCTTGAAAGAAAGCAAAAGTTGTTCTGGCTGCCACCTTGGCTGTGGGAGCCAGGCCAGGACGTTTGGCATATTGGGGGCCAGTGCTAAGGAAAAGTGAAAAAAAGGTTCTTTGGAGGATAGAGTGGCCAGGAAAGCCCGCAGCCCCAATGTCTGGGTGGCAATGCAAGTAGTTCCCAGAGACCTTGAAAGAAAGCAAGAGTTGTTCTGGCTGCCACCTTGGCTGTGGGAGCCAGACCAGGACGTTCGGCATATTGGGGTCCGGTGCTAGGGAAAAGTGAAAAAAAGGTTCTTTGGAGGATAGAGTGGCCAGGAAAGCCCGCAGCCCCAAAGTCTGGGTGGCAATGCAAGTAGTTCCCAGAGACCTTGAAAGAAAGCAAGAGTTGTTCTGGCTGCCACCTTGGCTGTGGGAGCCAGGCCAGGACGTTCGGCATGTTGGGGTCCGGTGCTGGGGTAAAGTGAAAAAAAGGTGCTTTTGAGGAGAGAGTGGCCAGGAAAGCCCGCAGCCCCAAAGTCTGGGTGGCAATGCAAGTAGTTCCCAGAGGCGTTCATAAAAAGCAAGAGTTGTTCTGGCTGCCACCTTGGCTGTGGGAGCCAGGCCAGGACGTTTGGCATATTGGGGTCCGGTGCTAAGGTAAAGTGAAAAAAAGGTGATTTTGAGGATAGAGTAGCCAGGAAAGCCCGCAGCCCCAATGTCTGGGTGGCAATGCAAGTAGTTCCTAGAGACCTTGAAAGAAAGCAAAAGTTGTTCTGGCTGCCAGCTTGGGTGTGGGAGCCAGGCCAGGACGTTCGGCATATTGGGGTCTGGTGCTGAGGTAAAGTGAAAAAAAGGTGCTTTTGAGGATAGAGTAGCCAGGAAAGCCCGCAGCCCCAAAGGCTGGGTAGCAATGCAAGTAGTTCCCAGAGAAGTTCATAAAAAGCAAGAGTTGTTCTGGCTGCCACCTTGGCTGTGGGTGCCAGGCCAGGATGTTCGGCATATTGGGGTCCGGTCCTGGGGTAAAGTTAAAAAAAGGTTCTTTTGAGGAGAGAGTGGCCAGGAAAGCCCGCAGCCCCAAAGTCTGGGTGGCAATGCAAGTAGTTCCCAGAGGCGTTCATAAAAAGCAAGAGTTGTTCTGGCTGCCACCTTGACTGTGGGAGCCAGGCCAGGACGTTCGGCATATTGGGGTCCGGTGCTAGGGAAAAGTGAAAAAAAGGTGCTTTTGAGGATAGAGTGGCCAGGAAAGCCCGCAGCCCCAAAGTCTGGGTGGCAATGCAAGTAGTTCCCAGAGGCGTTCATAAAAAGCAAGAGTTGTTCTGGCTTGCACCTTGGCTGAGGGTGCCAGGCCAGGACGTTCGGCATATTGGAGGCCGGTGCTGGGAAATATGAAAAAAAGGTGCTTTTGAGGATAGAGTGGCCAGGAAAGCCCGCAGCCCCAATGTCTGGGTGGCAATGCAAGTAGTTCCCAGAGGCGTTCATAAAAAGCAAGAGTTGTTCTGGCTGCCACCTTGGCTGTGGGAGCCAGGCCAGGACGTTTGGCATATTGGGGTCCGGTGCCAGGGAAAAGTGAAAAAAAGGTGCTTTTGAGGATAGAGTGGCCAGGAAAGCCCGCAGCCCCAAAGTCTGGGTGGCAATGCAAGTAGTTCCCAGAGGCGTTCATAAAAAGCAAGAGTTGTTCTGGCTTGCACCTTGGCTGAGGGTGCCAGGCCAGGACGTTCGGCATATTGGAGGCCGGTGCTGGGAAATATGAAAAAAAGGTGCTTTTGAGGATAGAGTGGCCAGGAAAGCCCGCAGCCCCAAAGTCTGGGTGGCAATGCAAGTAGTTCCCAGAGGCGTTCATAAAAAGCAAGAGTTGTTCTGGCTGCCACCTTGGCTGTGGGAGCCAGGCCAGGACAATCGGCATATTGGAGTCTGGTGCTGGGGTAAAGTGAAAAAAAGGTTCTTTTGAGGACAGAGTGGCCAGGAAAGCCCGCAGCCCCAAAGTCTGGGTGGCAATGCAAGTAGTTCCCAGAGGCGTTCATAAAAAGCAAGAGTTGTTCTGGCTGCCACCTTGACTGTGGGAGCCAGGCCAGGACGTTCGGCATATTGGGGTCCGGTGCTAGGGAAAAGTGAAAAAAAGGTGCTTTTGAGGATAGAGTGGCCAGGAAAGCCCGCAGCCCCAAAGTCTGGGTGGCAATGCAAGTAGTTCCCAGAGGCGTTCATAAAAAGCAAGAGTTGTTCTGGCTTGCACCTTGGCTGAGGGTGCCAGGCCAGGACGTTCGGCATATTGGAGGCCGGTGCTGGGAAATATGAAAAAAAGGTGCTTTTGAGGATAGAGTGGCCAGGAAAGCCCGCAGCCCCAAAGTCTGGGTGGCAATGCAAGTAGTTCCCAGAGGCGTTCATAAAAAGCAAGAGTTGTTCTGGCTGCCACCTTGGCTGTGGGAGCCAGGCCAGGACGTTTGGCATATTGGGGTCCGGTGCTAGGGAAAAGTGAAAAAAAGGTGCTTTTGAGGATAGAGTGGCCAGGAAAGCCCGCAGCCCCAAAGTCTGGGTGGCAATGCAAGTAGTTCCCAGAGGCGTTCATAAAAAGCAAGAGTTGTTCTGGCTTGCACCTTGGCTGAGGGTGCCAGGCCAGGACGTTCGGCATATTGGAGGCCGGTGCTGGGAAATATGAAAAAAAGGTGCTTTTGAGGATAGAGTGGCCAGGAAAGCCCGCAGCCCCAAAGTCTGGGTGGCAATGCAAGTAGTTCCCAGAGGCGTTCATAAAAAGCAAGAGTTGTTCTGGCTGCCACCTTGGCTGTGGGAGCCAGGCCAGGACAATCGGCATATTGGAGTCTGGTGCTGGGGTAAAGTGAAAAAAAGGTTCTTTTGAGGACAGAGTGGCCAGGAAAGCCCGCAGCCCCAAAGTCTGGGTGGCAATGCAAGTAGTTCCCAGAGGCGTTCATAAAAAGCAAGAGTTGTTCTGGCTTGCACCTTGGCTGTGGGAGCCAGGCCAGGACGTTCAGCATATTGGGGTCCGGTGCTGAGGTAAAGTGAAAAAAAGGTGCTTTTGAGGATAGAGTAGCCAGGAAAGCCCGCAGCCCCAAAGGCTGGGTGGCAATGCAAGTAGTTCCCAGAGAAGTTCATAAAAAGCAAGAGTTGTTCTGGCTGCCACCTTGGCTGTGGGAACCAAGCCAGGATGTTCGGCATATTGGGGTCCGGTGCTAGGGAAAAGTGAAAAAAAGGTGCTTTTGAGGATAGAGTAGCCAGGAAAGCCCGCAGCCCCAATGTCTGGGTGGCAATGCAAGTAGTTCCTAGAGACCTTGAAAGAAAGCAAAAGTTGTTCTGGTCCCAGCTTGGGTGTGGGAGCCAGGCCAGGACGTTCGGCATATTGGGGTCTGGTGCTGAGGTAAAGTGAAAAAAAGGTGCTTTTGAGGATAGAGTAGCCAGGAAAGCCCGCAGCCCCAAAGTCTGGGTGGCAATGCAAGTAGTTCCCAGAGAAGTTCATAAAAAGCAAGAGTTGTTCTGGCTGCCACCTTGGCTGTGGGTGCCAGGCCAGGATGTTCGGCATATTGGGGTCCGGTGCTAGGGAAAAGTGAAAAAAATGTTCTTTGGAGGATAGAGTAGCCAGGAAAGCCCGCAGCCCCAATGTCTGGGTGGCAATGCAAGTAGTTCCTAGAGACCTTGAAAGAAAGCAAAAGTTGTTCTGGCTGCCACCTTGGGTGTGGGAGCCAGGCCAGGATGTTCGGCATATTGGGGTCCGGTGCTAGGGAAAAGTGAAAAAAAGGTGCTTTTGAGGAGAGAGTGGCCAGGAAAGCCCGCAGCCCCAAAGTCTGGGTGGCAATGCAAGTAGTTCCCAGAGAAGTTCATAAAAAGCAAGAGTTGTTCTGGCTGCCACCTTGGGTTTGGGAGACAGGCCAGGACGTTCGGCATATTGGGGTCCGGTGCTAGGGAAAAGTGAAAAAAAGGTGCTTTTGAGGATAGAGTGGCCAGGAAAGCCCGCAGCCCCAAAGTCTGGGTGGCAATGCAAGTAGTTCCCAGAGGCGTTCATAAAAAGCAAGAGTTGTTCTGGCTGCCACCTTGGCTGTGGGAGCCAGGCCAGGACGTTTGGCATATTGGGGTCCGGTGCTGGGGAAAAGTGAAAAAAAGGTTCTTTTGAGGATAGAGTGGCCAGGAAAGCCCGCAGCCCCAAAGTCTGGGTGGCAATGCAAGTAGTTCCCAGAGGCGTTCATAAAAAGCAAGAGTTGTTCTGGCTGCCACCTTGGCTGTGGGAGCCAGGCCAGGACGTTCGGCATATTGGGTCTGGTGCTGGCGTAAAGTGAAAAAAAGGTTCTTTTGAGGACACAGTGGCCAGGAAAGCCCGCAGCCCCAAAGTCTGGGTGGCAATGCAAGTAGTTCCCAGAGGCGTTCATAAAAAGCAAGAGTTGTTCTGGCTGCCACCTTGGCTGTGGGAGCCAGGCCAGGACGTTCGGCATATTGGGGTCCGGTGCTGGGGTAAAGTGAAAAAAAAGGTTCTTTGGAGGATAGAGTGGCCAGGAAAGCCCGCAGCCCCAAAGTCTGGGTGGCAATGCAAGTAGTTCCCAGAGGCGTTCATAAAAAGCAAGAGTTGTTCTGGCTGCCACCTTGGCTGTGGGAGCCAGGCCAGGACGTTCGGCATATTGGGGTCCGGTGCTGGGGTAAAGTGAAAAAAAGGTGCTTTTGAGGATAGAGTAGCCAGGAAAGCCCGCAGCCCCAAAGTCTGGGTGGCAATGCAAGTAGTTCCCAGAGACCTTGAAAGAAAGCAAGAGTTGTTCTGGCTGCCACCTTGGCTGTGGGAGCCAGGCCAGGACGTTCGGCATATTGGGGGCCGGTGCTAGGGAAAAGTGAAAAAAAGGTGCTTTGGAGGATAGAGTGGCCAGGAAAGCCCGCAGCCCCAATGTCTGGGTGGCAATGCAAGTAGTTCCCAGAGACCTTGAAAGAAAGCAAAAGTTGTTCTGGCTGCCACCTTGGCTGTGGGAGCCAGGCCAGGACGTTTGGCATATTGGGGGCCAGTGCTAAGGAAAAGTGAAAAAAAGGTTCTTTGGAGGATAGAGTGGCCAGGAAAGCCCGCAGCCCCAATGTCTGGGTGGCAATGCAAGTAGTTCCCAGAGACCTTGAAAGAAAGCAAGAGTTGTTCTGGCTGCCACCTTGGCTGTGGGAGCCAGACCAGGACGTTCGGCATATTGGGGTCCGGTGCTAGGGAAAAGTGAAAAAAAGGTTCTTTGGAGGATAGAGTGGCCAGGAAAGCCCGCAGCCCCAAAGTCTGGGTGGCAATGCAAGTAGTTCCCAGAGACCTTGAAAGAAAGCAAGAGTTGTTCTGGCTGCCACCTTGGCTGTGGGAGCCAGGCCAGGACGTTCGGCATGTTGGGGTCCGGTGCTGGGGTAAAGTGAAAAAAAGGTGCTTTTGAGGAGAGAGTGGCCAGGAAAGCCCGCAGCCCCAAAGTCTGGGTGGCAATGCAAGTAGTTCCCAGAGGCGTTCATAAAAAGCAAGAGTTGTTCTGGCTGCCACCTTGGCTGTGGGAGCCAGGCCAGGACGTTTGGCATATTGGGGTCCGGTGCTAAGGTAAAGTGAAAAAAAGGTGATTTTGAGGATAGAGTAGCCAGGAAAGCCCGCAGCCCCAATGTCTGGGTGGCAATGCAAGTAGTTCCTAGAGACCTTGAAAGAAAGCAAAAGTTGTTCTGGCTGCCAGCTTGGGTGTGGGAGCCAGGCCAGGACGTTCGGCATATTGGGGTCTGGTGCTGAGGTAAAGTGAAAAAAAGGTGCTTTTGAGGATAGAGTAGCCAGGAAAGCCCGCAGCCCCAAAGGCTGGGTAGCAATGCAAGTAGTTCCCAGAGAAGTTCATAAAAAGCAAGAGTTGTTCTGGCTGCCACCTTGGCTGTGGGTGCCAGGCCAGGATGTTCGGCATATTGGGGTCCGGTCCTGGGGTAAAGTTAAAAAAAGGTTCTTTTGAGGAGAGAGTGGCCAGGAAAGCCCGCAGCCCCAAAGTCTGGGTGGCAATGCAAGTAGTTCCCAGAGGCGTTCATAAAAAGCAAGAGTTGTTCTGGCTTGCACCTTGAGTGTGGGAGCCAGGCCAGGACGTTCGGCATATTGGGGTCCGGTGCTAGGGAAAAGTGAAAAAAAGGTGCTTTTGAGGATAGAGTGGCCAGGAAAGCCCGCAGCCCCAAAGTCTGGGTGGCAATGCAAGTAGTTCCCAGAGGCGTTCATAAAAAGCAAGAGTTGTTCTGGCTTGCACCTTGGCTGAGGGTGCCAGGCCAGGACGTTCGGCATATTGGAGGCCGGTGCTGGGAAATATGAAAAAAAGGTGCTTTTGAGGATAGAGTGGCCAGGAAAGCCCGCAGCCCCAATGTCTGGGTGGCAATGCAAGTAGTTCCCAGAGGCGTTCATAAAAAGCAAGAGTTGTTCTGGCTGCCACCTTGGCTGTGGGAGCCAGGCCAGGACGTTTGGCATATTGGGGTCCGGTGCTAGGGAAAAGTGAAAAAAAGGTGCTTTTGAGGATAGAGTGGCCAGGAAAGCCCGCAGCCCCAAAGTCTGGGTGGCAATGCAAGTAGTTCCCAGAGGCGTTCATAAAAAGCAAGAGTTGTTCTGGCTTGCACCTTGGCTGAGGGTGCCAGGCCAGGACGTTCGGCATATTGGAGGCCGGTGCTGGGAAATATGAAAAAAAGGTGCTTTTGAGGATAGAGTGGCCAGGAAAGCCCGCAGCCCCAAAGTCTGGGTGGCAATGCAAGTAGTTCCCAGAGGCGTTCATAAAAAGCAAGAGTTGTTCTGGCTGCCACCTTGGCTGTGGGAGCCAGGCCAGGACAATCGGCATATTGGAGTCTGGTGCTGGGGTAAAGTGAAAAAAAGGTTCTTTTGAGGACAGAGTGGCCAGGAAAGCCCGCAGCCCCAAAGTCTGGGTGGCAATGCAAGTAGTTCCCAGAGGCGTTCATAAAAAGCAAGAGTTGTTCTGGCTTGCACCTTGGCTGTGGGAGCCAGGCCAGGACGTTCAGCATATTGGGGTCCGGTGCTGAGGTAAAGTGAAAAAAAGGTGCTTTTGAGGATAGAGTAGCCAGGAAAGCCCGCAGCCCCAAAGGCTGGGTGGCAATGCAAGTAGTTCCCAGAGAAGTTCATAAAAAGCAAGAGTTGTTCTGGCTGCCACCTTGGCTGTGGGAACCAAGCCAGGATGTTCGGCATATTGGGGTCCGGTGCTAGGGAAAAGTGAAAAAAAGGTGCTTTTGAGGATAGAGTAGCCAGGAAAGCCCGCAGCCCCAATGTCTGGGTGGCAATGCAAGTAGTTCCTAGAGACCTTGAAAGAAAGCAAAAGTTGTTCTGGTCCCAGCTTGGGTGTGGGAGCCAGGCCAGGACGTTCGGCATATTGGGGTCTGGTGCTGAGGTAAAGTGAAAAAAAGGTGCTTTTGAGGATAGAGTAGCCAGGAAAGCCCGCAGCCCCAAAGTCTGGGTGGCAATGCAAGTAGTTCCCAGAGAAGTTCATAAAAAGCAAGAGTTGTTCTGGCTGCCACCTTGGCTGTGGGTGCCAGGCCAGGATGTTCGGCATATTGGGGTCCGGTGCTAGGGAAAAGTGAAAAAAATGTTCTTTGGAGGATAGAGTAGCCAGGAAAGCCCGCAGCCCCAATGTCTGGGTGGCAATGCAAGTAGTTCCTAGAGACCTTGAAAGAAAGCAAAAGTTGTTCTGGCTGCCACCTTGGGTGTGGGAGCCAGGCCAGGATGTTCGGCATATTGGGGTCCGGTGCTAGGGAAAAGTGAAAAAAAGGTGCTTTTGAGGAGAGAGTGGCCAGGAAAGCCCGCAGCCCCAAAGTCTGGGTGGCAATGCAAGTAGTTCCCAGAGAAGTTCATAAAAAGCAAGAGTTGTTCTGGCTGCCACCTTGGGTTTGGGAGACAGGCCAGGACGTTCGGCATATTGGGGTCCGGTGCTAGGGAAAAGTGAAAAAAAGGTGCTTTTGAGGATAGAGTGGCCAGGAAAGCCCGCAGCCCCAAAGTCTGGGTGGCAATGCAAGTAGTTCCCAGAGGCGTTCATAAAAAGCAAGAGTTGTTCTGGCTGCCACCTTGGCTGTGGGAGCCAGGCCAGGACGTTTGGCATATTGGGGTCCGGTGCTGGGGAAAAGTGAAAAAAAGGTTCTTTTGAGGATAGAGTGGCCAGGAAAGCCCGCAGCCCCAAAGTCTGGGTGGCAATGCAAGTAGTTCCCAGAGGCGTTCATAAAAAGCAAGAGTTGTTCTGGCTGCCACCTTGGCTGTGGGAGCCAGGCCAGGACGTTCGGCATATTGGGTCTGGTGCTGGCGTAAAGTGAAAAAAAGGTTCTTTTGAGGACACAGTGGCCAGGAAAGCCCGCAGCCCCAAAGTCTGGGTGGCAATGCAAGTAGTTCCCAGAGGCGTTCATAAAAAGCAAGAGTTGTTCTGGCTGCCACCTTGGCTGTGGGAGCCAGGCCAGGACGTTCGGCATATTGGGGTCCGGTGCTAGGGAAAAGTGAAAAAAAAGGTTCTTTGGAGGATAGAGTGGCCAGGAAAGCCCGCAGCCCCAAAGTCTGGGTGGCAATGCAAGTAGTTCCCAGAGGCGTTCATAAAAAGCAAGAGTTGTTCTGGCTGCCACCTTGGCTGTGGGAGCCAGGCCAGGACGTTCGGCATATTGGGGTCCGGTGCTGGGGTAAAGTGAAAAAAAGGTGCTTTTGAGGATAGAGTGGCCAGGAAAGCCCGCAGCCCCAAAGTCTGGGTGGCAATGCAAGTAGTTCCCAGAGACCTTGAAAGAAAGCAAGAGTTGTTCTGGCTGCCACCTTGGCTGTGGGAGCCAGGCCAGGACGTTCGGCATATTGGGGGCCGGTGCTAGGGAAAAGTGAAAAAAAGGTGCTTTGGAGGATAGAGTGGCCAGGAAAGCCCGCAGCCCCAATGTCTGGGTGGCAATGCAAGTAGTTCCCAGAGACCTTGAAAGAAAGCAAAAGTTGTTCTGGCTGCCACCTTGGCTGTGGGAGCCAGGCCAGGACGTTTGGCATATTGGGGGCCAGTGCTAAGGAAAAGTGAAAAAAAGGTTCTTTGGAGGATAGAGTGGCCAGGAAAGCCCGCAGCCCCAATGTCTGGGTGGCAATGCAAGTAGTTCCCAGAGACCTTGAAAGAAAGCAAGAGTTGTTCTGGCTGCCACCTTGGCTGTGGGAGCCAGACCAGGACGTTCGGCATATTGGGGTCCGGTGCTAGGGAAAAGTGAAAAAAAGGTTCTTTGGAGGATAGAGTGGCCAGGAAAGCCCGCAGCCCCAAAGTCTGGGTGGCAATGCAAGTAGTTCCCAGAGACCTTGAAAGAAAGCAAGAGTTGTTCTGGCTGCCACCTTGGCTGTGGGAGCCAGGCCAGGACGTTCGGCATGTTGGGGTCCGGTGCTGGGGTAAAGTGAAAAAAAGGTGCTTTTGAGGAGAGAGTGGCCAGGAAAGCCCGCAGCCCCAAAGTCTGGGTGGCAATGCAAGTAGTTCCCAGAGGCGTTCATAAAAAGCAAGAGTTGTTCTGGCTGCCACCTTGGCTGTGGGAGCCAGGCCAGGACGTTCGGCATATTGGGGTCCGGTGCTGGGGTAAAGTGAAAAAAAGGTTCTTTGGAGGATAGAGTGGCCAGGAAAGCCCGCAGCCCCAAAGTCTGGGTGGCAATGCAAGTAGTTCCCAGAGGCGTTCATAAAAAGCAAGAGTTGTTCTGGCTGCCACCTTGGCTGTGGGTGCCAGGCCAGGATGTTCGGCATATTGGGGTCCGGTGCTAGGGAAAAGTGAAAAAAAGGTGCTTTTGAGGATAGAGTAGCCAGGAAAGCCCGCAGCCCCAATGTCTGGGTGGCAATGCAAGTAGTTCCTAGAGACCTTGAAAGAAAGCAAAAGTTGTTCTGGCTGCCAGCTTGGGTGTGGGAGCCAGGCCAGGACGTTCGGCATATTGGGGTCCGGTGCTGAGGTAAAGTGAAAAAAAGGTTCTTTTGAGGATAGAGTGGCCAGGAAAGCCCGCAGCCCCAAAGTCTGGGTGGCAATGCAAGTAGTTCCCAGAGAAGTTCATAAAAAGCAAGAGTTGTTCTGGCTGCCACCTTGGCTGTGGGTGCCAGGCCAGGATGTTCGGCATATTGGGGTCCGGTGCTAGGGAAAAGTGAAAAAAATGTTCTTTGGAGGATAGAGTAGCCAGGAAAGCCCGCAGCCCCAATGTCTGGGTGGCAATGCAAGTAGTTCCTAGAGACCTTGAAAGAAAGCAAAAGTTGTTCTGGCTGCCACCTTGGGTGTGGGAGCCAGGCCAGGATGTTCGGCATATTGGGGTCCGGTGCTGGGGTAAAGTGAAAAAAAGGTTCTTTTGAGGAGAGAGTGGCCAGGAAAGCCCGCAGCCCCAAAGTCTGGGTGGCAATGCAAGTAGTTCCCAGAGAAGTTCATAAAAAGCAAGAGTTGTTCTGGCTGCCACCTTGACTGTGGGAGCCAGGCCAGGACGTTCGGCATATTGGGGTCCGGTGCTAGGGAAAAGTGAAAAAAAGGTGCTTTTGAGGATAGAGTGGCCAGGAAAGCCCGCAGCCCCAAAGTCTGGGTGGCAATGCAAGTAGTTCCCAGAGGCGTTCATAAAAAGCAAGAGTTGTTCTGGCTGCCACCTTGGCTGTGGGAGCCAGGCCAGGACGTTTGGCATATTGGGGTCCGGTGCTAGGGAAAAGTGAAAAAAAGGTTCTTTTGAGGAGAGAGTGGCCAGGAAAGCCCGCAGCCCCAAAGTCTGGGTGGCAATGCAAGTAGTTCCCAGAGGCGTTCATAAAAAGCAAGAGTTGTTCTGGCTGCCACCTTGGCTGTGGGAGCCAGGCCAGGACGTTCGGCATATTGGGGTCTGGTGCTGGCGTAAAGTGAAAAAAAGGTTCTTTTGAGGACACAGTGGCCAGGAAAGCCCGCAGCCCCAAAGTCTGGGTGGCAATGCAAGTAGTTCCCAGAGGCGTTCATAAAAAGCAAGAGTTGTTCTGGCTGCCACCTTGGCTGTGGGAGCCAGGCCAGGACGTTCGGCATATTGGGGTCCGGTGCTGGGGTAAAGTGAAAAAAATGGTTCTTTGGAGGATAGAGTGGCCAGGAAAGCCCGCAGCCCCAAAGTCTGGGTGGCAATGCAAGTAGTTCCCAGAGGCGTTCATAAAAAGCAAGAGTTGTTCTGGCTGCCACCTTGGCTGTGGGAGCCAGGCCAGGACGTTCGGCATATTGGGGTCCGGTGCTAGGGAAAAGTGAAAAAAAGCTGCTTTTGAGGAGAGAGTGGCCAGGAAAGCCCGCAGCCCCAAAGTCTGGGTGGCAATGCAAGTAGTTCCCAGAGGCGTTCATAAAAAGCAAGAGTTGTTCTGGCTTGCACCTTGGCTGAGGGTGCCAGGCCAGGACGTTCGGCATATTGGAGGCCGGTGCTGGGAAATATGAAAAAAAGGTGCTTTTGAGGATAGAGTGGCCAGGAAAGCCCGCAGCCCCAAAGTCTGAGTGGCAATGCAAGTAGTTCCCAGAGGCGTTCATAAAAAGCAAGAGTTGTTCTGGCTGCCACCTTGGCTGTGGGAGCCAGGCCAGGACAATCGGCATATTGGAGTCTGGTGCTGGGGTAAAGTGAAAAAAAGGTTCTTTTGAGGATAGAGTGGCCAGGAAAGCCCGCAGCCCCAAAGTCTGGGTGGCAATGCAAGTAGTTCCCAGAGGCGTTCATAAAAAGCAAGAGTTGTTCTGGCTTGCACCTTGGCTGTGGGAGCCAGGCCAGGACGTTCAGCATATTGGGGTCCGGTGCTGAGGTAAAGTGAAAAAAAGGTGCTTTTGAGGATAGAGTAGCCAGGAAAGCCCGCAGCCCCAAAGTCTGGGTGGCAATGCAAGTAGTTCACAGAGAAGTTCATAAAAAGCAAGAGTTGTTCTGGCTGCCACCTTGGCTGTGGGAACCAAGCCAGGATGTTCGGCATATTGGGGTCCGGTGCTAGGGAAAAGTGAAAAAAAGGTTCTTTAGAGGATAGAGTAGCCAGGAAAGCCCGCAGCCCCAATGTCTGGGTGGCAATGCAAGTAGTTCCTAGAGACCTTGAAAGAAAGCAAAAGTTGTTCTGGCTGCCACCTTGGCTGTGGGAGCCAGGCCAGGACGTTCGGCATGTTGGGGTCCGGTGCTGGGGTAAAGTGAAAAAAAGGTGCTTTTGAGGATAGAGTGGCCAGGAAAGCCCGCAGCCCCAAAGTCTGGGTGGCAATGCAAGTAGTTCCCAGAGGCGTTCATAAAAAGCAAGAGTTGTTCTGGCTGCCACCTTGGCTGTGGGAGCCAGGCCAGGACGTTCGGCATATTGGGGTCCGGTGCTAGGGAAAAGTGAAAAAAAGGTTCTTTGGAGGATAGAGTGGCCAGGAAAGCCCGCAGCCCCAATGTCTGGGTGGCAATGCAAGTAGTTCCTAGAGACCTTGAAAGAAAGAAAAGTTGTTCTGGCTGCCAGCTTGGCTGTGGGAGCCAGGCCAGGACAATCGGCATATTGGGGTCTGGTGCTGAGGTAAAGTGAAAAAAAGGTTCTTTTGAGGACAGAGTGGCCAGGAAAGCCCGCAGCCCCAAAGTCTGGGTGGCAATGCAAGTAGTTCCCAGAGGCGTTCATAAAAAGCAAGAGTTGTTCTGGCTGCCACCTTGGCTGTGGGTGCCAGGCCAGGACGTTCAGCATATTGGGGTCCGGTGCTAGGGAAAAGTGAAAAAAAGGTGCTTTTGAGGATAGAGTAGCCAGGAAAGCCCGCAGCCCCAATGTCTGGGTGGCAATGCAAGTAGTTCCTAGAGACCTTGAAAGAAAGCAAAAGTTGTTCTGGCTGCCAGCTTGGGTGTGGGAGCCAGGCCAGGACGTTCGGCATATTGGGGTCTGGTGCTGAGGTAAAGTGAAAAAAAGGTGCTTTTGAGGATAGAGTAGCCAGGAAAGCCCGCAGCCCCAAAGGCTGGGTAGCAATGCAAGTAGTTCCCAGAGAAGTTCATAAAAAGCAAGAGTTGTTCTGGCTGCCACCTTGGCTGTGGGTGCCAGGCCAGGATGTTCGGCATATTGGGGTCCGGTCCTGGGGTAAAGTTAAAAAAAGGTTCTTTTGAGGAGAGAGTGGCCAGGAAAGCCCGCAGCCCCAAAGTCTGGGTGGCAATGCAAGTAGTTCCCAGAGGCGTTCATAAAAAGCAAGAGTTGTTCTGGCTGCCACCTTGACTGTGGGAGCCAGGCCAGGACGTTCGGCATATTGGGGTCCGGTGCTAGGGAAAAGTGAAAAAAAGGTGCTTTTGAGGATAGAGTGGCCAGGAAAGCCCGCAGCCCCAAAGTCTGGGTGGCAATGCAAGTAGTTCCCAGAGGCGTTCATAAAAAGCAAGAGTTGTTCTGGCTTGCACCTTGGCTGAGGGTGCCAGGCCAGGACGTTCGGCATATTGGAGGCCGGTGCTGGGAAATATGAAAAAAAGGTGCTTTTGAGGATAGAGTGGCCAGGAAAGCCCGCAGCCCCAATGTCTGGGTGGCAATGCAAGTAGTTCCCAGAGGCGTTCATAAAAAGGAAGAGTTGTTCTGGCTGCCACCTTGGCTGTGGGAGCCAGGCCAGGACGTTTGGCATATTGGGGTCCGGTGCTAGGGAAAAGTGAAAAAAAGGTGCTTTTGAGGATAGAGTGGCCAGGAAAGCCCGCAGCCCCAAAGTCTGGGTGGCAATGCAAGTAGTTCCCAGAGGCGTTCATAAAAAGCAAGAGTTGTTCTGGCTTGCACCTTGGCTGAGGGTGCCAGGCCAGGACGTTCGGCATATTGGAGGCCGGTGCTGGGAAATATGAAAAAAAGGTGCTTTTGAGGATAGAGTGGCCAGGAAAGCCCGCAGCCCCAAAGTCTGGGTGGCAATGCAAGTAGTTCCCAGAGGCGTTCATAAAAAGCAAGAGTTGTTCTGGCTGCCACCTTGGCTGTGGGAGCCAGGCCAGGACAATCGGCATATTGGAGTCTGGTGCTGGGGTAAAGTGAAAAAAAGGTTCTTTTGAGGACAGAGTGGCCAGGAAAGCCCGCAGCCCCAAAGTCTGGGTGGCAATGCAAGTAGTTCCCAGAGGCGTTCATAAAAAGCAAGAGTTGTTCTGGCTTGCACCTTGGCTGTGGGAGCCAGGCCAGGACGTTCAGCATATTGGGGTCCGGTGCTGAGGTAAAGTGAAAAAAAGGTGCTTTTGAGGATAGAGTAGCCAGGAAAGCCCGCAGCCCCAAAGGCTGGGTGGCAATGCAAGTAGTTCCCAGAGAAGTTCATAAAAAGCAAGAGTTGTTCTGGCTGCCACCTTGGCTGTGGGAACCAAGCCAGGATGTTCGGCATATTGGGGTCCGGTGCTAGGGAAAAGTGAAAAAAAGGTTCTTTAGAGGATAGAGTGGCCAGGAAAGCCCGCAGCCCCAATGTCTGGGTGGCAATGCAAGTAGTTCCTAGAGACCTTGAAAGAAAGCAAAAGTTGTTCTGGCTGCCACCTTGGCTGTGGGAGCCAGGCCAGGACGTTCGGCATGTTGGGGTCCGGTGCTGGGGTAAAGTGAAAAAAAGGTGCTTTTGAGGAGAGAGTGGCCAGGAAAGCCCGCACCCCCAAAGTCTGGGTGGCAATGCAAGTAGTTCCCAGAGGCGTTCATAAAAAGCAAGAGTTGTTCTGGCTGCCACCTTGGGTGTGGGAGCCAGGCCAGGACGTTCGGCATATTGGGGTCCGGTGCTGGGGTAAAGTGAAAAAAAGGTTCTTTGGAGGATAGAGTGGCCAGGAAAGCCCGCAGCCCCAATGTCTGGGTGGCAATGCAAGTAGTTCCTAGAGACCTTGAAAGAAAGAAAAGTTGTTCTGGCTGCCAGCTTGGCTGTGGGAGCCAGGCCAGGACGTTCGGCATATTGGGGTCTGGTGCTGGGGTAAAGTGAAAAAAAGGTTCCTTTGAGGACAGAGTGGCCAGGAAAGCCTGCAGCCCCAAAGTCTGGGTGGCAATGCAAGTAGTTCCCAGAGGCGTTCATAAAAAGCAAGAGTTGTTCTGGCTGCCACCTTGGCTGTGGGTGCCAGGCCAGGATGTTCGGCATATTGGGGTCCGGTGCTAGGGAAAAGTGAAAAAAAGGTGCTTTTGAGGATAGAGTAGCCAGGAAAGCCCGCAGCCCCAATGTCTGGGTGGCAATGCAAGTAGTTCCTAGAGACCTTGAAAGAAAGCAAAAGTTGTTCTGGCTGCCAGCTTGGGTGTGGGAGCCAGGCCAGGACGTTCGGCATATTGGGGTCTGGTGCTGAGGTAAAGTGAAAAAAAGGTGCTTTTGAGGATAGAGTAGCCAGGAAAGCCCGCAGCCCCAAAGGCTGGGTAGCAATGCAAGTAGTTCCCAGAGAAGTTCATAAAAAGCAAGAGTTGTTCTGGCTGCCACCTTGGCTGTGGGTGCCAGGCCAGGATGTTCGGCATATTGGGGTCCGGTGCTAGGGAAAAGTGAAAAAAATGTTCTTTGGAGGATAGAGTAGCCAGGAAAGCCCGCAGCCCCAATGTCTGGGTGGCAATGCAAGTAGTTCCTAGAGACCTTGAAAGAAAGCAAAAGTTGTTCTGGCTGCCACCTTGGGTGTGGGAGCCAGGCCAGGATGTTCGGCATATTGGGGTCCGGTGCTGGGTTAAAGTGAAAAAAAGGTTCTTTTGAGGAGAGAGTGGCCAGGAAAGCCCGCAGCCCCAAAGTCTGGGTGGCAATGCAAGTAGTTCCCAGAGAAGTTCATAAAAAGCAAGAGTTGTTCTGGCTGCCACCTTGACTGTGGGAGCCAGGCCAGGACGTTCGGCATATTGGGGTCCGGTGCTAGGGAAAAGTGAAAAAAAGGTGCTTTTGAGGATAGAGTGGCCAGGAAAGCCCGCAGCCCCAAAGTCTGGGTGGCAATGCAAGTAGTTCCCAGAGGCGTTCATAAAAAGCAAGAGTTGTTCTGGCTTGCACCTTGGCTGAGGGTGCCAGGCCAGGACGTTCGGCATATTGGAGGCCGGTGCTGGGAAATATGAAAAAAAGGTGCTTTTGAGGATAGAGTGGCCAGGAAAGCCCGCAGCCCCAAAGTCTGGGTGGCAATGCAAGTAGTTCCCAGAGGCGTTCATAAAAAGCAAGAGTTGTTCTGGCTTGCACCTTGGCTGTGGGAGCCAGGCCAGGACGTTCAGCATATTGGGGTCCGGTGCTGAGGTAAAGTGAAAAAAAGGTGCTTTTGAGGATAGAGTAGCCAGGAAAGCCCGCAGCCCCAAAGGCTGGGTGGCAATGCAAGTAGTTCCCAGAGAAGTTCATAAAAAGCAAGAGTTGTTCTGGCTGCCACCTTGGCTGTGGGAACCAAGCCAGGATGTTCGGCATATTGGGGTCCGGTGCTAGGGAAAAGTGAAAAAAAGGTTCTTTAGAGGATAGAGTAGCCAGGAAAGCCCGCAGCCCCAAAGTCTGGGTGGCAATGCAAGTAGTTCCCAGAGAAGTTCATAAAAAGCAAGAGTTGTTCTGGCTGCCACCTTGACTGTGGGAGCCAGGCCAGGACGTTCGGCATATTGGGGTCCGGTGCTAAGGAAAAGTGAAAAAAAGGTGCTTTTGAGGATAGAGTGGCCAGGAAAGCCCGCAGCCCCAAAGTCTGGGTGGCAATGCAAGTAGTTCCCAGAGGCGTTCATAAAAAGCAAGAGTTGTTCTGGCTGCCACCTTGGCTGTGGGAGCCAGGCCAGGACAATCGGCATATTGGAGTCTGGTGCTGGGGTAAAGTGAAAAAAAGGTTCTTTTGAGGACAGAGTGGCCAGGAAAGCCCGCAGCCCCAAAGTCTGGGTGGCAATGCAAGTAGTTCCCAGAGGCGTTCATAAAAAGCAAGAGTTGTTCTGGCTTGCACCTTGGCTGTGGGAGCCAGGCCAGGACGTTCAGCATATTGGGGTCCGGTGCTGAGGTAAAGTGAAAAAAAGGTGCTTTTGAGGATAGAGTAGCCAGGAAAGCCCGCAGCCCCAAAGTCTGGGTGGCAATGCAAGTAGTTCACAGAGAAGTTCATAAAAAGCAAGAGTTGTTCTGGCTGCCACCTTGGCTGTGGGAACCAAGCCAGGATGTTCGGCATATTGGGGTCCGGTGCTAGGGAAAAGTGAAAAAAAGGTTCTTTAGAGGATAGAGTAGCCAGGAAAGCCCGCAGCCCCAATGTCTGGGTGGCAATGCAAGTAGTTCCTAGAGACCTTGAAAGAAAGCAAAAGTTGTTCTGGCTGCCACCTTGGCTGTGGGAGCCAGGCCAGGACGTTCGGCATGTTGGGGTCCGGTGCTGGGGTAAAGTGAAAAAAAGGTGCTTTTGAGGATAGAGTGGCCAGGAAAGCCCGCAGCCCCAAAGTCTGGGTGGCAATGCAAGTAGTTCCCAGAGGCGTTCATAAAAAGCAAGAGTTGTTCTGGCTGCCACCTTGGCTGTGGGAGCCAGGCCAGGACGTTCGGCATATTGGGGTCCGGTGCTAGGGAAAAGTGAAAAAAAGGTTCTTTGGAGGATAGAGTGGCCAGGAAAGCCCGCAGCCCCAATGTCTGGGTGGCAATGCAAGTAGTTCCTAGAGACCTTGAAAGAAAGAAAAGTTGTTCTGGCTGCCAGCTTGGCTGTGGGAGCCAGGCCAGGACAATCGGCATATTGGGGTCTGGTGCTGAGGTAAAGTGAAAAAAAGGTTCTTTTGAGGACAGAGTGGCCAGGAAAGCCCGCAGCCCCAAAGTCTGGGTGGCAATGCAAGTAGTTCCCAGAGGCGTTCATAAAAAGCAAGAGTTGTTCTGGCTGCCACCTTGGCTGTGGGTGCCAGGCCAGGATGTTCGGCATATTGGGGTCCGGTGCTAGGGAAAAGTGAAAAAAAGGTGCTTTTGAGGATAGAGTAGCCAGGAAAGCCCGCAGCCCCAATGTCTGGGTGGCAATGCAAGTAGTTCCTAGAGACCTTGAAAGAAAGCAAAAGTTGTTCTGGCTGCCAGCTTGGGTGTGGGAGCCAGGCCAGGACGTTCGGCATATTGGGGTCTGGTGCTGAGGTAAAGTGAAAAAAAGGTGCTTTTGAGGATAGAGTAGCCAGGAAAGCCCGCAGCCCCAAAGGCTGGGTAGCAATGCAAGTAGTTCCCAGAGAAGTTCATAAAAAGCAAGAGTTGTTCTGGCTGCCACCTTGGCTGTGGGTGCCAGGCCAGGATGTTCGGCATATTGGGGTCCGGTCCTGGGGTAAAGTTAAAAAAAGGTTCTTTTGAGGAGAGAGTGGCCAGGAAAGCCCGCAGCCCCAAAGTCTGGGTGGCAATGCAAGTAGTTCCCAGAGGCGTTCATAAAAAGCAAGAGTTGTTCTGGCTGCCACCTTGACTGTGGGAGCCAGGCCAGGACGTTCGGCATATTGGGGTCCGGTGCTAGGGAAAAGTGAAAAAAAGGTGCTTTTGAGGATAGAGTGGCCAGGAAAGCCCGCAGCCCCAAAGTCTGGGTGGCAATGCAAGTAGTTCCCAGAGGCGTTCATAAAAAGCAAGAGTTGTTCTGGCTTGCACCTTGGCTGAGGGTGCCAGGCCAGGACGTTCGGCATATTGGAGGCCGGTGCTGGGAAATATGAAAAAAAGGTGCTTTTGAGGATAGAGTGGCCAGGAAAGCCCGCAGCCCCAATGTCTGGGTGGCAATGCAAGTAGTTCCCAGAGGCGTTCATAAAAAGGAAGAGTTGTTCTGGCTGCCACCTTGGCTGTGGGAGCCAGGCCAGGACGTTTGGCATATTGGGGTCCGGTGCTAGGGAAAAGTGAAAAAAAGGTGCTTTTGAGGATAGAGTGGCCAGGAAAGCCCGCAGCCCCAAAGTCTGGGTGGCAATGCAAGTAGTTCCCAGAGGCGTTCATAAAAAGCAAGAGTTGTTCTGGCTTGCACCTTGGCTGAGGGTGCCAGGCCAGGACGTTCGGCATATTGGAGGCCGGTGCTGGGAAATATGAAAAAAAGGTGCTTTTGAGGATAGAGTGGCCAGGAAAGCCCGCAGCCCCAAAGTCTGGGTGGCAATGCAAGTAGTTCCCAGAGGCGTTCATAAAAAGCAAGAGTTGTTCTGGCTGCCACCTTGGCTGTGGGAGCCAGGCCAGGACAATCGGCATATTGGAGTCTGGTGCTGGGGTAAAGTGAAAAAAAGGTTCTTTTGAGGACAGAGTGGCCAGGAAAGCCCGCAGCCCCAAAGTCTGGGTGGCAATGCAAGTAGTTCCCAGAGGCGTTCATAAAAAGCAAGAGTTGTTCTGGCTTGCACCTTGGCTGTGGGAGCCAGGCCAGGACGTTCAGCATATTGGGGTCCGGTGCTGAGGTAAAGTGAAAAAAAGGTGCTTTTGAGGATAGAGTAGCCAGGAAAGCCCGCAGCCCCAAAGGCTGGGTGGCAATGCAAGTAGTTCCCAGAGAAGTTCATAAAAAGCAAGAGTTGTTCTGGCTGCCACCTTGGCTGTGGGAACCAAGCCAGGATGTTCGGCATATTGGGGTCCGGTGCTAGGGAAAAGTGAAAAAAAGGTTCTTTAGAGGATAGAGTGGCCAGGAAAGCCCGCAGCCCCAATGTCTGGGTGGCAATGCAAGTAGTTCCTAGAGACCTTGAAAGAAAGCAAAAGTTGTTCTGGCTGCCACCTTGGCTGTGGGAGCCAGGCCAGGACGTTCGGCATGTTGGGGTCCGGTGCTGGGGTAAAGTGAAAAAAAGGTGCTTTTGAGGAGAGAGTGGCCAGGAAAGCCCGCACCCCCAAAGTCTGGGTGGCAATGCAAGTAGTTCCCAGAGGCGTTCATAAAAAGCAAGAGTTGTTCTGGCTGCCACCTTGGGTGTGGGAGCCAGGCCAGGACGTTCGGCATATTGGGGTCCGGTGCTGGGGTAAAGTGAAAAAAAGGTTCTTTGGAGGATAGAGTGGCCAGGAAAGCCCGCAGCCCCAATGTCTGGGTGGCAATGCAAGTAGTTCCTAGAGACCTTGAAAGAAAGAAAAGTTGTTCTGGCTGCCAGCTTGGCTGTGGGAGCCAGGCCAGGACGTTCGGCATATTGGGGTCTGGTGCTGGGGTAAAGTGAAAAAAAGGTTCCTTTGAGGACAGAGTGGCCAGGAAAGCCTGCAGCCCCAAAGTCTGGGTGGCAATGCAAGTAGTTCCCAGAGGCGTTCATAAAAAGCAAGAGTTGTTCTGGCTGCCACCTTGGCTGTGGGTGCCAGGCCAGGATGTTCGGCATATTGGGGTCCGGTGCTAGGGAAAAGTGAAAAAAAGGTGCTTTTGAGGATAGAGTAGCCAGGAAAGCCCGCAGCCCCAATGTCTGGGTGGCAATGCAAGTAGTTCCTAGAGACCTTGAAAGAAAGCAAAAGTTGTTCTGGCTGCCAGCTTGGGTGTGGGAGCCAGGCCAGGACGTTCGGCATATTGGGGTCTGGTGCTGAGGTAAAGTGAAAAAAAGGTGCTTTTGAGGATAGAGTAGCCAGGAAAGCCCGCAGCCCCAAAGGCTGGGTAGCAATGCAAGTAGTTCCCAGAGAAGTTCATAAAAAGCAAGAGTTGTTCTGGCTGCCACCTTGGCTGTGGGTGCCAGGCCAGGATGTTCGGCATATTGGGGTCCGGTGCTAGGGAAAAGTGAAAAAAATGTTCTTTGGAGGATAGAGTAGCCAGGAAAGCCCGCAGCCCCAATGTCTGGGTGGCAATGCAAGTAGTTCCTAGAGACCTTGAAAGAAAGCAAAAGTTGTTCTGGCTGCCACCTTGGGTGTGGGAGCCAGGCCAGGATGTTCGGCATATTGGGGTCCGGTGCTGGGTTAAAGTGAAAAAAAGGTTCTTTTGAGGAGAGAGTGGCCAGGAAAGCCCGCAGCCCCAAAGTCTGGGTGGCAATGCAAGTAGTTCCCAGAGAAGTTCATAAAAAGCAAGAGTTGTTCTGGCTGCCACCTTGACTGTGGGAGCCAGGCCAGGACGTTCGGCATATTGGGGTCCGGTGCTAGGGAAAAGTGAAAAAAAGGTGCTTTTGAGGATAGAGTGGCCAGGAAAGCCCGCAGCCCCAAAGTCTGGGTGGCAATGCAAGTAGTTCCCAGAGGCGTTCATAAAAAGCAAGAGTTGTTCTGGCTTGCACCTTGGCTGAGGGTGCCAGGCCAGGACGTTCGGCATATTGGAGGCCGGTGCTGGGAAATATGAAAAAAAGGTGCTTTTGAGGATAGAGTGGCCAGGAAAGCCCGCAGCCCCAAAGTCTGGGTGGCAATGCAAGTAGTTCCCAGAGGCGTTCATAAAAAGCAAGAGTTGTTCTGGCTTGCACCTTGGCTGTGGGAGCCAGGCCAGGACGTTCAGCATATTGGGGTCCGGTGCTGAGGTAAAGTGAAAAAAAGGTGCTTTTGAGGATAGAGTAGCCAGGAAAGCCCGCAGCCCCAAAGGCTGGGTGGCAATGCAAGTAGTTCCCAGAGAAGTTCATAAAAAGCAAGAGTTGTTCTGGCTGCCACCTTGGCTGTGGGAACCAAGCCAGGATGTTCGGCATATTGGGGTCCGGTGCTAGGGAAAAGTGAAAAAAAGGTTCTTTAGAGGATAGAGTAGCCAGGAAAGCCCGCAGCCCCAAAGTCTGGGTGGCAATGCAAGTAGTTCCCAGAGAAGTTCATAAAAAGCAAGAGTTGTTCTGGCTGCCACCTTGACTGTGGGAGCCAGGCCAGGACGTTCGGCATATTGGGGTCCGGTGCTAAGGAAAAGTGAAAAAAAGGTGCTTTTGAGGATAGAGTGGCCAGGAAAGCCCGCAGCCCCAAAGTCTGGGTGGCAATGCAAGTAGTTCCCAGAGGCGTTCATAAAAAGCAAGAGTTGTTCTGGCTGCCACCTTGGCTGTGGGAGCCAGGCCAGGACAATCGGCATATTGGAGTCTGGTGCTGGGGTAAAGTGAAAAAAAGGTTCTTTGGAGGACAGAGTGGCCAGGAAAGCCCGCAGCCCCAAAGTCTGGGTGGCAATGCAAGTAGTTCCCAGAGGCGTTCATAAAAAGCAAGAGTTGTTCTGGCTTGCACCTTGGCTGTGGGAGCCAGGCCAGGACGTTCAGCATATTGGGGTCCGGTGCTGAGGTAAAGTGAAAAAAAGGTGCTTTTGAGGATAGAGTAGCCAGGAAAGCCCGCAGCCCCAAAGGCTGGGTGGCAATGCAAGTAGTTCCCAGAGAAGTTCATAAAAAGCAAGAGTTGTTCTGGCTGCCACCTTGGCTGTGGGAACCAAGCCAGGATGTTCGGCATATTGGGGTCCGGTGCTAGGGAAAAGTGAAAAAAAGGTTCTTTAGAGGATAGAGTAGCCAGGAAAGCCCGCAGCCCCAATGTCTGGGTGGCAATGCAAGTAGTTCCTAGAGACCTTGAAAGAAAGCAAAAGTTGTTCTGGCTGCCACCTTGGCTGTGGGAGCCAGGCCAGGACGTTCGGCATGTTGGGGTCCGGTGCTGGGGTAAAGTGAAAAAAAGGTGCTTTTGAGGAGAGAGTGGCCAGGAAAGCCCGCACCCCCAAAGTCTGGGTGGCAATGCAAGTAGTTCCCAGAGGCGTTCATAAAAAGCAAGAGTTGTTCTGGCTGCCACCTTGGGTGTGGGAGCCAGGCCAGGACGTTCGGCATATTGGGGTCCGGTGCTGGGGTAAAGTGAAAAAAAGGTTCTTTGGAGGATAGAGTGGCCAGGAAAGCCCGCAGCCCCAATGTCTGGGTGGCAATGCAAGTAGTTCCTAGAGACCTTGAAAGAAAGAAAAGTTGTTCTGGCTGCCACCTTGGCTGTGGGAGCCAGGCCAGGACGTTCGGCATATTGGGGTCTGGTGCTGGGGTAAAGTGAAAAAAAGGTTCTTTTGAGGACAGAGTGGCCAGGAAAGCCTGCAGCCCCAAAGTCTGGGTGGCAATGCAAGTAGTTCCCAGAGCCGTTCATAAAAAGCAAGAGTTGTTCTGGCTGCCACCTTGGCTGTGGGTGCCAGGCCAGGATGTTTGGCATATTGGGGTCCGGTGCTAGGGAAAAGTGAAAAAAAGGTGCTTTTGAGGATAGAGTAGCCAGGAAAGCCCGCAGCCCCAGTGTCTGGGTGGCAATGCAAGTAGTTCCTAGAGACCTTGAAAGAAAGCAAAAGTTGTTCTGGCTGCCAGCTTGGGTGTGGGAGCCAGGCCAGGACGTTCGGCATATTGGGGTCTGGTGCTGAGGTAAAGTGAAAAAAAGGTGCTTTTGAGGATAGAGTAGCCAGGAAAGCCCGCAGCCCCAAAGGCTGGGTAGCAATGCAAGTAGTTCCCAGAGAAGTTCATAAAAAGCAAGAGTTGTTCTGGCTGCCACCTTGGCTGTGGGTGCCAGGCCAGGATGTTCGGCATATTGGGGTCCGGTGCTAGGGAAAAGTGAAAAAAATGTTCTTTGGAGGATAGAGTAGCCAGGAAAGCCCGCAGCCCCAATGTCTGGGTGGCAATGCAAGTAGTTCCTAGAGACCTTGAAAGAAAGCAAAAGTTGTTCTGGCTGCCACCTTGGGTGTGGGAGCCAGGCCAGGATGTTCGGCATATTGGGGTCCGGTGCTGGGGTAAAGTGAAAAAAAGGTTCTTTTGAGGAGAGAGTGGCCAGGAAAGCCCGCAGCCCCAAAGTCTGGGTGGCAATGCAAGTAGTTCCCAGAGAAGTTCATAAAAAGCAAGAGTTGTTCTGGCTGCCACCTTGACTGTGGGAGCCAGGCCAGGACGTTCGGCATATTGGGGTCCGGTGCTAGGGAAAAGTGAAAAAAAGGTGCTTTTGAGGAGAGAGTGGCCAGGAAAGCCCGCAGCCCCAAAGTCTGGGTGGCAATGCAAGTAGTTCCCAGAGGCGTTCATAAAAAGCAAGAGTTGTTCTGGCTTGCACCTTGGCTGAGGGTGCCAGGCCAGGACGTTCGGCATATTGGAGGCCGGTGCTGGGAAATATGAAAAAAAGGTGCTTTTGAGGATAGAGTGGCCAGGAAAGCCCGCAGCCCCAAAGTCTGGGTGGCAATGCAAGTAGTTCCCAGAGGCGTTCATAAAAAGCAAGAGTTGTTCTGGCTTGCACCTTGGCTGTGGGAGCCAGGCCAGGACGTTCAGCATATTGGGGTCCGGTGCTGAGGTAAAGTGAAAAAAAGGTGCTTTTGAGGATAGAGTAGCCAGGAAAGCCCGCAGCCCCAAAGGCTGGGTGGCAATGCAAGTAGTTCCCAGAGAAGTTCATAAAAAGCAAGAGTTGTTCTGGCTGCCACCTTGGCTGTGGGAACCAAGCCAGGATGTTCGGCATATTGGGGTCCGGTGCTAGGGAAAAGTGAAAAAAAGGTTCTTTAGAGGATAGAGTAGCCAGGAAAGCCCGCAGCCCCAAAGTCTGGGTGGCAATGCAAGTAGTTCCCAGAGAAGTTCATAAAAAGCAAGAGTTGTTCTGGCTGCCACCTTGACTGTGGGAGCCAGGCCAGGACGTTCGGCATATTGGGGTCCGGTGCTAAGGAAAAGTGAAAAAAAGGTGCTTTTGAGGATAGAGTGGCCAGGAAAGCCCGCAGCCCCAAAGTCTGGGTGGCAATGCAAGTAGTTCCCAGAGCCGTTCATAAAAAGCAAGAGTTGTTCTGGCTGCCACCTTGGCTGTGGGTGCCAGGCCAGGATGTTCGGCATATTGGGGTCCGGTGCTAGGGAAAAGTGAAAAAAAGGTGCTTTTGAGGATAGAGTAGCCAGGAAAGCCCGCAGCCCCAATGTCTGGGTGGCAATGCAAGTAGTTCCTAGAGACCTTGAAAGAAAGCAAAAGTTGTTCTGGCTGCCAGCTTGGGTGTGGGAGCCAGGCCAGGACGTTCGGCATATTGGGGTCTGGTGCTGAGGTAAAGTGAAAAAAAGGTGCTTTGGAGGATAGAGTAGCCAGGAAAGCCCGCAGCCCCAAAGGCTGGGTAGCAATGCAAGTAGTTCCCAGAGAAGTTCATAAAAAGCAAGAGTTGTTCTGGCTGCCACCTTGGCTGTGGGTGCCAGGCCAGGATGTTCGGCATATTGGGGTCCGGTGCTAGGGAAAAGTGAAAAAAATGTTCTTTGGAGGATAGAGTAGCCAGGAAAGCCCGCAGCCCCAATGTCTGGGTGGCAATGCAAGTAGTTCCTAGAGACCTTGAAAGAAAGCAAAAGTTGTTCTGGCTGCCACCTTGGGTGTGGGAGCCAGGCCAGGATGTTCGGCATATTGGGGTCCGGTGCTGGGGTAAAGTGAAAAAAAGGTTCTTTTGAGGAGAGAGTGGCCAGGAAAGCCCGCAGCCCCAAAGTCTGGGTGGCAATGCAAGTAGTTCCCAGAGAAGTTCATAAAAAGCAAGAGTTGTTCTGGCTGCCACCTTGACTGTGGGAGCCAGGCCAGGACGTTCGGCATATTGGGGTCCGGTGCTAGGGAAAAGTGAAAAAAAGGTGCTTTTGAGGATAGAGTGGCCAGGAAAGCCCGCAGCCCCAAAGTCTGGGTGGCAATGCAAGTAGTTCCCAGAGGCGTTCATAAAAAGCAAGAGTTGTTCTGGCTTGCACCTTGGCTGAGGGTGCCAGGCCAGGACGTTCGGCATATTGGAGGCCGGTGCTGGGAAATATGAAAAAAAGGTGCTTTTGAGGATAGAGTGGCCAGGAAAGCCCGCAGCCCCAAAGTCTGGGTGGCAATGCAAGTAGTTCCCAGAGGCGTTCATAAAAAGCAAGAGTTGTTCTGGCTTGCACCTTGGCTGTGGGAGCCAGGCCAGGACGTTCAGCATATTGGGGTCCGGTGCTGAGGTAAAGTGAAAAAAAGGTGCTTTTGAGGATAGAGTAGCCAGGAAAGCCCGCAGCCCCAAAGGCTGGGTGGCAATGCAAGTAGTTCCCAGAGAAGTTCATAAAAAGTAAGAGTTGTTCTGGCTGCCACCTTGGCTGTGGGAACCAAGCCAGGATGTTCGGCATATTGGGGTCCGGTGCTAGGGAAAAGTGAAAAAAAGGTTCTTTAGAGGATAGAGTAGCCAGGAAAGCCCGCAGCCCCAAAGTCTGGGTGGCAATGCAAGTAGTTCCCAGAGAAGTTCATAAAAAGCAAGAGTTGTTCTGGCTGCCACCTTGACTGTGGGAGCCAGGCCAGGACGTTCGGCATATTGTGGTCCGGTGCTAAGGAAAAGTGAAAAAAAGGTGCTTTTGAGGAGAGAGTGGCCAGGAAAGCCCGCAGCCCCAAAGTCTGGGTGGCAATGCAAGTAGTTCCCAGAGGCGTTCATAAAAAGCAAGAGTTGTTCTGGCTGCCACCTTGGCTGTGGGAGCCAGGCCAGGACGTTTGGCATATTGGGGTCCGGTGCTAGGGAAAAGTGAAAAAAAGGTTCTTTTGAGGAGAGAGTGGCCAGGAAAGCCCGCAGCCCCAAAGTCTGGGTGGCAATGCAAGTAGTTCCCAGAGGCGTTCATAAAAAGCAAGAGTTGTTCTGGCTTGCACCTTGGCTGTGGGAGCCAGGCCAGGACGTTCAGCATATTGGGGTCCGGTGCTGAGGTAAAGTGAAAAAAAGGTGCTTTTGAGGATAGAGTAGCCAGGAAAGCCCGCAGCCCCAAAGGCTGGGTGGCAATGCAAGTAGTTCCCAGAGAAGTTCATAAAAAGCAAGAGTTGTTCTGGCTGCCACCTTGGCTGTGGGAACCAAGCCAGGACGTTCGGCATATTGGGGTCCGGTGCTAGGGAAAAGTGAAAAAAAGGTTCTTTAGAGGATAGAGTAGCCAGGAAAGCCCGCAGCCCCAATGTCTGGGTGGCAATGCAAGTAGTTCCTAGAGACCTTGAAAGAAAGCAAAAGTTGTTCTGGCTGCCACCTTGGCTGTGGGAGCCAGGCCAGGACGTTCGGCATGTTGGGGTCCGGTGCTGGGGTAAAGTGAAAAAAAGGTGCTTTTGAGGAGAGAGTGGCCAGGAAAGCCCGCAGCCCCAAAGTCTGGGTGGCAATGCAAGTAGTTCCCAGAGGCGTTCATAAAAAGCAAGAGTTGTTCTGGCTGCCACCTTGGCTGTGGGAGCCAGGCCAGGACGTTCGGCATATTGGGGTCCGGTGCTGGGGTAAAGTGAAAAAAAGGTTCTTTGGAGGATAGAGTGGCCAGGAAAGCCCGCAGCCCCAATGTCTGGGTGGCAATGCAAGTAGTTCCTAGAGACCTTGAAAGAAAGAAAAGTTGTTCTGGCTGCCAGCTTGGCTGTGGGAGCCAGGCCAGGACAATCGGCATATTGGGGTCCGGTGCTGGGGTAAAGTGAAAAAAAGGTTCTTTTGAGGACAGAGTGGCCAGGAAAGCCTGCAGCCCCAAAGTCTGGGTGGCAATGCAAGTAGTTCCCAGAGGCGTTCATAAAAAGCAAGAGTTGTTCTGGCTTGCACCTTGGCTGTGGGAGCCAGGCCAGGATGTTCGGCATATTGGGGTCCGGTGCTAGGGAAAAGTGAAAAAAATGTTCTTTGGAGGATAGAGTAGCCAGGAAAGCCCGCAGCCCCAATGTCTGGGTGGCAATGCAAGTAGTTCCTAGAGACCTTGAAAGAAAGCAAAAGTTGTTCTGGCTGCCACCTTGGGTGTGGGAGCCAGGCCAGGATGTTCGGCATATTGGGGTCCGGTGCTGGGGTAAAGTGAAAAAAAGGTTCTTTTGAGGAGAGAGTGGCCAGGAAAGCCCGCAGCCCCAAAGTCTGGGTGGCAATGCAAGTAGTTCCCAGAGAAGTTCATAAAAAGCAAGAGTTGTTCTGGCTGCCACCTTGACTGTGGGAGCCAGGCCAGGACGTTCGGCATATTGGGGTCCGGTGCTAGGGAAAAGTGAAAAAAAGGTGCTTTTGAGGATAGAGTGGCCAGGAAAGCCCGCAGCCCCAAAGTCTGGGTGGCAATGCAAGTAGTTCCCAGAGGCGTTCATAAAAAGCAAGAGTTGTTCTGGCTTGCACCTTGGCTGAGGGTGCCAGGCCAGGACGTTCGGCATATTGGAGGCCGGTGCTGGGAAATATGAAAAAAAGGTGCTTTTGAGGATAGAGTGGCCAGGAAAGCCCGCAGCCCCAAAGTCTGGGTGGCAATGCAAGTAGTTCCCAGAGGCGTTCATAAAAAGCAAGAGTTGTTCTGGCTTGCACCTTGGCTGTGGGAGCCAGGCCAGGACGTTCAGCATATTGGGGTCCGGTGCTGAGGTAAAGTGAAAAAAAGGTGCTTTTGAGGATAGAGTAGCCAGGAAAGCCCGCAGCCCCAAAGGCTGGGTGGCAATGCAAGTAGTTCCCAGAGAAGTTCATAAAAAGTAAGAGTTGTTCTGGCTGCCACCTTGGCTGTGGGAACCAAGCCAGGATGTTCGGCATATTGGGGTCCGGTGCTAGGGAAAAGTGAAAAAAAGGTTCTTTAGAGGATAGAGTAGCCAGGAAAGCCCGCAGCCCCAAAGTCTGGGTGGCAATGCAAGTAGTTCCCAGAGAAGTTCATAAAAAGCAAGAGTTGTTCTGGCTGCCACCTTGACTGTGGGAGCCAGGCCAGGACGTTCGGCATATTGGGGTCCGGTGCTAAGGAAAAGTGAAAAAAAGGTGCTTTTGAGGAGAGAGTGGCCAGGAAAGCCCGCAGCCCCAAAGTCTGGGTGGCAATGCAAGTAGTTCCCAGAGGCGTTCATAAAAAGCAAGAGTTGTTCTGGCTGCCACCTTGGCTGTGGGAACCAAGCCAGGACGTTTGGCATATTGGGGTCCGGTGCTAGGGAAAAGTGAAAAAAAGGTTCTTTAGAGGATAGAGTAGCCAGGAAAGCCCGCAGCCCCAATGTCTGGGTGGCAATGCAAGTAGTTCCTAGAGACCTTGAAAGAAAGCAAAAGTTGTTCTGGCTGCCACCTTGGCTGTGGGAGCCAGGCCAGGACGTTCGGCATGTTGGGGTCCGGTGCTGGGGTAAAGTGAAAAAAAGGTTCTTTTGAGGAGAGAGTGGCCAGGAAAGCCCGCAGCCCCAAAGTCTGGGTGGCAATGCAAGTAGTTCCCAGAGGCGTTCATAAAAAGCAAGAGTTGTTCTGGCTGCCACCTTGGCTGTGGGAGCCAGGCCAGGACGTTCGGCATATTGGGGTCCGGTGCTGGGGTAAAGTGAAAAAAAGGTTCTTTGGAGGATAGAGTGGCCAGGAAAGCCCGCAGCCCCAATGTCTGGGTGGCAATGCAAGTAGTTCCTAGAGACCTTGAAAGAAAGAAAAGTTGTTCTGGCTGCCAGCTTGGGTGTGGGAGCCAGGCCAGGACAATCGGCATATTGGGGTCCGGTCATGGGGTAAAGTGAAAAAAAGGTTCTTTTGAGGACAGAGTGGCCAGGAAAGCCTGCAGCCCCAAAGTCTGGGTGGCAATGCAAGTAGTTCCCAGAGGCGTTCATAAAAAGCAAGAGTTGTTCTGGCTGCCACCTTGGCTGTGGGTGCCAGGCCAGGATGTTCGGCATATTGGGGTCCGGTGCTAGGGAAAAGTGAAAAAAAGGTGCTTTTGAGGATAGAGTGGCCAGGAAAGCCCGCAGCCCCAATGTCTGGGTGGCAATGCAAGTAGTTCCTAGAGACCTTGAAAGAAAGCAAAAGTTGTTCTGGCTGCCAGCTTGGGTGTGGGAGCCAGGCCAGGACGTTCGGCATATTGGGGTCTGGTGCTGAGGTAAAGTGAAAAAAAGGTGCTTTTGAGGATAGAGTAGCCAGGAAAGCCCGCAGCCCCAAAGTCTGGGTAGCAATGCAAGTAGTTCCCAGAGAAGTTCATAAAAAGCAAGAGTTGTTCTGGCTGCCACCTTGGCTGTGGGTGCCAGGCCAGGATGTTCGGCATATTGGGGTCCGGTCCTAGGGAAAAGTGAAAAAAATGTTCTTTGGAGGATAGAGTAGCCAGGAAAGCCCGCAGCCCCAATGTCTGGGTGGCAATGCAAGTAGTTCCTAGAGACCTTGAAAGAAAGCAAAAGTTGTTCTGGCTGCCACCTTGGGTGTGGGAGCCAGGCCAGGATGTTCGGCATATTGGGGTCCGGTGCTGGGGTAAAGTGAAAAAAAGGTTCTTTTGAGGAGAGAGTGGCCAGGAAAGCCCGCAGCCCCAAAGTCTGGGTGGCAATGCAAGTAGTTCCCAGAGGCGTTCATAAAAAGCAAGAGTTGTTCTGGCTTGCACCTTGAGTGTGGGAGCCAGGCCAGGACGTTCGGCATATTGGGGTCCGGTGCTAGGGAAAAGTGAAAAAAAGGTGCTTTTGAGGATAGAGTGGCCAGGAAAGCCCGCAGCCCCAAAGTCTGGGTGGCAATGCAAGTAGTTCCCAGAGGCGTTCATAAAAAGCAAGAGTTGTTCTGGCTGCCACCTTGGCTGTGGGAGCCAGGCCAGGACGTTTGGCATATTGGGGTCCGGTGCTAGGGAAAAGTGAAAAAAAGGTTCTTTTGAGGAGAGAGTAGCCAGGAAAGCCCGCAGCCCCAAAGTCTGGGTGGCAATGCAAGTAGTTCCCAGAGGCGTTCATAAAAAGCAAGAGTTGTTCTGGCTTGCACCTTGGGTGTGGGAGCCAGGCCAGGACGTTCGGCATATTGGGGTCCGGTGCTAGGGAAAAGTGAAAAAAAGGTGCTTTTGAGGATAGAGTGGCCAGGAAAGCCCGCAGCCCCAAAGTCTGGGTGGCAATGCAAGTAGTTCCCAGAGGCGTTCATAAAAAGCAAGAGTTGTTCTGGCTGCCACCTTGGCTGTGGGAGCCAGGCCAGGACGTTTGGCATATTGGGGTCCGGTGCTAGGGAAAAGTGAAAAAAAGGTTCTTTTGAGGAGAGAGTGGCCAGGAAAGCCCGCAGCCCCAAAGTCTGGGTGGCAATGCAAGTAGTTCCCAGAGGCGTTCATAAAAAGCAAGAGTTGTTCTGGCTGCCACCTTGGCTGTGGGAGCCAGGCCAGGACGTTCGGCATATTGGGGTCCGGTGCTGGGGTAAAGTGAAAAAAAAGGTTCTTTGGAGGATAGAGTGGCCAGGAAAGCCCGCAGCCCCAAAGTCTGGGTGGCAATGCAAGTAGTTCCCAGAGGCGTTCATAAAAAGCAAGAGTTGTTCTGGCTGCCACCTTGGCTGTGGGAGCCAGGCCAGGACGTTTGGCATATTGGGGTCCGGTGCTAGGGAAAAGTGAAAAAAAGGTGCTTTTGAGGATAGAGTGGCCAGGAAAGCCCGCAGCCCCAAAGTCTGGGTGGCAATGCAAGTAGTTCCCAGAGGCGTTCATAAAAAGCAAGAGTTGTTCTGGCTTGCACCTTGGCTGAGGGTGCCAGGCCAGGACGTTCGGCATATTGGAGGCCGGTGCTGGGAAATATGAAAAAAAGGTGCTTTTGAGGATAGAGTGGCCAGGAAAGCCCGCAGCCCCAAAGTCTGGGTGGCAATGCAAGTAGTTCCCAGAGGCGTTCATAAAAAGCAAGAGTTGTTCTGGCTTGCACCTTGGCTGTGGGAGCCAGGCCAGGACGTTTAGCATTATGGGGTCCGGTGCTGAGGTAAAGTGAAAAAAAGGTGCTTTTGAGGATAGAGTAGCCAGGAAAGCCCGCAGCCCCAAAGGCTGGGTGGCAATGCAAGTAGTTCCCAGAGAAGTTCATAAAAAGCAAGAGTTGTTCTGGCTGCCACCTTGGCTGTGGGAACCAAGCCAGGATGTTCGGCATATTGGGGTCCGGTGCTAGGGAAAAGTGAAAAAAAGGTTCTTTAGAGGATAGAGTAGCCAGGAAAGCCCGCAGCCCCAAAGTCTGGGTGGCAATGCAAGTAGTTCCCAGAGAAGTTCATAAAAAGCAAGAGTTGTTCTGGCTGCCACCTTGACTGTGGGAGCCAGGCCAGGACGTTCGGCATATTGGGGTCCGGTGCTAGGGAAAAGTGAAAAAAAGGTTCTTTTGAGGATAGAGTGGCCAGGAAAGCCCGCAGCCCCAAAGTCTGGGTGGCAATGCAAGTAGTTCCCAGAGGCGTTCATAAAAAGCAAGAGTTGTTCTGGCTGCCACCTTGGCTGTGGGAGCCAGGCCAGGACGTTTGGCATATTGGGGTCCGGTGCTAGGGAAAATTGAAAAAAAGGTTCTTTTGAGGAGAGAGTGGCCAGGAAAGCCCGCAGCCCCAAAGTCTGGGTGGCAATGCAAGTAGTTCCCAGAGGCGTTCATAAAAAGCAAGAGTTGTTCTGGCTGCCACCTTGGCTGTGGGAGCCAGGCCAGGACGTTCGGCATATTGGGGTCTGGTGCTGGCGTAAAGTGAAAAAAAGGTTCTTTTGAGGACACAGTGGCCAGGAAAGCCCGCAGCCCCAAAGTCTGGGTGGCAATGCAAGTAGTTCCCAGAGGCGTTCATAAAAAGCAAGAGTTGTTCTGGCTGCCACCTTGGCTGTGGGAGCCAGGCCAGGACGTTCGGCATATTGGGGTCCGGTGCTGGGGTAAAGTGAAAAAAAAGGTTCTTTGGAGGATAGAGTGGCCAGGAAAGCCCGCAGCCCCAAAGTCTGGGTGGCAATGCAAGTAGTTCCCAGAGGCGTTCATAAAAAGCAAGAGTTGTTCTGGCTGCCACCTTGGCTGAGGGTGCCAGGCCAGGACGTTCGGCATATTGGAGGCCGGTGCTGGGAAATATGAAAAAAAGGTGCTTTTGAGGATAGAGTGGCCAGGAAAGCCCGCAGCCCCAAAGTCTGGGTGGCAATGCAAGTAGTTCCCAGAGGCGTTCATAAAAAGCAAGAGTTGTTCTGGCTTGCACCTTGGGTGTGGGAGCCAGGCCAGGACGTTCAGCATATTGGGGTCCGGTGCTGAGGTAAAGTGAAAAAAAGGTGCTTTTGAGGATAGAGTAGCCAGGAAAGCCCGCAGCCCCAAAGTCTGGGTGGCAATGCAAGTAGTTCCCAGAGGCGTTCATAAAAAGCAAGAGTTGTTCTGGCTTGCACCTTGGGTGTGGGAGCCAGGCCAGGACGTTCAGCATATTGGGGTCCGGTGCTGAGGTAAAGTGAAAAAAAGGTGCTTTTGAGGATAGAGTAGCCAGGAAAGCCCGCAGCCCCAATGTCTGGGTGGCAATGCAAGTAGTTCCTAGAGACCTTGAAAGAAAGCAAAAGTTGTTCTGGCTGCCACCTTGGCTGTGGGAGCCAGGCCAGGACGTTCGGCATGTTGGGGTCCGGTGCTGGGGTAAAGTGAAAAAAAAGTGCTTTTGAGGAGAGAGTGGCCAGGAAAGCCCGCAGCCCCAAAGTCTGGGTGGCAATGCAAGTAGTTCCCAGAGGCGTTCATAAAAAGCAAGAGTTGTTCTGGCTGCCACCTTGGCTGTGGGAGCCAGGCCAGGACGTTCGGCATATTGGGGGCCGGTGCTGGGGTAAAGTGAAAAAAAGGTTCTTTGGAGGATAGAGTGGCCAGGAAAGCCCGCAGCCCCAATGTCTGGGTGGCAATGCAAGTAGTTCCTAGAGACCTTGAAAGAAAGAAAAGTTGTTCTGGCTGCCACCTTGGGTGTGGGAGCCAGGCCAGGACAATCGGCATATTGGGGTCTGGTGCTGGGGTAAAGTGAAAAAAGGGTTCTTTTGAGGACAGAGTGGCCAGGAAAGCCCGCAGCCCCAAAGTTTGGGTGGCAATGCAAGTAGTACCCAGAGGCGTTCATAAAAAGCAAGAGTTGTTCTGGCTGCCACCTTGGCTGTGGGTGCCAGGCCAGGATGTTCGGCATATTGGGGTCCGGTGCTAGGGAAAAGTGAAAAAAAGGTGCTTTTGAGGATAGAGTAGCCAGGAAAGCCCGCAGCCCCAATGTCTGGGTGGCAATGCAAGTAGTTCCTAGAGACCTTGAAAGAAAGCAAGAGTTGTTCTGGCTGCCACCTTGGCTGTGGGAGCCAGGCCAGGACGTTCGGCATATTGGGGTCTGGTGCTGAGGTAAAGTGAAAAAAAGGTGCTTTTGAGGATAGAGTAGCCAGGAAAGCCCGCAGCCCCAAAGTCTGGGTGGCAATGCAAGTAGTTCCCAGAGGCGTTCATAAAAAGCAAGAGTTGTTCTGGCTTGCACCTTGGCTGAGGGTGCCAGGCCAGGACGTTCGGCATATTGGAGGCCGGTGCTGGGAAATATGAAAAAAAGGTGCTTTTGAGGATAGAGTGGCCAGGAAAGCCCGCAGCCCCAAAGTCTGGGTGGCAATGCAAGTAGTTCCCAGAGGCGTTCATAAAAAGCAAGAGTTGTTCTGGCTTGCACCTTGGCTGTGGGAGCCAGGCCAGGACGTTCAGCATTATGGGGTCCGGTGCTGAGGTAAAGTGAAAAAAAGGTGCTTTTGAGGATAGAGTAGCCAGGAAAGCCCGCAGCCCCAAAGGCTGGGTGGCAATGCAAGTAGTTCCCAGAGAAGTTCATAAAAAGCAAGAGTTGTTCTGGCTGCCACCTTGGCTGTGGGAACCAAGCCAGGATGTTCGGCATATTGGGGTCCGGTGCTAGGGAAAAGTGAAAAAAAGGTTCTTTTGAGGATAGAGTAGCCAGGAAAGCCCGCAGCCCCAAAGTCTGGGTGGCAATGCAAGTAGTTCCCAGAGGCGTTCATAAAAAGCAAGAGTTGTTCTGGCTTGCACCTTGGGTGTGGGAGCCAGGCCAGGACGTTCGGCATATTGGGGTCCGGTGCTAGGGAAAAGTGAAAAAAAGGTGCTTTTGAGGATAGAGTGGCCAGGAAAGCCCGCAGCCCCAAAGTCTGGGTGGCAATGCAAGTAGTTCCCAGAGGCGTTCATAAAAAGCAAGAGTTGTTCTGGCTGCCACCTTGGCTGTGGGAGCCAGGCCAGGACGTTTGGCATATTGGGGTCCGGTGCTAGGGAAAAGTGAAAAAAAGGTTCTTTTGAGGAGAGAGTGGCCAGGAAAGCCCGCAGCCCCAAAGTCTGGGTGGCAATGCAAGTAGTTCCCAGAGGCGTTCATAAAAAGCAAGAGTTGTTCTGGCTGCCACCTTGGCTGTGGGAGCCAGGCCAGGACGTTCGGCATATTGGGGTCCGGTGCTGGGGTAAAGTGAAAAAAAAGGTTCTTTGGAGGATAGAGTGGCCAGGAAAGCCCGCAGCCCCAAAGTCTGGGTGGCAATGCAAGTAGTTCCCAGAGGCGTTCATAAAAAGCAAGAGTTGTTCTGGCTGCCACCTTGGCTGTGGGAGCCAGGCCAGGACGTTTGGCATATTGGGGTCCGGTGCTAGGGAAAAGTGAAAAAAAGGTGCTTTTGAGGATAGAGTGGCCAGGAAAGCCCGCAGCCCCAAAGTCTGGGTGGCAATGCAAGTAGTTCCCAGAGGCGTTCATAAAAAGCAAGAGTTGTTCTGGCTTGCACCTTGGCTGAGGGTGCCAGGCCAGGACGTTCGGCATATTGGAGGCCGGTGCTGGGAAATATGAAAAAAAGGTGCTTTTGAGGATAGAGTGGCCAGGAAAGCCCGCAGCCCCAAAGTCTGGGTGGCAATGCAAGTAGTTCCCAGAGGCGTTCATAAAAAGCAAGAGTTGTTCTGGCTTGCACCTTGGCTGTGGGAGCCAGGCCAGGACGTTTAGCATTATGGGGTCCGGTGCTGAGGTAAAGTGAAAAAAAGGTGCTTTTGAGGATAGAGTAGCCAGGAAAGCCCGCAGCCCCAAAGGCTGGGTGGCAATGCAAGTAGTTCCCAGAGAAGTTCATAAAAAGCAAGAGTTGTTCTGGCTGCCACCTTGGCTGTGGGAACCAAGCCAGGATGTTCGGCATATTGGGGTCCGGTGCTAGGGAAAAGTGAAAAAAAGGTTCTTTAGAGGATAGAGTAGCCAGGAAAGCCCGCAGCCCCAAAGTCTGGGTGGCAATGCAAGTAGTTCCCAGAGAAGTTCATAAAAAGCAAGAGTTGTTCTGGCTGCCACCTTGACTGTGGGAGCCAGGCCAGGACGTTCGGCATATTGGGGTCCGGTGCTAGGGAAAAGTGAAAAAAAGGTTCTTTTGAGGATAGAGTGGCCAGGAAAGCCCGCAGCCCCAAAGTCTGGGTGGCAATGCAAGTAGTTCCCAGAGGCGTTCATAAAAAGCAAGAGTTGTTCTGGCTGCCACCTTGGCTGTGGGAGCCAGGCCAGGACGTTTGGCATATTGGGGTCCGGTGCTAGGGAAAATTGAAAAAAAGGTTCTTTTGAGGAGAGAGTGGCCAGGAAAGCCCGCAGCCCCAAAGTCTGGGTGGCAATGCAAGTAGTTCCCAGAGGCGTTCATAAAAAGCAAGAGTTGTTCTGGCTGCCACCTTGGCTGTGGGAGCCAGGCCAGGACGTTCGGCATATTGGGGTCTGGTGCTGGCGTAAAGTGAAAAAAAGGTTCTTTTGAGGACACAGTGGCCAGGAAAGCCCGCAGCCCCAAAGTCTGGGTGGCAATGCAAGTAGTTCCCAGAGGCGTTCATAAAAAGCAAGAGTTGTTCTGGCTGCCACCTTGGCTGTGGGAGCCAGGCCAGGACGTTCGGCATATTGGGGTCCGGTGCTGGGGTAAAGTGAAAAAAAAGGTTCTTTGGAGGATAGAGTGGCCAGGAAAGCCCGCAGCCCCAAAGTCTGGGTGGCAATGCAAGTAGTTCCCAGAGGCGTTCATAAAAAGCAAGAGTTGTTCTGGCTGCCACCTTGGCTGAGGGTGCCAGGCCAGGACGTTCGGCATATTGGAGGCCGGTGCTGGGAAATATGAAAAAAAGGTGCTTTTGAGGATAGAGTGGCCAGGAAAGCCCGCAGCCCCAAAGTCTGGGTGGCAATGCAAGTAGTTCCCAGAGGCGTTCATAAAAAGCAAGAGTTGTTCTGGCTTGCACCTTGGGTGTGGGAGCCAGGCCAGGACGTTCAGCATATTGGGGTCCGGTGCTGAGGTAAAGTGAAAAAAAGGTGCTTTTGAGGATAGAGTAGCCAGGAAAGCCCGCAGCCCCAAAGTCTGGGTGGCAATGCAAGTAGTTCCCAGAGGCGTTCATAAAAAGCAAGAGTTGTTCTGGCTTGCACCTTGGGTGTGGGAGCCAGGCCAGGACGTTCAGCATATTGGGGTCCGGTGCTGAGGTAAAGTGAAAAAAAGGTGCTTTTGAGGATAGAGTAGCCAGGAAAGCCCGCAGCCCCAATGTCTGGGTGGCAATGCAAGTAGTTCCTAGAGACCTTGAAAGAAAGCAAAAGTTGTTCTGGCTGCCACCTTGGCTGTGGGAGCCAGGCCAGGACGTTCGGCATGTTGGGGTCCGGTGCTGGGGTAAAGTGAAAAAAAAGTGCTTTTGAGGAGAGAGTGGCCAGGAAAGCCCGCAGCCCCAAAGTCTGGGTGGCAATGCAAGTAGTTCCCAGAGGCGTTCATAAAAAGCAAGAGTTGTTCTGGCTGCCACCTTGGCTGTGGGAGCCAGGCCAGGACGTTCGGCATATTGGGGGCCGGTGCTGGGGTAAAGTGAAAAAAAGGTTCTTTGGAGGATAGAGTGGCCAGGAAAGCCCGCAGCCCCAATGTCTGGGTGGCAATGCAAGTAGTTCCTAGAGACCTTGAAAGAAAGAAAAGTTGTTCTGGCTGCCACCTTGGGTGTGGGAGCCAGGCCAGGACAATCGGCATATTGGGGTCTGGTGCTGGGGTAAAGTGAAAAAAGGGTTCTTTTGAGGACAGAGTGGCCAGGAAAGCCCGCAGCCCCAAAGTTTGGGTGGCAATGCAAGTAGTACCCAGAGGCGTTCATAAAAAGCAAGAGTTGTTCTGGCTGCCACCTTGGCTGTGGGTGCCAGGCCAGGATGTTCGGCATATTGGGGTCCGGTGCTAGGGAAAAGTGAAAAAAAGGTGCTTTTGAGGATAGAGTAGCCAGGAAAGCCCGCAGCCCCAATGTCTGGGTGGCAATGCAAGTAGTTCCTAGAGACCTTGAAAGAAAGCAAGAGTTGTTCTGGCTGCCACCTTGGCTGTGGGAGCCAGGCCAGGACGTTCGGCATATTGGGGTCTGGTGCTGAGGTAAAGTGAAAAAAAGGTGCTTTTGAGGATAGAGTAGCCAGGAAAGCCCGCAGCCCCAAAGGCTGGGTAGCAATGCAAGTAGTTCCCAGAGAAGTTCATAAAAAGCAAGAGTTGTTCTGGCTGCCACCTTGGCTGTGGGTGCCAGGCCAGGATGTTCGGCATATTGGGGTCCGGTGCTAGGGAAAAGTGAAAAAAAGGTTCTTTGGAGGATAGAGTGGCCAGGAAAGCCCGCAGCCCCAATGTCTGGGTGGCAATGCAAGTAGTTCCTAGAGACCTTGAAAGAAAGCAAAAGTTGTTCTGGCTGCCACCTTGACTGTGGGAGCCAGGCCAGGACGTTCGGCATATTGGGGTCTGGTGCTGGCGTAAAGTGAAAAAAAGGTTCTTTTGAGGACACAGTGGCCAGGAAAGCCCGCAGCCCCAAAGTCTGGGTGGCAATGCAAGTAGTTCCCAGAGGCGTTCATAAAAAGCAAGAGTTGTTCTGGCTGCCACCTTGGCTGTGGGAGCCAGGCCAGGACCTTCGGCATATTGGGGTCCGGTGCTGGGGTAAAGTGAAAAAAATGGTTCTTTGGAGGATAGAGTGGCCAGGAAAGCCCGCAGCCCCAAAGTCTGGGTGGCAATGCAAGTAGTTCCCAGAGGCGTTCATAAAAAGCAAGAGTTGTTCTGGCTGCCACCTTGGCTGTGGGAGCCAGGCCAGGACGTTTGGCATATTGGGGTCCGGTGCTAGGGAAAAGTGAAAAAAAGGTGCTTTTGAGGCTAGAGTGGCCAGGAAAGCCCGCAGCCCCAAAGTCTGGGTGGCAATGCAAGTAGTTCCCAGAGGCGTTCATAAAAAGCAAGAGTTGTTCTGGCTTGCACCTTGGCTGTGGGTGCCAGGCCAGGACGTTCGGCATATTGGAGGCCGGTGCTGGGAAATATGAAAAAAAGGTGCTTTTGAGGATAGAGTGGCCAGGAAAGCCCGCAGCCCCAAAGTCTGGGTGGCAATGCAAGTAGTTCCCAGAGGCGTTCATAAAAAGCAAGAGTTGTTCTGGCTGCCACCTTGGCTGTGGGAGCCAGGCCAGGACAATCGGCATATTGGAGTCTGGTGCTGGGGTAAAGTGAAAAAAAGGTTCTTTTGAGGACACAGTGGCCAGGAAAGCCCGCAGCCCCAAAGTCTGGGTGGCAATGCAAGTAGTTCCCAGAGGCGTTCATAAAAAGCAAGAGTTGTTCTGGCTGCCACCTTGGCTGTGGGAGCCAGGCCAGGACGTTTGGCATATTGGGGTCCGGTGCTAGGGAAAAGTGAAAAAAAGGTTCTTTTGAGGTGAGAGTGGCCAGGAAAGCCCGCAGCCCCAAAGTCTGGGTGGCAATGCAAGTAGTTCCCAGAGGCGTTCATAAAAAGCAAGAGTTGTTCTGGCTGCCACCTTGGCTGTGGGAGCCAGGCCAGGACGTTTGGCATATTGGGGTCCGGTGCTAGGGAAAAGTGAAAAAAAGGTTCTTTTGAGGAGAGAGTGGCCAGGAAAGCCCGCAGCCCCAAAGTCTGGGTGGCAATGCAAGTAGTTCCCAGAGACCTTGAAAGAAAGCAAGAGTTGTTCTGGCTGCCACCTTGGGTGTGGGAGCCAGGCCAGGACGTTTGGCATATTGGGGTCCGGTGCTAGGGAAAAGTGAAAAAAAGGTGCTTTTGAGGAGAGAGTGGCCAGGAAAGCCCGCAGCCCCAAAGTCTGGGTGGCAATGCAAGTAGTTCCCAGAGACCTTGAAAGAAAGCAAGAGTTGTTCTGGCTGCCACCTTGGGTGTGGGAGCCAGGCCAGGACGTTTGGCATATTGGGGTCCGGTGCTAGGGAAAAGTGAAAAAAAGGTGCTTTTGAGGATAGAGTGGCCAGGAAAGCCCGCAGCCCCAAAGTCTGGGTGGCAATGCAAGTAGTTCCCAGAGAAGTTCATAAAGAGCAAGAGTTGTTCTGGCTGCCACCTTGGCTGTGGGAGCCAGGCCAGGATGTTCAGCATATTGGGGTCCGGTGCTGGGGTAAAGTGAAAAAAAGGTTCTTTTGAGGAGAGAGTGGCAAGGAAAGCCCGCAGCCCCAAAGTCTGGGTGGCAATGCAAGTAGTTCCCAGAGGCGTTCATAAAAAGCAAGAGTTGTTCTGGCTGCCACCTTGGCTGTGGGAGCCAGGCCAGGACGTTTGGCATATTGGGGTCCGGTGCTAGGGAAAAATGAAAAAAAGGTGCTTTTGAGGATAGAGTGGCCAGGAAAGCCCGCAGCCCCAAAGTCTGGGTGGCAATGCAAGTAGTTCCCAGAGGCGTTCATAAAAAGCAAGAGTTGTTCTGGCTGCCACCTTGGCTGTGGGAGCCAGGCCAGGACGTTCGGCATATTGGGGTCCGGTGCTGGGGTAAAGTGAAAAAAAGGTTCTTTTGAGGATAGAGTAGCCAGGAAAGCCCGCAGCCCCAAAGTCTGGGTGGCAATGCAAGTAGTTCCCAGAGACCTTGAAAGAAAGCAAGAGTTGTTCTGGCTGCCACCTTGGCTGTGGGAGCCAGGCCAGGACGTTTGGCATATTGGGGTCCGGTGCTAGGGAAAAGTGAAAAAAAGGTTCTTTTGAGGTGAGAGTGGCCAGGAAAGCCCGCAGCCCCAAAGTCTGGGTGGCAATGCAAGTAGTTCCCAGAGACCTTGAAAGAAAGCAAGAGTTTTTTCTGGCTGCCACCTTGGCTGTGGGAGCCAGGCCAGGACGTTTGGCATATTGGGGTCCGGTGCTAGGGAAAAGTGAAAAAAAGGTGCTTTTGAGGAGAGAGTGGCCAGGAAAGCCCGCAGCCCCAAAGTCTGGGTGGCAATGCAAGTAGTTCCTAGAGACCTTGAAAGAAAGCAAGAGTTGTTCTGGCTGCCACCTTGGCTGTGGGAGCCAGGCCAGGGCGTTTGGCATATTGGGGTCCGGTGCTAGGGAAAAGTGAAAAAAAGCTGCTTTTGAGGAGAGAGTGGCCAGGAAAGCCCGCAGCCCCAAAGTCTGGGTGGCAATGGAAGTAGTTCCCAGAGCCGTTCATAAAAAGCAAGAGTTGTTCTGGCTGCCACCTTGGCTGTGGGAGCCAGGCCAGGACGTTTGGCATATTGGGGTCCGGTGCTAGGGAAATGTGAAAAAAAGGTTCTTTGGAGGATAGAGTGGCCAGGAAAGCCCGCAGCCCCAAAGTCTGGGTGGCAATGCAAGTAGTTCCCAGAGACCTTGAAAGAAAGCAAGAGTTGTTCTGGTTGCTACCTTGGGTGTGGGAGCCAGGCCAGGACGTTCGGCATGTTGGAGTCCGGTGCTGCGGTAAAGTGAAAAAAAGGTTCTTTTGAGGAGAGAGTAGCCAGGAAAGCCCGCAGCCCCAAAGTCTGGGTGGCAATGCAAGTAGTTCCCAGAGGCGTTCATAAAAAGCAAGAGTTGTTCTGGCTGCCACCTTGGGTGTGGGAGCCAGGCCAGGACGTTCGGCATATTGGGGGCCAGTGCTAAGGAAAAGTTAAAAAAAGGTTCTTTGGAGGAGAGAGTGGCCAGGAAAGCCCGCAGCCCCAAAGTCTGGGTGGCAATGCAAGTAGTTCCCAGAGACCTTGAAAGAAAGCAAGAGTTGTTCTGGCTGCTACCTTGGCTGTGGGAGCCAGGCCAGGACGTTCGGCATGTTGGGGTCCGGTGCTGGGGTAAAGTGAAAAAAAGGTTTTTTTGAGGATAGAGTGGCCAGGAAAGCCCGCAGCCCCAAAGTCTGGGTGGCAATGCAAGTAGTTCCCAGAGACCTTGAAAGAAAGCAAAAGTTGTTCTGGCTGCTACCTCGGCTGTGGGAGCCAGGCCAGGACGTTTGGCATATTGGGGGCCGGTGCTAGGGAAAAGTGAAAAAAATGTTCTTTGGAGGATAGAGTGGCCAGGAAAGCCCGCAGCCCCAAAGTCTGGGTGGCAATGCAAGTAGTTCCCAGAGGCGTTCATAAAAAGCAAGAGTTGTTCTGGCTGCCACCTTGGCTGTGGGAGCCAGGCCAGGACGTTCGGCATATTGGGGTCCGGTGCTAGGGAAAAGTGAAAAAAGTGTTCTTTAGAGGATAGAGTAGCCAGGAAAGCCCGCAGCCCCAATGTCTGGGTGGCAATGCAAGTAGTTCCTAGAGACCTTGAAAGAAAGCAAAAGTTGTTCTGGCTGCCAGCTTGGGTGTGGGAGCCAGGCCAGGACGTTCGGCATATTGGGGTCTGGTGCTGAGGTAAAGTGAAAAAAAGGTGCTTTTGAGGATAGAGTAGCCAGGAAAGCCCGCAGCCCCAAAGGCTGGGTGGCAATGCAAGTAGTTCCCAGAGAAGTTCATAAAAAGCAAGAGTTGTTCTGGCTGCCACCTTGGCTGTGGGTGCCAGGCCAGGATGTTCGGCATATTGGGGTCCGGTGCTAGGGAAAAGTGAAAAAAATGTTCTTTGGAGGATAGAGTAGCCAGGAAAGCCCGCAGCCCCAATGTCTGGGTGGCAATGCAAGTAGTTCCTAGAGACCTTGAAAGAAAGCAAAAGTTGTTCTGGCTGCCAGCTTGGCTGTGGGAGCCAGGCCAGGACGTTCGGCATATTGGGGTCTGGTGCTGAGGTAAAGTGAAAAAAAGGTGCTTTTGAGGATAGAGTAGCCAGGAAAGCCCGCAGCCCCAAAGGCTGGGTAGCAATGCAAGTAGTTCCCAGAGGCGTTCATAAAAAGCAAGAGTTGTTCTGGCTGCCACCTTGGCTGTGGGTGCCAGGCCAGGATGTTCGGCATATTGGGGTCCGGTGCTAGGGAAAAGTGAAAAAAATGTTCTTTGGAGGATAGAGTAGCCAGGAAAGCCCGCAGCCCCAATGTCTGGGTGGCAATGCAAGTAGTTCCTAGAGACCTTGAAAGAAAGCAAAAGTTGTTCTGGCTGCCACCTTGGGTGTGGGAGCCAGGCCAGGATGTTCGGCATATTGGGGTCCGGTGCTGGGGTAAAGTGAAAAAAAGGTTCTTTTGAGGAGAGAGTGGCCAGGAAAGCCCGCAGCCCCAAAGTCTGGGTGGCAATGCAAGTAGTTCCCAGAGACCTTGAAAGAAAGAAAAAGTTGTTCTGGCTGCCACCTTGGCTGTGGGAGCCAGGCCAGGACGTTCAGCATATTGGGGTCCGGTGCTGAGGTAAAGTGAAAAAAAGGTGCTTTTGAGGATAGAGTAGCCAGGAAAGCCCGCAGCCCCAAAGGCTGGGTGGCAATGCAAGTAGTTCCCAGAGAAGTTCATAAAAAGCAAGAGTTGTTCTGGCTGCCACCTTGGCTGTGGGAACCAAGCCAGGATGTTCGGCATATTGGGGTCCGGTGCTAGGGAAAAGTGAAAAAAGGGTTCTTTAGAGGATAGAGTAGCCAGGAAAGCCCGCAGCCCCAATGTCTGGGTGGCAATGCAAGTAGTTCCTAGAGACCTTGAAAGAAAGCAAAAGTTGTTCTGGTCCCAGCTTGGCTGTGGGAACCAAGCCAGGATGTTCGGCATATTGGGGTCCGGTGCTGGGGTAAAGTGAAAAAAAGGTTCTTTTGAGGAGAGAGTGGCCAGGAAAGCCCGCAGCCCCAAAGTCTGGGTGGCAATGCAAGTAGTTCCCAGAGGCGTTCATAAAAAGCAAGAGCTGTTCTGGCTGCCACCTTGGCTGTGGGAGCCAGGCCAGGACGTTCGGCATATTGGGGTCCGCTGCTAGGGAAAAGTGAAAAAAAGGTGCTTTTGAGGATAGAGTAGCCAGGAAAGCCCGCAGCCCCAAAGTCTGGGTGGCAATGCAAGTAGTTCCCAGAGGCGTTCATAAAAAGCAAGAGTTGTTCTGGCTGCCACCTTGGCTGTGGGAGCCAGGCCAGGACGTTTGGCATATTGGGGTCCGGTGCTAGGGAAAAGTGAAAAAGAGGTTCTTTTGAGGAGAGAGTGGCCAGGAAAGCCCGCAGCCCCAAAGTCTGGGTGGCAATGCAAGTAGTTCCCAGAGACCTTGAAAGAAAGCAAGAGTTGTTCTGGCTGCCACCTTGGCTGTGGGAGCCAGGCCAGGACGTTTGGCATATTGGGGTCCGGTGCTAGGGAAAAGTGAAAAAAAGGTTCTTTTGAGGTGAGAGTGGCCAGGAAAGCCCGCAGCCCCAAAGTCTGGGTGGCAATGCAAGTAGTTCCCAGAGGCGTTCATAAAAAGCAAGAGTTGTTCTGGCTGCCACCTTGGCTGTGGGAGCCAGGCCAGGACGTTCGGCATATTGGGGTCCGGTGCTAGGGAAAAGTGAAAAAAAGGTGCTTTTGAGGATAGAGTGGCCAGGAAAGCCCGCAGCCCCAAAGTCTGGGTGGCAATGCAAGTAGTTCCCAGAGACCTTGAAAGAAAGCAAGAGTTTTTTCTGGCTGCCACCTTGGCTGTGGGAGCCAGGCCAGGACGTTTGGCATATTGGGGTCCGGTGCTAGGGAAAAGTGAAAAAAAGGTTCTTTTGAGGAGAGAGTGGCCAGGAAAGCCCGCAGCCCCAAAGTCTGGGTGGCAATGCAAGTAGTTCCTAGAGACCTTGAAAGAAAGCAAGAGTTGTTCTGGCTGCCACCTTGGCTGTGGGAGCCAGGCCAGGGCGTTTGGCATATTGGGGTCCGGTGCTAGGGAAAAGTGAAAAAAAGCTGCTTTTGAGGAGAGAGTGGCCAGGAAAGCCCGCAGCCCCAAAGTCTGGGTGGCAATGGAAGTAGTTCCCAGAGCCGTTCATAAAAAGCAAGAGTTGTTCTGGCTGCCACCTTGGCTGTGGGAGCCAGGCCAGGACGTTTGGCATATTGGGGTCCGGTGCTAGGGAAAAGTGAAAAAAAGGTTCTTTTGAGGTGAGAGTGGCCAGGAAAGCCCGCAGCCCCAAAGTCTGGGTGGCAATGCAAGTAGTTCCCAGAGACCTTGAAAGAAAGCAAGAGTTGTTCTGGCTGCTACCTTGGCTGTGGGAGCCAGGCCAGGACGTTTGGCATATTGGGGTCCGCTGCTAGGGAAAAGTGAAAAAAAGGTTCTTTGGAGGATAGAGTGGCCAGGAAAGCCCGCAGCCCCAAAGTCTGGGTGGCAATGCAAGTAGTTCCCAGAGGCGTTCATAAAAAGCAAGAGTTGTTCTGGCTGCCACCTTGGCTGTGGGTGCCAGGCCAGGACGTTCGGCATATTGGGGGCCGGTGCTAGGGAAAAGTGAAAAAAAGGTTCTTTTGAGGTGAGAGTGGCCAGGAAAGCCCGCAGCCCCAAAGTCTGGGTGGCAATGCAAGTAGTTCCCAGAGGCGTTCATAAAAAGCAAGAGTTGTTCTGGCTGCCACCTTGGCTGTGGGTGCCAGGCCAGGACGTTCGGCATATTGGGGGCCGGTGCTAGGGAAAAGTGAAAAAAAGGTTCTTTGGAGGATAGAGTGGCCAGGAAAGCCCGCAGCCCCAAAGTCTGGGTGGCAATGCAAGTAGTTCCCAGAGCCGTTCATAAAAAGCAAGAGTTGTTCTGGCTGCCACCTTGGCTGTGGGAGCCAGGCCAGGACGTTCGGCATATTGGGGGTCGGTGCTGGGGTAAAGTGAAAAAAAGGTGCTTTTGAGGATAGAGTAGCCCGGAAAGCCCGCAGCCCCAAAGTCTGGGTGGCAATGCAAGTGGTTCCCAGAGACCTTGAAAGAAAGCAAAAGTTTTTTCTGGCTGCCACCTTGGCTGTGGGAGCCAGGCCAGGACGTTTGGCATATTGGGGTCCGGTGCTAGGGAAAAGTGAAAAAAAGGTTCTTTTGAGGAGAGAGTGGCCAGGAAAGCCCGCAGCCCCAAAGTCTGGGTGGCAATGCAAGTAGTTCCCAGAGGCGTTCATAAAAAGCAAGAGTTGTTCTGGCTGCCACCTTGGCTGTGGGAGCCAGGCCAGGACGTTTGGCATATTGGGGTCCGGTGCTAGGGAAATGTGAAAAAAAGGTTCTTTTCAGGTGAGAGTGGCCAGGAAAGCCCGCAGCCCCAAAGTCTGGGTGGCAATGCAAGTAGTTCCCAGAGACCTTGAAAGAAAGCAAGAGTTGTTCTGGCTGCTACCTTGGCTGTGGGAGCCAGGCCAGGACGTTCGGCATGTTGGGGGCCGGTGCTGGGGTAAAGTGAAAAAAAGGTGCTTTTGAGGAGAGAGTGGCCAGGAAAGCCCGCAGCCCCAAAGTCTGGGTGGCAATGCAAGTAGTTCCCAGAGGCGTTCATAAAAAGCAAGAGTTGTTCTGGCTGCCACCTTGGCTGTGGGAGCCAGGCCAGGACGTTCGGCATATTGGGGTCCTGTGCTAAGGAAAAGTGAAAAAAAGGTTCTTTGGAGGATAGAGTGGCCAGGAAAGCCCGCAGCCCCAAAGTCTGGGTGGCAATGCAAGTAGTTCCCAGAGACCTTGAAAGAAAGCAAGAGTTGTTCTGGCTGCCACCTTGGCTGTGGGAGCCAGGCCAGGACGTTCGGCATATTGGGGGCCAGTGCTAGGGAAAAGTGAAAAAAAGGTTCTTTTGAGGAGAGAGTGGCCAGGAAAGCCCGCAGCCCCAAAGTCTGGGTGGCAATGCAAGTAGTTCCCAGAGACCTTGAAAGAAAGCAAGAGTTGTTCTGGCTGCTACCTTGGCTGTGGGAGCCAGGCCAGGACGTTCGGCATGTTGGGGTCCGGTGCTGGGGTAAAGTGAAAAAAAGGTTCTTTTGAGGAGAGAGTAGCCAGGAAAGCCCGCAGCCCCAAAGTCTGGGTGGCAATGCAAGTAGTTCCCAGAGACCTTGAAAGAAAGCAAGAGTTGTTCTGGCTGCTACCTTGGCTGTGGGAGCCAGGCCAGGACGTTTGGCATGTTGGGGTCCGGTGCTAGGGAAAAGTGAAAAAAATGTTCTTTGGAGGATAGAGTGGCCAGGAAAGCCCGCAGCCCCAAAGTCTGGGTGGCAATGCAAGTAGTTCCCAGAGGCGTTCATAAAAAGCAAGAGTTGTTCTGGCTGCCACCTTGGCTGTGGGTGCCAGGCCAGGACGTTCGGCATATTGGGGGCCGGTGCTAGGGAAAAGTGAAAAAAAGGTTCTTTGGAGGATAGAGTTGCCAGGAAAGCCCGCAGCCCCAATGTCTGGGTGGCAATGCAAGTAGTTCCCAGAGGCGTTCATAAAAAGCAAGAGTTGTTCTGGCTGCCACCTTGGCTGTGGGAGCCAGTCCAGGACGTTTGGCATATTGGGGTCCGCTGCTAGGGAAAAGTGAAAAAAAGGTTCTTTTGAGGATAGAGTGGCCAGGAAAGCCCGCAGCCCCAAAGTCTGGGTGGCAATGCAAGTAGTTCCCAGAGGCGTTCATAAAAAGCAAGAGTTGTTCTGGCTGCCACCTTGGCTGTGGGAGCCAGGCCAGGACGTTCGGCATATTGGGGTCCGGTGCTAGGGAAAAGTGAAAAAAAGGTGCTTTTGAGGAGAGAGTGGCCAGGAAAGCCCGCAGCCCCAAAGTCTGGGTGGCAATGCAAGTAGTTCCCAGAGCCGTTCATAAAAAGCAAGAGTTGTTCTGGCTGCCACCTTGGCTGTGGGAGCCAGGCCAGGACGTTTGGCATATTGGGGTCCGGTGCTAGGGAAATGTGAAAAAAAGGTTCTTTTGAGGAGAGAGTGGCCAGGAAAGCCCGCAGCCCCAAAGTCTGGGTGGCAATGCAAGTAGTTCCCAGAGACCTTGAAAGAAAGCAAGAGTTGTTCTGGCTGCCACCTTGGCTGTGGGAGCCAGGCCAGGACGTTCGGCATGTTGGGGTCCGGTGCTGGGGTAAAGTGAAAAAAAGGTTCTTTTGAGGAGAGAGTAGCCAGGAAAGCCCGCAGCCCCAAAGTCTGGGTGGCAATGCAAGTAGTTCCCAGAGGCGTTCATAAAAAGCAAGAGTTGTTCTGGCTGCCACCTTGGCTGTGGGAGACAGGCCAGGACGTTCGGCATATTGGGGGCCAGTGTTAAGGAAAAGTGAAAAAAAGGTTCTTTGGAGGATAGAGTGGCCAGGAAAGCCCGCAGCCCCAAAGTCTGGGTGGCAATGCAAGTAGTTCCCAGAGGCGTTCATAAAAAGCAAGAGTTGTTCTGGCTGCCACCTTGGCTGTGGGAGCCAGTCCAGGACGTTTGGCATATTGGGGTCCGCTGCTAGGGAAAAGTGAAAAAAAGGTTCTTTTGAGGAGAGAGTGGCCAGGAAAGCCCGCAGCCCCAAAGTCTGGGTGGCAATGCAAGTAGTTCCCAGAGGCGTTCATAAAAAGCAAGAGTTGTTCTGGCTGCCACCTTGGCTGTGGGAGCCAGGCCAGGACGTTTGGCATATTGGGGTCCGGTGCTAGGGAAAAGTGAAAAAAAGCTGCTTTTGAGGAGAGAGTGGCCAGGAAAGCCCGCAGCCCCAAAGTCTGGGTGGCAATGCAAGTAGTTCCCAGAGGCGTTCATAAAAAGCAAGAGTTGTTCTGGCTGCCACCTTGGCTGTGGGAGCCAGGCCAGGACGTTTGGCATATTGGGGTCCGGTGCTAGGGAAATGTGAAAAAAAGGTTCTTTTGAGGTGAGAGTGGCCAGGAAAGCCCGCAGCCCCAAAGTCTGGGTGGCAATGCAAGTAGTTCCCAGAGACCTTGAAAGAAAGCAAGAGTTGTTCTGGCTGCCACCTTGGCTGTGGGAGCCAGGCCAGGACGTTCGGCATGTTGGGGTCCGGTGCTGGGGTAAAGTGAAAAAAAGGTTCTTTTGAGGAGAGAGTAGCCAGGAAAGCCCGCAGCCCCAAAGTCTGGGTGGCAATGCAAGTAGTTCCCAGAGGCGTTCATAAAAAGCAAGAGTTGTTCTGGCTGCCACCTTGGCTGTGGGAGACAGGCCAGGACGTTCGGCATATTGGAGGCCGGTGCTGGGGAAAAGTGAAAAAAAGGTTCTTTTGAGGACAGAGTGGCCAGGAAAGCACGCAGCCCCAAAGTCTGGGTGGCAATGCAAGTAGTTCCCAGAGACCTTGAAAGAAAGCAAGAGTTTTTTCTGGCTGCCACCTTGGCTGTGGGAGCCAGGCCAGGACGTTCGGCATATTGGGGACCGGTGCTAGGGAAAAGTGAAAAATAGGAGCTTTGGAGGATAGAGTGGCCAGGAAAGCCCACAGCCCCAAAGGCTGGGTGGCAATGCAAGTAGTTCCCAGAGACCTTGAAAGAAAGCAAGAGTTGTTCCGGCTGCCACCTTGGCTGTGGGAGCCAGGCCAGGACGTTTGGCATATTGGGGACCGGTGCTAGGGAAAAGTGAAAAATAGGAGCTTTTGAGGATAGAGTGGCCAGGAAAGCCCGCAGCCCCAAAGTCTGGGTGGCAATGCAAGTAGTTCCCAGAGACCTTGAAAGAAAGCAAGAGTTGTTCTGGCTGCCACCTTGGCTGTGGGAGCCAGGCCAGGACGTTCGGCATATTGGGGGCCAGTGCTAGGGAAAAGTGAAAAAAAGGTGCTTGTGAAGACAGAGTGGCCAGGAAAGCCCGCAGCCCCAAAGTCTGGGTGGCAATGCAAGTAGTTCCCAGAGACCTTGAAAGAAAGCAAGAGTTGTTCTGGCTGCCACCTTGGCTGTGGGAGCCAGGCCAGGACGTTTGGCATACTAACGACCGGTGCTGGGAAATATGAAAAAAAGGTTCTTTTGTGGATAGGGGGGCCAGGAAAGCCCGCAGGCCCAAAGTCTGGGTGGCAATGCAAGTAGTTCCCAGAGACCTTGAAAGAAAGCAAGAGTTGTTCTGGCTGCCACCTTGGCTGTGGGAGCCAGGCCAGGACGTTCGGCATATTGGGGGCCGGTGCTGGGGAAAAGTGAAAAAAAGGTTCTTTTGAGGATAGAGTGGCCAGGAAAGCCCGCAGCCCCAAAGTCTGGGTGGCAATGCAAGTAGTTCCCAGAGACCTTGAAAGAAAGCAAGAGTTGTTCTGGCTGCCACCTTGGCTGTGGGAGCCAGGCCAGGACGTTCGGCATATTGGGGGCCGGTGCTGGGGAAAAGTGAAAAAAAGGTTCTTTGGAGGATAGAGTAGCCAGGAAAGCCCGCAGCCCCAATGTCTGGGTGGCAATGCAAGTAGTTCCTAGAGACCTTGAAAGAAAGCAAAAGTTGTTCTGGCTGCCACCTTGGGTGTGGGAGCCAGGCCAGGATGTTCGGCATATTGGGGTCCGGTGCTGGGGTAAAGTGAAAAAAAGGTTCTTTTGAGGAGAGAGTGGCCAGGAAAGCCCGCAGCCCCAAAGTCTGGGTGGCAATGCAAGTAGTTCCCAGAGACCTTGAAAGAAAGAAAAAGTTGTTCTGGCTGCCACCTTGGCTGTGGGAGCCAGGCCAGGACGTTCAGCATATTGGGGTCCGGTGCTGAGGTAAAGTGAAAAAAAGGTGCTTTTGAGGATAGAGTAGCCAGGAAAGCCCGCAGCCCCAAAGGCTGGGTGGCAATGCAAGTAGTTCCCAGAGAAGTTCATAAAAAGCAAGAGTTGTTCTGGCTGCCACCTTGGCTGTGGGAACCAAGCCAGGATGTTCGGCATATTGGGGTCCGGTGCTAGGGAAAAGTGAAAAAAGGGTTCTTTAGAGGATAGAGTAGCCAGGAAAGCCCGCAGCCCCAATGTCTGGGTGGCAATGCAAGTAGTTCCTAGAGACCTTGAAAGAAAGCAAAAGTTGTTCTGGTCCCAGCTTGGCTGTGGGAACCAAGCCAGGATGTTCGGCATATTGGGGTCCGGTGCTGTGGTAAAGTGAAAAAAAGGTTCTTTTGAGGAGAGAGTGGCCAGGAAAGCCCGCAGCCCCAAAGTCTGGGTGGCAATGCAAGTAGTTCCCAGAGGCGTTCATAAAAAGCAAGAGTTGTTCTGGCTGCCACCTTGGCTGTGGGAGCCAGGCCAGGACGTTCGGCATATTGGGGTCCGCTGCTAGGGAAAAGTGAAAAAGAGGTTCTTTTGAGGAGAGAGTGGCCAGGAAAGCCCGCAGCCCCAAAGTCTGGGTGGCAATGCAAGTAGTTCCCAGAGACCTTGAAAGAAAGCAAGAGTTGTTCTGGCTGCCACCTTGGCTGTGGGAGCCAGGCCAGGACGTTTGGCATATTGGGGTCCGGTGCTAGGGAAAAATGAAAAAAAGGTGCTTTTGAGGATAGAGTGGCCAGGAAAGCCCGCAGCCCCAAAGTCTGGGTGGCAATGCAAGTAGTTCCCAGAGGCGTTCATAAAAAGCAAGAGTTGTTCTGGCTGCCACCTTGGCTGTGGGAGACAGGCCAGGACGTTTGGCATATTGGGGTCCGGTGCTAGGGAAAAGTGAAAAAAAGCTGCTTTTGAGGAGAGAGTGGCCAGGAAAGCCCGCAGCCCCAAAGTCTGGGTGGCAATGCAAGTAGTTCCCAGAGGCGTTCATAAAAAGCAAGAGTTGTTCTGGCTGCCACCTTGGCTGTGGGAGCCAGGCCAGGACGTTTGGCATATTGGGGTCCGGTGCTAGGGAAATGTGAAAAAAAGGTTCTTTTGAGGTGAGAGTGGCCAGGAAAGCCCGCAGCCCCAAAGTCTGGGTGGCAATGCAAGTAGTTCCCAGAGACCTTGAAAGAAAGCAAGAGTTGTTCTGGCTGCCACCTTGGCTGTGGGAGCCAGGCCAGGACGTTCGGCATGTTGGGGTCCGGTGCTGGGGTAAAGTGAAAAAAAGGTTCTTTTGAGGAGAGAGTAGCCAGGAAAGCCCGCAGCCCCAAAGTCTGGGTGGCAATGCAAGTAGTTCCCAGAGGCGTTCATAAAAAGCAAGAGTTGTTCTGGCTGCCACCTTGGCTGTGGGAGACAGGCCAGGACGTTCGGCATATTGGAGGCCGGTGCTGGGGAAAAGTGAAAAAAAGGTTCTTTTGAGGACAGAGTGGCCAGGAAAGCACGCAGCCCCAAAGTCTGGGTGGCAATGCAAGTAGTTCCCAGAGACCTTGAAAGAAAGCAAGAGTTTTTTCTGGCTGCCACCTTGGCTGTGGGAGCCAGGCCAGGACGTTCGGCATATTGGGGACCGGTGCTAGGGAAAAGTGAAAAATAGGAGCTTTGGAGGATAGAGTGGCCAGGAAAGCCCACAGCCCCAAAGGCTGGGTGGCAATGCAAGTAGTTCCCAGAGACCTTGAAAGAAAGCAAGAGTTGTTCCGGCTGCCACCTTGGCTGTGGGAGCCAGGCCAGGACGTTTGGCATATTGGGGACCGGTGCTAGGGAAAAGTGAAAAATAGGAGCTTTTGAGGATAGAGTGGCCAGGAAAGCCCGCAGCCCCAAAGTCTGGGTGGCAATGCAAGTAGTTCCCAGAGACCTTGAAAGAAAGCAAGAGTTGTTCTGGCTGCCACCTTGGCTGTGGGAGCCAGGCCAGGACGTTCGGCATATTGGGGTCGGGTGCTAGAGTAAGGTGAAAAAAAAGGTGCTTGTGAGGACAGAGTGGCCAGGAAAGCCTGCAGCCCCAAAGTCTAGGTGGCAATGCAAGTAGTTCCCAGAGACCTTGAAAGAAAGCAAGAGTTGTTCTGGCTGCTACCTTGGCTGTGGGAGCCAGGCCAGGACGTTCGGCATATTGGGGGTCAGTGCTAGGGAAAAGTGAAAAAAAGGTGCTTGTGAAGACAGAGTGGCCAGGAAAGCCCGCAGCCCCAAAGTCTGGGTGGCAATGCAAGTAGTTCCCAGAGACCTTGAAAGAAAGCAAGAGTTGTTCTGGCTGCCACCTTGGCTGTGGGAGCCAGGCCAGGACGTTTGGCATACTAACGACCGGTGCTGGGAAATATGAAAAAAAGGTTCTTTTGTGGATAGGGGGGCCAGGAAAGCCCGCAGGCCCAAAGTCTGGGTGGCAATGCAAGTAGTTCCCAGAGACCTTGAAAGAAAGCAAGAGTTGTTCTGGCTGCCACCTTGGCTGTGGGAGCCAGGCCAGGACGTTCGGCATATTGGGGGCCGGTGCTGGGGAAAAGTGAAAAAAAGGTTCTTTTGAGGATAGAGTGGCCAGGAAAGCCCGCAGCCCCAAAGTCTGGGTGGCAATGCAAGTAGTTCCCAGAGACCTTGAAAGAAAGCAAGAGTTGTTCTGGCTGCCACCTTGGCTGTGGGAGCCAGGCCAGGACGTTCGGCATATTGGGGGCCGGTGCTGGGGAAAAGTGAAAAAAAGGTTCTTTGGAGGATAGAGTAGCCAGGAAAGCCCGCAGCCCCAATGTCTGGGTGGCAATGCAAGTAGTTCCTAGAGACCTTGAAAGAAAGCAAAAGTTGTTCTGGCTGCCACCTTGGGTGTGGGAGCCAGGCCAGGATGTTCGGCATATTGGGGTCCGGTGCTGGGGTAAAGTGAAAAAAAGGTTCTTTTGAGGAGAGAGTGGCCAGGAAAGCCCGCAGCCCCAAAGTCTGGGTGGCAATGCAAGTAGTTCCCAGAGACCTTGAAAGAAAGAAAAAGTTGTTCTGGCTGCCACCTTGGCTGTGGGAGCCAGGCCAGGACGTTCAGCATATTGGGGTCCGGTGCTGAGGTAAAGTGAAAAAAAGGTGCTTTTGAGGATAGAGTAGCCAGGAAAGCCCGCAGCCCCAAAGGCTGGGTGGCAATGCAAGTAGTTCCCAGAGAAGTTCATAAAAAGCAAGAGTTGTTCTGGCTGCCACCTTGGCTGTGGGAACCAAGCCAGGATGTTCGGCATATTGGGGTCCGGTGCTAGGGAAAAGTGAAAAAAGGGTTCTTTAGAGGATAGAGTAGCCAGGAAAGCCCGCAGCCCCAATGTCTGGGTGGCAATGCAAGTAGTTCCTAGAGACCTTGAAAGAAAGCAAAAGTTGTTCTGGTCCCAGCTTGGCTGTGGGAACCAAGCCAGGATGTTCGGCATATTGGGGTCCGGTGCTGTGGTAAAGTGAAAAAAAGGTTCTTTTGAGGAGAGAGTGGCCAGGAAAGCCCGCAGCCCCAAAGTCTGGGTGGCAATGCAAGTAGTTCCCAGAGGCGTTCATAAAAAGCAAGAGCTGTTCTGGCTGCCACCTTGGCTGTGGGAGCCAGGCCAGGACGTTCGGCATATTGGGGTCCGCTGCTAGGGAAAAGTGAAAAAAAGGTGCTTTTGAGGATAGAGTAGCCAGGAAAGCCCGCAGCCCCAAAGTCTGGGTGGCAATGCAAGTAGTTCCCAGAGGCGTTCATAAAAAGCAAGAGTTGTTCTGGCTGCCACCTTGGCTGTGGGTGCCAGGCCAGGACGTTCGGCATATTGGGGGCCGGTGCTAGGGAAAAGTGAAAAAAAGGTTCTTTGGAGGATAGAGTGGCCAGGAAAGCCCGCAGCCCCAAAGTCTGGGTGGCAATGCAAGTAGTTCCCAGAGCCGTTCATAAAAAGCAAGAGTTGTTCTGGCTGCCACCTTGGCTGTGGGAGCCAGGCCAGGACGTTCGGCATATTGGGGGTCGGTGCTGGGGTAAAGTGAAAAAAAGGTGCTTTTGAGGATAGAGTAGCCCGGAAAGCCCGCAGCCCCAAAGTCTGGGTGGCAATGCAAGTGGTTCCCAGAGACCTTGAAAGAAAGCAAGAGTTTTTTCTGGCTGCCACCTTGGCTGTGGGAGCCAGGCCAGGACGTTTGGCATATTGGGGTCCGGTGCTAGGGAAAAGTGAAAAAAAGGTTCTTTTGAGGAGAGAGTGGCCAGGAAAGCCCGCAGCCCCAAAGTCTGGGTGGCAATGCAAGTAGTTCCCAGAGGCGTTCATAAAAAGCAAGAGTTGTTCTGGCTGCCACCTTGGCTGTGGGAGCCAGGCCAGGACGTTTGGCATATTGGGGTCCGGTGCTAGGGAAATGTGAAAAAAAGGTTCTTTTCAGGTGAGAGTGGCCAGGAAAGCCCGCAGCCCCAAAGTCTGGGTGGCAATGCAAGTAGTTCCCAGAGACCTTGAAAGAAAGCAAGAGTTGTTCTGGCTGCTACCTTGGCTGTGGGAGCCAGGCCAGGACGTTCGGCATGTTGGGGGCCGGTGCTGGGGTAAAGTGAAAAAAAGGTGCTTTTGAGGAGAGAGTGGCCAGGAAAGCCCGCAGCCCCAAAGTCTGGGTGGCAATGCAAGTAGTTCCCAGAGGCGTTCATAAAAAGCAAGAGTTGTTCTGGCTGCCACCTTGGCTGTGGGAGCCAGGCCAGGACGTTCGGCATATTGGGGTCCTGTGCTAAGGAAAAGTGAAAAAAAGGTTCTTTGGAGGATAGAGTGGCCAGGAAAGCCCGCAGCCCCAAAGTCTGGGTGGCAATGCAAGTAGTTCCCAGAGACCTTGAAAGAAAGCAAGAGTTGTTCTGGCTGCCACCTTGGCTGTGGGAGCCAGGCCAGGACGTTCGGCATATTGGGGGCCAGTGCTAGGGAAAAGTGAAAAAAAGGTTCTTTGGAGGATAGAGTGGCCAGGAAAGCCCGCAGCCCCAAAGTCTGGGTGGCAATGCAAGTAGTTCCCAGAGACCTTGAAAGAAAGCAAGAGTTGTTCTGGCTGCTACCTTGGCTGTGGGAGCCAGGCCAGGACGTTCGGCATGTTGGGGTCCGGTGCTGGGGTAAAGTGAAAAAAAGGTTCTTTTGAGGAGAGAGTAGCCAGGAAAGCCCGCAGCCCCAAAGTCTGGGTGGCAATGCAAGTAGTTCCCAGAGACCTTGAAAGAAAGCAAGAGTTGTTCTGGCTGCTACCTTGGCTGTGGGAGCCAGGCCAGGACGTTTGGCATGTTGGGGTCCGGTGCTAGGGAAAAGTGAAAAAAATGTTCTTTGGAGGATAGAGTGGCCAGGAAAGCCCGCAGCCCCAAAGTCTGGGTGGCAATGCAAGTAGTTCCCAGAGGCGTTCATAAAAAGCAAGAGTTGTTCTGGCTGCCACCTTGGCTGTGGGTGCCAGGCCAGGACGTTCGGCATATTGGGGGCCGGTGCTAGGGAAAAGTGAAAAAAAGGTTCTTTGGAGGATAGAGTTGCCAGGAAAGCCCGCAGCCCCAAAGTCTGGGTGGCAATGCAAGTAGTTCCCAGAGACCTTGAAAGAAAGCAAGAGTTGTTCTGGCTGCCACCTTGGCTGTGGGAGACAGGCCAGGACGTTCGGCATATTGGGGGCCGGTGCTAGGGAAAAGTGAAAAAAAGCTGCTTTTGAGGATAGAGTGGCCAGGAAAGCCCGCAGCCCCAAAGTCTGGGTGGCAATGCAAGTAGTTCCCAGAGACCTTGAAAGAAAGCAAGAGTTTTTTCTGGCTGCCACCTTGGCTGTGGGAGCCAGGCCAGGACGTTTGGCATATTGGGGTCCGGTGCTAGGGAAAAGTGAAAAAAAGGTTCTTTTGAGGAGAGAGTGGCCAGGAAAGCCCGCAGCCCCAAAGTCTGGGTGGCAATGCAAGTAGTTCCCAGAGGCGTTCATAAAAAGCAAGAGTTGTTCTGGCTGCCACCTTGGCTGCGGGAGCCAGGCCAGGACGTTCGGCATATTGGGGGCCGGTGCTAGGGAAAAGTGAAAAAAAGGTTCTTTTGAGGTGAGAGTGGCCAGGAAAGCCCGCAGCCCCAAAGTCTGGGTGGCAATGCAAGTAGTTCCCAGAGACCTTGAAAGAAAGCAAGAGTTGTTCTGGCTGCTACCTTGGCTGTGGGAGCCAGGCCAGGACGTTCGGCATGTTGGGGTCCGGTGCTGGGGTAAAGTGAAAAAAAGGTTCTTTTGAGGAGAGAGTAGCCAGGAAAGCCCGCAGCCCCAAAGTCTGGGTGGCAATGCAAGTAGTTCCCAGAGACCTTGAAAGAAAGCAAAAGTTGTTCTGGCTGCCACCTTGGGTGTGGGAGCCAGGCCAGGATGTTCGGCATATTGGGGTCCGGTGCTGGGGTAAAGTGAAAAAAAGGTTCTTTTGAGGAGAGAGTGGCCAGGAAAGCCCGCAGCCCCAAAGTCTGGGTGGCAATGCAAGTAGTTCCCAGAGACCTTGAAAGAAAGAAAAAGTTGTTCTGGCTGCCACCTTGGCTGTGGGAGCCAGGCCAGGACGTTCAGCATATTGGGGTCCGGTGCTGAGGTAAAGTGAAAAAAAGGTGCTTTTGAGGATAGAGTAGCCAGGAAAGCCCGCAGCCCCAAAGGCTGGGTGGCAATGCAAGTAGTTCCCAGAGAAGTTCATAAAAAGCAAGAGTTGTTCTGGCTGCCACCTTGGCTGTGGGAACCAAGCCAGGATGTTCGGCATATTGGGGTCCGGTGCTAGGGAAAAGTGAAAAAAGGGTTCTTTAGAGGATAGAGTAGCCAGGAAAGCCCGCAGCCCCAATGTCTGGGTGGCAATGCAAGTAGTTCCTAGAGACCTTGAAAGAAAGCAAAAGTTGTTCTGGTCCCAGCTTGGCTGTGGGAACCAAGCCAGGATGTTCGGCATATTGGGGTCCGGTGCTGTGGTAAAGTGAAAAAAAGGTTCTTTTGAGGAGAGAGTGGCCAGGAAAGCCCGCAGCCCCAAAGTCTGGGTGGCAATGCAAGTAGTTCCCAGAGGCGTTCATAAAAAGCAAGAGTTGTTCTGGCTGCCACCTTGGCTGTGGGAGCCAGGCCAGGACGTTCGGCATATTGGGGTCCGCTGCTAGGGAAAAGTGAAAAAGAGGTTCTTTTGAGGAGAGAGTGGCCAGGAAAGCCCGCAGCCCCAAAGTCTGGGTGGCAATGCAAGTAGTTCCCAGAGACCTTGAAAGAAAGCAAGAGTTGTTCTGGCTGCCACCTTGGCTGTGGGAGCCAGGCCAGGACGTTTGGCATATTGGGGTCCGGTGCTAGGGAAAAATGAAAAAAAGGTGCTTTTGAGGATAGAGTGGCCAGGAAAGCCCGCAGCCCCAAAGTCTGGGTGGCAATGCAAGTAGTTCCCAGAGGCGTTCATAAAAAGCAAGAGTTGTTCTGGCTGCCACCTTGGCTGTGGGAGACAGGCCAGGACGTTTGGCATATTGGGGTCCGGTGCTAGGGAAAAGTGAAAAAAAGCTGCTTTTGAGGAGAGAGTGGCCAGGAAAGCCCGCAGCCCCAAAGTCTGGGTGGCAATGCAAGTAGTTCCCAGAGGCGTTCATAAAAAGCAAGAGTTGTTCTGGCTGCCACCTTGGCTGTGGGAGCCAGGCCAGGACGTTTGGCATATTGGGGTCCGGTGCTAGGGAAATGTGAAAAAAAGGTTCTTTTGAGGTGAGAGTGGCCAGGAAAGCCCGCAGCCCCAAAGTCTGGGTGGCAATGCAAGTAGTTCCCAGAGACCTTGAAAGAAAGCAAGAGTTGTTCTGGCTGCCACCTTGGCTGTGGGAGCCAGGCCAGGACGTTCGGCATGTTGGGGTCCGGTGCTGGGGTAAAGTGAAAAAAAGGTTCTTTTGAGGAGAGAGTAGCCAGGAAAGCCCGCAGCCCCAAAGTCTGGGTGGCAATGCAAGTAGTTCCCAGAGGCGTTCATAAAAAGCAAGAGTTGTTCTGGCTGCCACCTTGGCTGTGGGAGACAGGCCAGGACGTTCGGCATATTGGAGGCCGGTGCTGGGGAAAAGTGAAAAAAAGGTTCTTTTGAGGACAGAGTGGCCAGGAAAGCACGCAGCCCCAAAGTCTGGGTGGCAATGCAAGTAGTTCCCAGAGACCTTGAAAGAAAGCAAGAGTTTTTTCTGGCTGCCACCTTGGCTGTGGGAGCCAGGCCAGGACGTTCGGCATATTGGGGACCGGTGCTAGGGAAAAGTGAAAAATAGGAGCTTTGGAGGATAGAGTGGCCAGGAAAGCCCACAGCCCCAAAGGCTGGGTGGCAATGCAAGTAGTTCCCAGAGACCTTGAAAGAAAGCAAGAGTTGTTCCGGCTGCCACCTTGGCTGTGGGAGCCAGGCCAGGACGTTTGGCATATTGGGGACCGGTGCTAGGGAAAAGTGAAAAATAGGAGCTTTTGAGGATAGAGTGGCCAGGAAAGCCCGCAGCCCCAAAGTCTGGGTGGCAATGCAAGTAGTTCCCAGAGACCTTGAAAGAAAGCAAGAGTTGTTCTGGCTGCCACCTTGGCTGTGGGAGCCAGGCCAGGACGTTCGGCATATTGGGGTCGGGTGCTAGAGTAAGGTGAAAAAAAAGGTGCTTGTGAGGACAGAGTGGCCAGGAAAGCCTGCAGCCCCAAAGTCTAGGTGGCAATGCAAGTAGTTCCCAGAGACCTTGAAAGAAAGCAAGAGTTGTTCTGGCTGCTACCTTGGCTGTGGGAGCCAGGCCAGGACGTTCGGCATATTGGGGGCCAGTGCTAGGGAAAAGTGAAAAAAAGGTGCTTGTGAAGACAGAGTGGCCAGGAAAGCCCGCAGCCCCAAAGTCTGGGTGGCAATGCAAGTAGTTCCCAGAGACCTTGAAAGAAAGCAAGAGTTGTTCTGGCTGCCACCTTGGCTGTGGGAGCCAGGCCAGGACGTTTGGCATACTAACGACCGGTGCTGGGAAATATGAAAAAAAGGTTCTTTTGTGGATAGGGGGGCCAGGAAAGCCCGCAGGCCCAAAGTCTGGGTGGCAATGCAAGTAGTTCCCAGAGACCTTGAAAGAAAGCAAGAGTTGTTCTGGCTGCCACCTTGGCTGTGGGAGCCAGGCCAGGACGTTCGGCATATTGGGGGCCGGTGCTGGGGAAAAGTGAAAAAAAGGTTCTTTTGAGGATAGAGTGGCCAGGAAAGCCCGCAGCCCCAAAGTCTGGGTGGCAATGCAAGTAGTTCCCAGAGACCTTGAAAGAAAGCAAGAGTTGTTCTGGCTGCCACCTTGGCTGTGGGAGCCAGGCCAGGACGTTCGGCATATTGGGGGCCGGTGCTGGGGAAAAGTGAAAAAAAGGTTCTTTGGAGGATAGAGTAGCCAGGAAAGCCCGCAGCCCCAATGTCTGGGTGGCAATGCAAGTAGTTCCTAGAGACCTTGAAAGAAAGCAAAAGTTGTTCTGGCTGCCACCTTGGGTGTGGGAGCCAGGCCAGGATGTTCGGCATATTGGGGTCCGGTGCTGGGGTAAAGTGAAAAAAAGGTTCTTTTGAGGAGAGAGTGGCCAGGAAAGCCCGCAGCCCCAAAGTCTGGGTGGCAATGCAAGTAGTTCCCAGAGACCTTGAAAGAAAGAAAAAGTTGTTCTGGCTGCCACCTTGGCTGTGGGAGCCAGGCCAGGACGTTCAGCATATTGGGGTCCGGTGCTGAGGTAAAGTGAAAAAAAGGTGCTTTTGAGGATAGAGTAGCCAGGAAAGCCCGCAGCCCCAAAGGCTGGGTGGCAATGCAAGTAGTTCCCAGAGAAGTTCATAAAAAGCAAGAGTTGTTCTGGCTGCCACCTTGGCTGTGGGAACCAAGCCAGGATGTTCGGCATATTGGGGTCCGGTGCTAGGGAAAAGTGAAAAAAGGGTTCTTTAGAGGATAGAGTAGCCAGGAAAGCCCGCAGCCCCAATGTCTGGGTGGCAATGCAAGTAGTTCCTAGAGACCTTGAAAGAAAGCAAAAGTTGTTCTGGTCCCAGCTTGGCTGTGGGAACCAAGCCAGGATGTTCGGCATATTGGGGTCCGGTGCTGTGGTAAAGTGAAAAAAAGGTTCTTTTGAGGAGAGAGTGGCCAGGAAAGCCCGCAGCCCCAAAGTCTGGGTGGCAATGCAAGTAGTTCCCAGAGGCGTTCATAAAAAGCAAGAGCTGTTCTGGCTGCCACCTTGGCTGTGGGAGCCAGGCCAGGACGTTCGGCATATTGGGGTCCGCTGCTAGGGAAAAGTGAAAAAAAGGTGCTTTTGAGGATAGAGTAGCCAGGAAAGCCCGCAGCCCCAAAGTCTGGGTGGCAATGCAAGTAGTTCCCAGAGGCGTTCATAAAAAGCAAGAGTTGTTCTGGCTGCCACCTTGGCTGTGGGTGCCAGGCCAGGACGTTCGGCATATTGGGGGCCGGTGCTAGGGAAAAGTGAAAAAAAGGTTCTTTGGAGGATAGAGTGGCCAGGAAAGCCCGCAGCCCCAAAGTCTGGGTGGCAATGCAAGTAGTTCCCAGAGCCGTTCATAAAAAGCAAGAGTTGTTCTGGCTGCCACCTTGGCTGTGGGAGCCAGGCCAGGACGTTCGGCATATTGGGGGTCGGTGCTGGGGTAAAGTGAAAAAAAGGTGCTTTTGAGGATAGAGTAGCCCGGAAAGCCCGCAGCCCCAAAGTCTGGGTGGCAATGCAAGTGGTTCCCAGAGACCTTGAAAGAAAGCAAGAGTTTTTTCTGGCTGCCACCTTGGCTGTGGGAGCCAGGCCAGGACGTTTGGCATATTGGGGTCCGGTGCTAGGGAAAAGTGAAAAAAAGGTTCTTTTGAGGAGAGAGTGGCCAGGAAAGCCCGCAGCCCCAAAGTCTGGGTGGCAATGCAAGTAGTTCCCAGAGGCGTTCATAAAAAGCAAGAGTTGTTCTGGCTGCCACCTTGGCTGTGGGAGCCAGGCCAGGACGTTTGGCATATTGGGGTCCGGTGCTAGGGAAATGTGAAAAAAAGGTTCTTTTCAGGTGAGAGTGGCCAGGAAAGCCCGCAGCCCCAAAGTCTGGGTGGCAATGCAAGTAGTTCCCAGAGACCTTGAAAGAAAGCAAGAGTTGTTCTGGCTGCTACCTTGGCTGTGGGAGCCAGGCCAGGACGTTCGGCATGTTGGGGGCCGGTGCTGGGGTAAAGTGAAAAAAAGGTGCTTTTGAGGAGAGAGTGGCCAGGAAAGCCCGCAGCCCCAAAGTCTGGGTGGCAATGCAAGTAGTTCCCAGAGGCGTTCATAAAAAGCAAGAGTTGTTCTGGCTGCCACCTTGGCTGTGGGAGCCAGGCCAGGACGTTCGGCATATTGGGGTCCTGTGCTAAGGAAAAGTGAAAAAAAGGTTCTTTGGAGGATAGAGTGGCCAGGAAAGCCCGCAGCCCCAAAGTCTGGGTGGCAATGCAAGTAGTTCCCAGAGGCGTTCATAAAAAGCAAGAGTTGTTCTGGCTGCCACCTTGGCTGTGGGAGCCAGGCCAGGACGTTCGGCATATTGGGGGCCAGTGCTAGGGAAAAGTGAAAAAAAGGTTCTTTGGAGGATAGAGTGGCCAGGAAAGCCCGCAGCCCCAAAGTCTGGGTGGCAATGCAAGTAGTTCCCAGAGACCTTGAAAGAAAGCAAGAGTTGTTCTGGCTGCTACCTTGGCTGTGGGAGCCAGGCCAGGACGTTCGGCATGTTGGGGTCCGGTGCTGGGGTAAAGTGAAAAAAAGGTTCTTTTGAGGAGAGAGTAGCCAGGAAAGCCCGCAGCCCCAAAGTCTGGGTGGCAATGCAAGTAGTTCCCAGAGACCTTGAAAGAAAGCAAGAGTTGTTCTGGCTGCTACCTTGGCTGTGGGAGCCAGGCCAGGACGTTTGGCATGTTGGGGTCCGGTGCTAGGGAAAAGTGAAAAAAATGTTCTTTGGAGGATAGAGTGGCCAGGAAAGCCCGCAGCCCCAAAGTCTGGGTGGCAATGCAAGTAGTTCCCAGAGGCGTTCATAAAAAGCAAGAGTTGTTCTGGCTGCCACCTTGGCTGTGGGTGCCAGGCCAGGACGTTCGGCATATTGGGGGCCGGTGCTAGGGAAAAGTGAAAAAAAGGTTCTTTGGAGGATAGAGTTGCCAGGAAAGCCCGCAGCCCCAAAGTCTGGGTGGCAATGCAAGTAGTTCCCAGAGACCTTGAAAGAAAGCAAGAGTTGTTCTGGCTGCCACCTTGGCTGTGGGAGACAGGCCAGGACGTTCGGCATATTGGGGGCCGGTGCTAGGGAAAAGTGAAAAAAAGCTGCTTTTGAGGATAGAGTGGCCAGGAAAGCCCGCAGCCCCAAAGTCTGGGTGGCAATGCAAGTAGTTCCCAGAGACCTTGAAAGAAAGCAAGAGTTTTTTCTGGCTGCCACCTTGGCTGTGGGAGCCAGGCCAGGACGTTTGGCATATTGGGGTCCGGTGCTAGGGAAAAGTGAAAAAAAGGTTCTTTTGAGGAGAGAGTGGCCAGGAAAGCCCGCAGCCCCAAAGTCTGGGTGGCAATGCAAGTAGTTCCCAGAGGCGTTCATAAAAAGCAAGAGTTGTTCTGGCTGCCACCTTGGCTGCGGGAGCCAGGCCAGGACGTTCGGCATATTGGGGGCCGGTGCTAGGGAAAAGTGAAAAAAAGGTTCTTTTGAGGTGAGAGTGGCCAGGAAAGCCCGCAGCCCCAAAGTCTGGGTGGCAATGCAAGTAGTTCCCAGAGACCTTGAAAGAAAGCAAGAGTTGTTCTGGCTGCTACCTTGGCTGTGGGAGCCAGGCCAGGACGTTCGGCATGTTGGGGTCCGGTGCTGGGGTAAAGTGAAAAAAAGGTTCTTTTGAGGAGAGAGTAGCCAGGAAAGCCCGCAGCCCCAAAGTCTGGGTGGCAATGCAAGTAGTTCCCAGAGACCTTGAAAGAAAGCAAGAGTTGTTCTGGCTGCTACCTTGGCTGTGGGAGCCAGGCCAGGACGTTTGGCATATTGGGGTCCGGTGCTAGGGAAAAGTGAAAAAAATGTTCTTTGGAGGATAGAGTGGCCAGGAAAGCCCGCAGCCCCAAAGTCTGGGTGGCAATGCAAGTAGTTCCCAGAGGCGTTCATAAAAAGCAAGAGTTGTTCTGGCTGCCACCTTGGCTGTGGGTGCCAGGCCAGGACGTTCGGCATATTGGGGGCCGGTGCTAGGGAAAAGTGAAAAAAAGGTTCTTTTGAGGTGAGAGTGGCCAGGAAAGCCCGCAGCCCCAAAGTCTGGGTGGCAATGCAAGTAGTTCCCAGAGGCGTTCATAAAAAGCAAGAGTTGTTCTGGCTGCCACCTTGGCTGTGGGTGCCAGGCCAGGACGTTCGGCATATTGGGGGCCGGTGCTAGGGAAAAGTGAAAAAAAGGTTCTTTGGAGGATAGAGTGGCCAGGAAAGCCCGCAGCCCCAAAGTCTGGGTGGCAATGCAAGTAGTTCCCAGAGCCGTTCATAAAAAGCAAGAGTTGTTCTGGCTGCCACCTTGGCTGTGGGAGCCAGGCCAGGACGTTCGGCATATTGGGGGTCGGTGCTGGGGTAAAGTGAAAAAAAGGTGCTTTTGAGGATAGAGTAGCCCGGAAAGCCCGCAGCCCCAAAGTCTGGGTGGCAATGCAAGTAGTTCCCAGAGACCTTGAAAGAAAGCAAGAGTTGTTCTGGCTGCTACCTTGGCTGTGGGAGCCAGGCCAGGACGTTCGGCATGTTGGGGGCCGGTGCTGGGGTAAAGTGAAAAAAAGGTGCTTTTGAGGAGAGAGTGGCCAGGAAAGCCCGCAGCCCCAAAGTCTGGGTGGCAATGCAAGTAGTTCCCAGAGGCGTTCATAAAAAGCAAGAGTTGTTCTGGCTGCCACCTTGGCTGTGGGAGCCAGGCCAGGACGTTCGGCATATTGGGGTCCTGTGCTAAGGAAAAGTGAAAAAAAGGTTCTTTGGAGGATAGAGTGGCCAGGAAAGCCCGCAGCCCCAAAGTCTGGGTGGCAATGCAAGTAGTTCCCAGAGACCTTGAAAGAAAGCAAGAGTTGTTCTGGCTGCCACCTTGGCTGTGGGAGACAGGCCAGGACGTTCGGCATATTGGGGGCCAGTGCTAGGGAAAAGTGAAAAAAAGGTTCTTTTGAGGAGAGAGTGGCCAGGAAAGCCCGCAGCCCCAAAGTCTGGGTGGCAATGCAAGTAGTTCCCAGAGACCTTGAAAGAAAGCAAGAGTTGTTCTGGCTGCTACCTTGGCTGTGGGAGCCAGGCCAGGACGTTCGGCATGTTGGGGTCCGGTGCTGGGGTAAAGTGAAAAAAAGGTTCTTTTGAGGAGAGAGTAGCCAGGAAAGCCCGCAGCCCCAAAGTCTGGGTGGCAATGCAAGTAGTTCCCAGAGACCTTGAAAGAAAGCAAGAGTTGTTCTGGCTGCTACCTTGGCTGTGGGAGCCAGGCCAGGACGTTTGGCATGTTGGGGTCCGGTGCTAGGGAAAAGTGAAAAAAATGTTCTTTGGAGGATAGAGTGGCCAGGAAAGCCCGCAGCCCCAAAGTCTGGGTGGCAATGCAAGTAGTTCCCAGAGGCGTTCATAAAAAGCAAGAGTTGTTCTGGCTGCCACCTTGGCTGTGGGTGCCAGGCCAGGACGTTCGGCATATTGGGGGCCGGTGCTAGGGAAAAGTGAAAAAAAGGTTCTTTGGAGGATAGAGTTGCCAGGAAAGCCCGCAGCCCCAAAGTCTGGGTGGCAATGCAAGTAGTTCCCAGAGGCGTTCATAAAAAGCAAGAGTTGTTCTGGCTGCCACCTTGGCTGTGGGAGCCAGTCCAGGACGTTTGGCATATTGGGGTCCGCTGCTAGGGAAAAGTGAAAAAAAGGTTCTTTTGAGGATAGAGTGGCCAGGAAAGCCCGCAGCCCCAAAGTCTGGGTGGCAATGCAAGTAGTTCCCAGAGGCGTTCATAAAAAGCAAGAGTTGTTCTGGCTGCCACCTTGGCTGTGGGAGCCAGGCCAGGACGTTCGGCATATTGGGGTCCGGTGCTAGGGAAAAGTGAAAAAAAGGTGCTTTTGAGGAGAGAGTGGCCAGGAAAGCCCGCAGCCCCAAAGTCTGGGTGGCAATGCAAGTAGTTCCCAGAGCCGTTCATAAAAAGCAAGAGTTGTTCTGGCTGCCACCTTGGCTGTGGGAGCCAGGCCAGGACGTTTGGCATATTGGGGTCCGGTGCTAGGGAAATGTGAAAAAAAGGTTCTTTTGAGGAGAGAGTGGCCAGGAAAGCCCGCAGCCCCAAAGTCTGGGTGGCAATGCAAGTAGTTCCCAGAGACCTTGAAAGAAAGCAAGAGTTGTTCTGGCTGCCACCTTGGCTGTGGGAGCCAGGCCAGGACGTTCGGCATGTTGGGGTCTGGTGCTGGCGTAAAGTGAAAAAAAGGTTCTTTTGAGGAGAGAGTAGCCAGGAAAGCCCGCAGCCCCAAAGTCTGGGTGGCAATGCAAGTAGTTCCCAGAGGCGTTCATAAAAAGCAAGAGTTGTTCTGGCTGCCACCTTGGCTGTGGGAGACAGGCCAGGACGTTCGGCATATTGGGGGCCAGTGTTAAGGAAAAGTGAAAAAAAGGTTCTTTGGAGGATAGAGTGGCCAGGAAAGCCCGCAGCCCCAAAGTCTGGGTGGCAATGCAAGTAGTTCCCAGAGGCGTTCATAAAAAGCAAGAGTTGTTCTGGCTGCCACCTTGGCTGTGGGAGCCAGTCCAGGACGTTTGGCATATTGGGGTCCGCTGCTAGGGAAAAGTGAAAAAAAGGTTCTTTTGAGGAGAGAGTGGCCAGGAAAGCCCGCAGCCCCAAAGTCTGGGTGGCAATGCAAGTAGTTCCCAGAGGCGTTCATAAAAAGCAAGAGTTGTTCTGGCTGCCACCTTGGCTGTGGGAGCCAGGCCAGGACGTTTGGCATATTGGGGTCCGGTGCTAGGGAAAAGTGAAAAAAAGCTGCTTTTGAGGAGAGAGTGGCCAGGAAAGCCCGCAGCCCCAAAGTCTGGGTGGCAATGCAAGTAGTTCCCAGAGGCGTTCATAAAAAGCAAGAGTTGTTCTGGCTGCCACCTTGGCTGTGGGAGCCAGGCCAGGACGTTTGGCATATTGGGGTCCGGTGCTAGGGAAATGTGAAAAAAAGGTTCTTTTGAGGTGAGAGTGGCCAGGAAAGCCCGCAGCCCCAAAGTCTGGGTGGCAATGCAAGTAGTTCCCAGAGACCTTGAAAGAAAGCAAGAGTTGTTCTGGCTGCCACCTTGGCTGTGGGAGCCAGGCCAGGACGTTCGGCATGTTGGGGTCCGGTGCTGGGGTAAAGTGAAAAAAAGGTTCTTTTGAGGAGAGAGTAGCCAGGAAAGCCCGCAGCCCCAAAGTCTGGGTGGCAATGCAAGTAGTTCCCAGAGGCGTTCATAAAAAGCAAGAGTTGTTCTGGCTGCCACCTTGGCTGTGGGAGCCAGGCCAGGACGTTCGGCATATTGGGGTCCGGTGCTAGGGAAAAGTGAAAAAAAGGTGCTTTTGAGGAGAGAGTGGCCAGGAAAGCCCGCAGCCCCAAAGTCTGGGTGGCAATGCAAGTAGTTCCCAGAGCCGTTCATAAAAAGCAAGAGTTGTTCTGGCTGCCACCTTGGCTGTGGGAGCCAGGCCAGGACGTTTGGCATATTGGGGTCCGGTGCTAGGGAAATGTGAAAAAAAGGTTCTTTTGAGGAGAGAGTGGCCAGGAAAGCCCGCAGCCCCAAAGTCTGGGTGGCAATGCAAGTAGTTCCCAGAGACCTTGAAAGAAAGCAAGAGTTGTTCTGGCTGCCACCTTGGCTGTGGGAGCCAGGCCAGGACGTTCGGCATGTTGGGGTCTGGTGCTGGCGTAAAGTGAAAAAAAGGTTCTTTTGAGGAGAGAGTAGCCAGGAAAGCCCGCAGCCCCAAAGTCTGGGTGGCAATGCAAGTAGTTCCCAGAGGCGTTCATAAAAAGCAAGAGTTGTTCTGGCTGCCACCTTGGCTGTGGGAGACAGGCCAGGACGTTCGGCATATTGGGGGCCAGTGTTAAGGAAAAGTGAAAAAAAGGTTCTTTGGAGGATAGAGTGGCCAGGAAAGCCCGCAGCCCCAAAGTCTGGGTGGCAATGCAAGTAGTTCCCAGAGGCGTTCATAAAAAGCAAGAGTTGTTCTGGCTGCCACCTTGGCTGTGGGAGCCAGTCCAGGACGTTTGGCATATTGGGGTCCGCTGCTAGGGAAAAGTGAAAAAAAGGTTCTTTTGAGGAGAGAGTGGCCAGGAAAGCCCGCAGCCCCAAAGTCTGGGTGGCAATGCAAGTAGTTCCCAGAGGCGTTCATAAAAAGCAAGAGTTGTTCTGGCTGCCACCTTGGCTGTGGGAGCCAGGCCAGGACGTTTGGCATATTGGGGTCCGGTGCTAGGGAAAAGTGAAAAAAAGCTGCTTTTGAGGAGAGAGTGGCCAGGAAAGCCCGCAGCCCCAAAGTCTGGGTGGCAATGCAAGTAGTTCCCAGAGGCGTTCATAAAAAGCAAGAGTTGTTCTGGCTGCCACCTTGGCTGTGGGAGCCAGGCCAGGACGTTTGGCATATTGGGGTCCGGTGCTAGGGAAATGTGAAAAAAAGGTTCTTTTGAGGTGAGAGTGGCCAGGAAAGCCCGCAGCCCCAAAGTCTGGGTGGCAATGCAAGTAGTTCCCAGAGACCTTGAAAGAAAGCAAGAGTTGTTCTGGCTGCCACCTTGGCTGTGGGAGCCAGGCCAGGACGTTCGGCATGTTGGGGTCCGGTGCTGGGGTAAAGTGAAAAAAAGGTTCTTTTGAGGAGAGAGTAGCCAGGAAAGCCCGCAGCCCCAAAGTCTGGGTGGCAATGCAAGTAGTTCCCAGAGGCGTTCATAAAAAGCAAGAGTTGTTCTGGCTGCCACCTTGGCTGTGGGAGACAGGCCAGGACGTTCGGCATATTGGAGGCCGGTGCTGGGGAAAAGTGAAAAAAAGGTTCTTTTGAGGACAGAGTGGCCAGGAAAGCACGCAGCCCCAAAGTCTGGGTGGCAATGCAAGTAGTTCCCAGAGACCTTGAAAGAAAGCAAGAGTTTTTTCTGGCTGCCACCTTGGCTGTGGGAGCCAGGCCAGGACGTTCGGCATATTGGGGACCGGTGCTAGGGAAAAGTGAAAAATAGGAGCTTTGGAGGATAGAGTGGCTAGGAAAGCCCACAGCCCCAAAGGCTGGGTGGCAATGCAAGTAGTTCCCAGAGACCTTGAAAGAAAGCAAGAGTTGTTCCGGCTGCCACCTTGGCTGTGGGAGCCAGGCCAGGACGTTTGGCATATTGGGGACCGGTGCTAGGGAAAAGTGAAAAATAGGAGCTTTTGAGGATAGAGTGGCCAGGAAAGCCCGCAGCCCCAAAGTCTGGGTGGCAATGCAAGTAGTTCCCAGAGACCTTGAAAGAAAGCAAGAGTTGTTCTGGCTGCCACCTTGGCTGTGGGAGCCAGGCCAGGACGTTCGGCATATTGGGGGCCAGTGCTAGGGAAAAGTGAAAAAAAGGTGCTTGTGAAGACAGAGTGGCCAGGAAAGCCCGCAGCCCCAAAGTCTGGGTGGCAATGCAAGTAGTTCCCAGAGACCTTGAAAGAAAGCAAGAGTTGTTCTGGCTGCCACCTTGGCTGTGGGAGCCAGGCCAGGACGTTTGGCATACTAACGACCGGTGCTGGGAAATATGAAAAAAAGGTTCTTTTGTGGATAGGGGGGCCAGGAAAGCCCGCAGGCCCAAAGTCTGGGTGGCAATGCAAGTAGTTCCCAGAGACCTTGAAAGAAAGCAAGAGTTGTTCTGGCTGCCACCTTGGCTGTGGGAGCCAGGCCAGGACGTTCGGCATATTGGGGGCCGGTGCTGGGGAAAAGTGAAAAAAAGGTTCTTTTGAGGATAGAGTGGCCAGGAAAGCCCGCAGCCCCAAAGTCTGGGTGGCAATGCAAGTAGTTCCCAGAGACCTTGAAAGAAAGCAAGAGTTGTTCTGGCTGCCACCTTGGCTGTGGGAGCCAGGCCAGGACGTTCGGCATATTGGGGGCCGGTGCTGGGGAAAAGTGAAAAAAAGGTTCTTTGGAGGATAGAGTAGCCAGGAAAGCCCGCAGCCCCAATGTCTGGGTGGCAATGCAAGTAGTTCCTAGAGACCTTGAAAGAAAGCAAAAGTTGTTCTGGCTGCCACCTTGGGTGTGGGAGCCAGGCCAGGATGTTCGGCATATTGGGGTCCGGTGCTGGGGTAAAGTGAAAAAAAGGTTCTTTTGAGGAGAGAGTGGCCAGGAAAGCCCGCAGCCCCAAAGTCTGGGTGGCAATGCAAGTAGTTCCCAGAGACCTTGAAAGAAAGAAAAAGTTGTTCTGGCTGCCACCTTGGCTGTGGGAGCCAGGCCAGGACGTTCAGCATATTGGGGTCCGGTGCTGAGGTAAAGTGAAAAAAAGGTGCTTTTGAGGATAGAGTAGCCAGGAAAGCCCGCAGCCCCAAAGGCTGGGTGGCAATGCAAGTAGTTCCCAGAGAAGTTCATAAAAAGCAAGAGTTGTTCTGGCTGCCACCTTGGCTGTGGGAACCAAGCCAGGATGTTCGGCATATTGGGGTCCGGTGCTAGGGAAAAGTGAAAAAAGGGTTCTTTAGAGGATAGAGTAGCCAGGAAAGCCCGCAGCCCCAATGTCTGGGTGGCAATGCAAGTAGTTCCTAGAGACCTTGAAAGAAAGCAAAAGTTGTTCTGGTCCCAGCTTGGCTGTGGGAACCAAGCCAGGATGTTCGGCATATTGGGGTCCGGTGCTGTGGTAAAGTGAAAAAAAGGTTCTTTTGAGGAGAGAGTGGCCAGGAAAGCCCGCAGCCCCAAAGTCTGGGTGGCAATGCAAGTAGTTCCCAGAGGCGTTCATAAAAAGCAAGAGCTGTTCTGGCTGCCACCTTGGCTGTGGGAGCCAGGCCAGGACGTTCGGCATATTGGGGTCCGCTGCTAGGGAAAAGTGAAAAAAAGGTGCTTTTGAGGATAGAGTAGCCAGGAAAGCCCGCAGCCCCAAAGTCTGGGTGGCAATGCAAGTAGTTCCCAGAGGCGTTCATAAAAAGCAAGAGTTGTTCTGGCTGCCACCTTGGCTGTGGGAGCCAGGCCAGGACGTTTGGCATATTGGGGTCCGGTGCTAGGGAAAAGTGAAAAAGAGGTTCTTTTGAGGAGAGAGTGGCCAGGAAAGCCCGCAGCCCCAAAGTCTGGGTGGCAATGCAAGTAGTTCCCAGAGACCTTGAAAGAAAGCAAGAGTTGTTCTGGCTGCCACCTTGGCTGTGGGAGCCAGGCCAGGACGTTTGGCATATTGGGGTCCGGTGCTAGGGAAAAATGAAAAAAAGGTGCTTTTGAGGATAGAGTGGCCAGGAAAGCCCGCAGCCCCAAAGTCTGGGTGGCAATGCAAGTAGTTCCCAGAGGCGTTCATAAAAAGCAAGAGTTGTTCTGGCTGCCACCTTGGCTGTGGGAGCCAGGCCAGGACGTTTGGCATATTGGGGTCCGGTGCTAGGGAAAAGTGAAAAAAAGCTGCTTTTGAGGAGAGAGTGGCCAGGAAAGCCCGCAGCCCCAAAGTCTGGGTGGCAATGCAAGTAGTTCCCAGAGGCGTTCATAAAAAGCAAGAGTTGTTCTGGCTGCCACCTTGGCTGTGGGAGCCAGGCCAGGACGTTTGGCATATTGGGGTCCGGTGCTAGGGAAATGTGAAAAAAAGGTTCTTTTGAGGTGAGAGTGGCCAGGAAAGCCCGCAGCCCCAAAGTCTGGGTGGCAATGCAAGTAGTTCCCAGAGACCTTGAAAGAAAGCAAGAGTTGTTCTGGCTGCCACCTTGGCTGTGGGAGCCAGGCCAGGACGTTCGGCATGTTGGGGTCCGGTGCTGGGGTAAAGTGAAAAAAAGGTTCTTTTGAGGAGAGAGTAGCCAGGAAAGCCCGCAGCCCCAAAGTCTGGGTGGCAATGCAAGTAGTTCCCAGAGCCGTTCATAAAAAGCAAGAGTTGTTCTGGCTGCCACCTTGGCTGTGGGAGACAGGCCAGGACGTTCGGCATATTGGAGGCCGGTGCTGGGAAAAGTGAAAAAAAGGTTCTTTTGAGGACAGAGTGGCCAGGAAAGCACGCAGCCCCAAAGTCTGGGTGGCAATGCAAGTAGTTCCCAGAGACCTTGAAAGAAAGCAAGAGTTTTTTCTGGCTGCCACCTTGGCTGTGGGAGCCAGGCCAGGACGTTCGGCATATTGGGGACCGGTGCTAGGGAAAAGTGAAAAATAGGAGCTTTGGAGGATAGAGTGGCCAGGAAAGCCCACAGCCCCAAAGGCTGGGTGGCAATGCAAGTAGTTCCCAGAGACCTTGAAAGAAAGCAAGAGTTGTTCCGGCTGCCACCTTGGCTGTGGGAGCCAGGCCAGGACGTTTGGCATATTGGGGACCGGTGCTAGGGAAAAGTGAAAAATAGGAGCTTTTGAGGATAGAGTGGCCAGGAAAGCCCGCAGCCCCAAAGTCTGGGTGGCAATGCAAGTAGTTCCCAGAGACCTTGAAAGAAAGCAAGAGTTGTTCTGGCTGCCACCTTGGCTGTGGGAGCCAGGCCAGGACGTTCGGCATGTTGGGGTCCGGTGCTGGGGTAAAGTGAAAAAAAGGTTCTTTTGAGGAGAGAGTAGCCAGGAAAGCCCGCAGCCCCAAAGTCTGGGTGGCAATGCAAGTAGTTCCCAGAGGCGTTCATAAAAAGCAAGAGTTGTTCTGGCTGCCACCTTGGCTGTGGGAGACAGGCCAGGACGTTCGGCATATTGGGGGCCAGTGTTAAGGAAAAGTGAAAAAAAGGTTCTTTGGAGGATAGAGTGGCCAGGAAAGCCCGCAGCCCCAAAGTCTGGGTGGCAATGCAAGTAGTTCCCAGAGGCGTTCATAAAAAGCAAGAGTTGTTCTGGCTGCCACCTTGGCTGTGGGAGCCAGTCCAGGACGTTTGGCATATTGGGGTCCGCTGCTAGGGAAAAGTGAAAAAAAGGTTCTTTTGAGGAGAGAGTGGCCAGGAAAGCCCGCAGCCCCAAAGTCTGGGTGGCAATGCAAGTAGTTCCCAGAGGCGTTCATAAAAAGCAAGAGTTGTTCTGGCTGCCACCTTGGCTGTGGGAGCCAGGCCAGGACGTTTGGCATATTGGGGTCCGGTGCTAGGGAAAAGTGAAAAAAAGCTGCTTTTGAGGAGAGAGTGGCCAGGAAAGCCCGCAGCCCCAAAGTCTGGGTGGCAATGCAAGTAGTTCCCAGAGGCGTTCATAAAAAGCAAGAGTTGTTCTGGCTGCCACCTTGGCTGTGGGAGCCAGGCCAGGACGTTTGGCATATTGGGGTCCGGTGCTAGGGAAATGTGAAAAAAAGGTTCTTTTGAGGTGAGAGTGGCCAGGAAAGCCCGCAGCCCCAAAGTCTGGGTGGCAATGCAAGTAGTTCCCAGAGACCTTGAAAGAAAGCAAGAGTTGTTCTGGCTGCCACCTTGGCTGTGGGAGCCAGGCCAGGACGTTCGGCATGTTGGGGTCCGGTGCTGGGGTAAAGTGAAAAAAAGGTTCTTTTGAGGAGAGAGTAGCCAGGAAAGCCCGCAGCCCCAAAGTCTGGGTGGCAATGCAAGTAGTTCCCAGAGCCGTTCATAAAAAGCAAGAGTTGTTCTGGCTGCCACCTTGGCTGTGGGAGACAGGCCAGGACGTTCGGCATATTGGAGGCCGGTGCTGGGGAAAAGTGAAAAAAAGGTTCTTTTGAGGACAGAGTGGCCAGGAAAGCACGCAGCCCCAAAGTCTGGGTGGCAATGCAAGTAGTTCCCAGAGACCTTGAAAGAAAGCAAGAGTTTTTTCTGGCTGCCACCTTGGCTGTGGGAGCCAGGCCAGGACGTTCGGCATATTGGGGACCGGTGCTAGGGAAAAGTGAAAAATAGGAGCTTTGGAGGATAGAGTGGCCAGGAAAGCCCACAGCCCCAAAGGCTGGGTGGCAATGCAAGTAGTTCCCAGAGACCTTGAAAGAAAGCAAGAGTTGTTCCGGCTGCCACCTTGGCTGTGGGAGCCAGGCCAGGACGTTTGGCATATTGGGGACCGGTGCTAGGGAAAAGTGAAAAATAGGAGCTTTTGAGGATAGAGTGGCCAGGAAAGCCCGCAGCCCCAAAGTCTGGGTGGCAATGCAAGTAGTTCCCAGAGACCTTGAAAGAAAGCAAGAGTTGTTCTGGCTGCCACCTTGGCTGTGGGAGCCAGGCCAGGACGTTCGGCATATTGGGGGCCAGTGCTAGGGAAAAGTGAAAAAAAGGTGCTTGTGAAGACAGAGTGGCCAGGAAAGCCCGCAGCCCCAAAGTCTGGGTGGCAATGCAAGTAGTTCCCAGAGACCTTGAAAGAAAGCAAGAGTTGTTCTGGCTGCCACCTTGGCTGTGGGAGCCAGGCCAGGACGTTTGGCATACTAACGACCGGTGCTGGGAAATATGAAAAAAAGGTTCTTTTGTGGATAGGGGGGCCAGGAAAGCCCGCAGGCCCAAAGTCTGGGTGGCAATGCAAGTAGTTCCCAGAGACCTTGAAAGAAAGCAAGAGTTGTTCTGGCTGCCACCTTGGCTGTGGGAGCCAGGCCAGGACGTTCGGCATATTGGGGGCCGGTGCTGGGGAAAAGTGAAAAAAAGGTTCTTTTGAGGATAGAGTGGCCAGGAAAGCCCGCAGCCCCAAAGTCTGGGTGGCAATGCAAGTAGTTCCCAGAGACCTTGAAAGAAAGCAAGAGTTGTTCTGGCTGCCACCTTGGCTGTGGGAGCCAGGCCAGGACGTTCGGCATATTGGGGGCCGGTGCTGGGGAAAAGTGAAAAAAAGGTTCTTTGGAGGATAGAGTAGCCAGGAAAGCCCGCAGCCCCAATGTCTGGGTGGCAATGCAAGTAGTTCCTAGAGACCTTGAAAGAAAGCAAAAGTTGTTCTGGCTGCCACCTTGGGTGTGGGAGCCAGGCCAGGATGTTCGGCATATTGGGGTCCGGTGCTGGGGTAAAGTGAAAAAAAGGTTCTTTTGAGGAGAGAGTGGCCAGGAAAGCCCGCAGCCCCAAAGTCTGGGTGGCAATGCAAGTAGTTCCCAGAGACCTTGAAAGAAAGAAAAAGTTGTTCTGGCTGCCACCTTGGCTGTGGGAGCCAGGCCAGGACGTTCAGCATATTGGGGTCCGGTGCTGAGGTAAAGTGAAAAAAAGGTGCTTTTGAGGATAGAGTAGCCAGGAAAGCCCGCAGCCCCAAAGGCTGGGTGGCAATGCAAGTAGTTCCCAGAGAAGTTCATAAAAAGCAAGAGTTGTTCTGGCTGCCACCTTGGCTGTGGGAACCAAGCCAGGATGTTCGGCATATTGGGGTCCGGTGCTAGGGAAAAGTGAAAAAAGGGTTCTTTAGAGGATAGAGTAGCCAGGAAAGCCCGCAGCCCCAATGTCTGGGTGGCAATGCAAGTAGTTCCTAGAGACCTTGAAAGAAAGCAAAAGTTGTTCTGGTCCCAGCTTGGCTGTGGGAACCAAGCCAGGATGTTCGGCATATTGGGGTCCGGTGCTGTGGTAAAGTGAAAAAAAGGTTCTTTTGAGGAGAGAGTGGCCAGGAAAGCCCGCAGCCCCAAAGTCTGGGTGGCAATGCAAGTAGTTCCCAGAGGCGTTCATAAAAAGCAAGAGCTGTTCTGGCTGCCACCTTGGCTGTGGGAGCCAGGCCAGGACGTTCGGCATATTGGGGTCCGCTGCTAGGGAAAAGTGAAAAAAAGGTGCTTTTGAGGATAGAGTAGCCAGGAAAGCCCGCAGCCCCAAAGTCTGGGTGGCAATGCAAGTAGTTCCCAGAGGCGTTCATAAAAAGCAAGAGTTGTTCTGGCTGCCACCTTGGCTGTGGGAGCCAGGCCAGGACGTTTGGCATATTGGGGTCCGGTGCTAGGGAAAAGTGAAAAAGAGGTTCTTTTGAGGAGAGAGTGGCCAGGAAAGCCCGCAGCCCCAAAGTCTGGGTGGCAATGCAAGTAGTTCCCAGAGACCTTGAAAGAAAGCAAGAGTTGTTCTGGCTGCCACCTTGGCTGTGGGAGCCAGGCCAGGACGTTTGGCATATTGGGGTCCGGTGCTAGGGAAAAATGAAAAAAAGGTGCTTTTGAGGATAGAGTGGCCAGGAAAGCCCGCAGCCCCAAAGTCTGGGTGGCAATGCAAGTAGTTCCCAGAGGCGTTCATAAAAAGCAAGAGTTGTTCTGGCTGCCACCTTGGCTGTGGGAGACAGGCCAGGACGTTTGGCATATTGGGGTCCGGTGCTAGGGAAAAGTGAAAAAAAGCTGCTTTTGAGGAGAGAGTGGCCAGGAAAGCCCGCAGCCCCAAAGTCTGGGTGGCAATGCAAGTAGTTCCCAGAGGCGTTCATAAAAAGCAAGAGTTGTTCTGGCTGCCACCTTGGCTGTGGGAGCCAGGCCAGGACGTTTGGCATATTGGGGTCCGGTGCTAGGGAAATGTGAAAAAAAGGTTCTTTTGAGGTGAGAGTGGCCAGGAAAGCCCGCAGCCCCAAAGTCTGGGTGGCAATGCAAGTAGTTCCCAGAGACCTTGAAAGAAAGCAAGAGTTGTTCTGGCTGCCACCTTGGCTGTGGGAGCCAGGCCAGGACGTTCGGCATGTTGGGGTCCGGTGCTGGGGTAAAGTGAAAAAAAGGTTCTTTTGAGGAGAGAGTAGCCAGGAAAGCCCGCAGCTCCAAAGTCTGGGTGGCAATGCAAGTAGTTCCCAGAGGCGTTCATAAAAAGCAAGAGTTGTTCTGGCTGCCACCTTGGCTGTGGGAGCCAGGCCAGGACAATCGGCATATTGGAGTCTGGTGCTGGGGTAAAGTGAAAAAAAGGTTCTTTTGAGGTCAGAGTGGCCAGGAAAGCCCGCAGCCCCAAAGTCTGGGTGGCAATGCAAGTAGTTCCCAGAGACCTTGAAAGAAAGCAAGAGTTTTTTCTGGCTGCCACCTTGGCTGTGGGAGCCAGGCCAGGACGTTCGGCATATTGGGGACCGGTGCTAGGGAAAAGTGAAAAATAGGAGCTTTGGAGGATAGAGTGGCCAGGAAAGCCCACAGCCCCAAAGGCTGGGTGGCAATGCAAGTAGTTCCCAGAGACCTTGAAAGAAAGCAAGAGTTGTTCCGGCTGCCACCTTGGCTGTGGGAGCCAGGCCAGGACGTTTGGCATATTGGGGACCGGTGCTAGGGAAAAGTGAAAAATAGGAGCTTTTGAGGATAGAGTGGCCAGGAAAGCCCGCAGCCCCAAAGTCTGGGTGGCAATGCAAGTAGTTCCCAGAGACCTTGAAAGAAAGCAAGAGTTGTTCTGGCTGCCACCTTGGCTGTGGGAGCCAGGCCAGGACGTTCGGCATATTGGGGTCGGGTGCTGGAGTAAGGTGAAAAAAAAGGTGCTTGTGAGGACAGAGTGGCCAGGAAAGCCTGCAGCCCCAAAGTCTAGGTGGCAATGCAAGTAGTTCCCAGAGACCTTGAAAGAAAGCAAGAGTTGTTCTGGCTGCTACCTTGGCTGTGGGAGCCAGGCCAGGACGTTCGGCATATTGGGGGCCAGTGCTAGGGAAAAGTGAAAAAAAGGTGCTTGTGAAGACAGAGTGGCCAGGAAAGCCCGCAGCCCCAAAGTCTGGGTGGCAATGCAAGTAGTTCCCAGAGACCTTGAAAGAAAGCAAGAGTTGTTCTGGCTGCCACCTTGGCTGTGGGAGCCAGGCCAGGACGTTTGGCATACTAACGACCGGTGCTGGGAAATATGAAAAAAAGGTTCTTTTGTGGATAGGGGGGCCAGGAAAGCCCGCAGGCCCAAAGTCTGGGTGGCAATGCAAGTAGTTCCCAGAGACCTTGAAAGAAAGCAAGAGTTGTTCTGGCTGCCACCTTGGCTGTGGGAGCCAGGCCAGGACGTTCGGCATATTGGGGGCCGGTGCTGGGGAAAAGTGAAAAAAAGGTTCTTTTGAGGATAGAGTGGCCAGGAAAGCCCGCAGCCCCAAAGTCTGGGTGGCAATGCAAGTAGTTCCCAGAGACCTTGAAAGAAAGCAAGAGTTGTTCTGGCTGCCACCTTGGCTGTGGGAGCCAGGCCAGGACGTTCGGCATATTGGGGGCCGGTGCTGGGGAAAAGTGAAAAAAAGGTTCTTTGGAGGATAGAGTAGCCAGGAAAGCCCGCAGCCCCAATGTCTGGGTGGCAATGCAAGTAGTTCCTAGAGACCTTGAAAGAAAGCAAAAGTTGTTCTGGCTGCCACCTTGGGTGTGGGAGCCAGGCCAGGATGTTCGGCATATTGGGGTCCGGTGCTGGGGTAAAGTGAAAAAAAGGTTCTTTTGAGGAGAGAGTGGCCAGGAAAGCCCGCAGCCCCAAAGTCTGGGTGGCAATGCAAGTAGTTCCCAGAGACCTTGAAAGAAAGAAAAAGTTGTTCTGGCTGCCACCTTGGCTGTGGGAGCCAGGCCAGGACGTTCAGCATATTGGGGTCCGGTGCTGAGGTAAAGTGAAAAAAAGGTGCTTTTGAGGATAGAGTAGCCAGGAAAGCCCGCAGCCCCAAAGGCTGGGTGGCAATGCAAGTAGTTCCCAGAGAAGTTCATAAAAAGCAAGAGTTGTTCTGGCTGCCACCTTGGCTGTGGGAACCAAGCCAGGATGTTCGGCATATTGGGGTCCGGTGCTAGGGAAAAGTGAAAAAAGGGTTCTTTAGAGGATAGAGTAGCCAGGAAAGCCCGCAGCCCCAATGTCTGGGTGGCAATGCAAGTAGTTCCTAGAGACCTTGAAAGAAAGCAAAAGTTGTTCTGGTCCCAGCTTGGCTGTGGGAACCAAGCCAGGATGTTCGGCATATTGGGGTCCGGTGCTGTGGTAAAGTGAAAAAAAGGTTCTTTTGAGGAGAGAGTGGCCAGGAAAGCCCGCAGCCCCAAAGTCTGGGTGGCAATGCAAGTAGTTCCCAGAGGCGTTCATAAAAAGCAAGAGCTGTTCTGGCTGCCACCTTGGCTGTGGGAGCCAGGCCAGGACGTTCGGCATATTGGGGTCCGCTGCTAGGGAAAAGTGAAAAAAAGGTGCTTTTGAGGATAGAGTAGCCAGGAAAGCCCGCAGCCCCAAAGTCTGGGTGGCAATGCAAGTAGTTCCCAGAGGCGTTCATAAAAAGCAAGAGTTGTTCTGGCTGCCACCTTGGCTGTGGGAGCCAGGCCAGGACGTTTGGCATATTGGGGTCCGGTGCTAGGGAAAAGTGAAAAAGAGGTTCTTTTGAGGAGAGAGTGGCCAGGAAAGCCCGCAGCCCCAAAGTCTGGGTGGCAATGCAAGTAGTTCCCAGAGACCTTGAAAGAAAGCAAGAGTTGTTCTGGCTGCCACCTTGGCTGTGGGAGCCAGGCCAGGACGTTTGGCATATTGGGGTCCGGTGCTAGGGAAAAATGAAAAAAAGGTGCTTTTGAGGATAGAGTGGCCAGGAAAGCCCGCAGCCCCAAAGTCTGGGTGGCAATGCAAGTAGTTCCCAGAGGCGTTCATAAAAAGCAAGAGTTGTTCTGGCTGCCACCTTGGCTGTGGGAGCCAGGCCAGGACGTTTGGCATATTGGGGTCCGGTGCTAGGGAAAAGTGAAAAAAAGCTGCTTTTGAGGAGAGAGTGGCCAGGAAAGCCCGCAGCCCCAAAGTCTGGGTGGCAATGCAAGTAGTTCCCAGAGGCGTTCATAAAAAGCAAGAGTTGTTCTGGCTGCCACCTTGGCTGTGGGAGCCAGGCCAGGACGTTTGGCATATTGGGGTCCGGTGCTAGGGAAATGTGAAAAAAAGGTTCTTTTGAGGTGAGAGTGGCCAGGAAAGCCCGCAGCCCCAAAGTCTGGGTGGCAATGCAAGTAGTTCCCAGAGACCTTGAAAGAAAGCAAGAGTTGTTCTGGCTGCCACCTTGGCTGTGGGAGCCAGGCCAGGACGTTCGGCATGTTGGGGTCCGGTGCTGGGGTAAAGTGAAAAAAAGGTTCTTTTGAGGAGAGAGTAGCCAGGAAAGCCCGCAGCCCCAAAGTCTGGGTGGCAATGCAAGTAGTTCCCAGAGCCGTTCATAAAAAGCAAGAGTTGTTCTGGCTGCCACCTTGGCTGTGGGAGACAGGCCAGGACGTTCGGCATATTGGAGGCCGGTGCTGGGAAAAGTGAAAAAAAGGTTCTTTTGAGGACAGAGTGGCCAGGAAAGCACGCAGCCCCAAAGTCTGGGTGGCAATGCAAGTAGTTCCCAGAGACCTTGAAAGAAAGCAAGAGTTTTTTCTGGCTGCCACCTTGGCTGTGGGAGCCAGGCCAGGACGTTCGGCATATTGGGGACCGGTGCTAGGGAAAAGTGAAAAATAGGAGCTTTGGAGGATAGAGTGGCCAGGAAAGCCCACAGCCCCAAAGGCTGGGTGGCAATGCAAGTAGTTCCCAGAGACCTTGAAAGAAAGCAAGAGTTGTTCCGGCTGCCACCTTGGCTGTGGGAGCCAGGCCAGGACGTTTGGCATATTGGGGACCGGTGCTAGGGAAAAGTGAAAAATAGGAGCTTTTGAGGATAGAGTGGCCAGGAAAGCCCGCAGCCCCAAAGTCTGGGTGGCAATGCAAGTAGTTCCCAGAGACCTTGAAAGAAAGCAAGAGTTGTTCTGGCTGCCACCTTGGCTGTGGGAGCCAGGCCAGGACGTTCGGCATATTGGGGTCGGGTGCTGGAGTAAGGTGAAAAAAAAGGTGCTTGTGAGGACAGAGTGGCCAGGAAAGCCTGCAGCCCCAAAGTCTAGGTGGCAATGCAAGTAGTTCCCAGAGACCTTGAAAGAAAGCAAGAGTTGTTCTGGCTGCTACCTTGGCTGTGGGAGCCAGGCCAGGACGTTCGGCATATTGGGGGCCAGTGCTAGGGAAAAGTGAAAAAAAGGTGCTTGTGAAGACAGAGTGGCCAGGAAAGCCCGCAGCCCCAAAGTCTGGGTGGCAATGCAAGTAGTTCCCAGAGACCTTGAAAGAAAGCAAGAGTTGTTCTGGCTGCCACCTTGGCTGTGGGAGCCAGGCCAGGACGTTTGGCATACTAACGACCGGTGCTGGGAAATATGAAAAAAAGGTTCTTTTGTGGATAGGGGGGCCAGGAAAGCCCGCAGCCCCAAAGTCTGGGTGGCAATGCAAGTAGTTCCCAGAGACCTTGAAAGAAAGCAAGAGTTGTTCTGGCTGCCACCTTGGCTGTGGGAGCCAGGCCAGGACGTTCGGCATATTGGGGTCCGGTGCTGGGGAAAAGTGAAAAAAAGGTTCTTTGGAGGATAGAGTGGCCAGGAAAGCCCGCAGCCCCAAAGTCTGGGTGGCAATGCAAGTAGTTCCCAGAGACCTTGAAAGAAAGCAAGAGTTGTTCTGGCTGCCACCTTGGCTGTGGGAGCCAGGCCAGGACGTTCGGCATATTGGGGGCCGGTGCTGGGGAAAAGTGAAAAAAAGGTTCTTTGGAGGATAGAGTAGCCAGGAAAGCCCGCAGCCCCAATGTCTGGGTGGCAATGCAAGTAGTTCCTAGAGACCTTGAAAGAAAGCAAGAGTTGTTCTGGCTGCCACCTTGGGTGTGGGAGCCAGGCCAGGATGTTCGGCATATTGGGGTCCGGTGCTGGGGTAAAGTGAAAAAAAGGTTCTTTTGAGGAGAGAGTGGCCAGGAAAGCCCGCAGCCCCAAAGTCTGGGTGGCAATGCAAGTAGTTCCCAGAGACCTTGAAAGAAAGAAAAAGTTGTTCTGGCTGCCACCTTGGCTGTGGGAGCCAGGCCAGGACGTTCAGCATATTGGGGTCCGGTGCTGAGGTAAAGTGAAAAAAAGGTGCTTTTGAGGATAGAGTAGCCAGGAAAGCCCGCAGCCCCAAAGGCTGGGTGGCAATGCAAGTAGTTCCCAGAGAAGTTCATAAAAAGCAAGAGTTGTTCTGGCTGCCACCTTGGCTGTGGGAACCAAGCCAGGATGTTCGGCATATTGGGGTCCGGTGCTAGGGAAAAGTGAAAAAAGGGTTCTTTAGAGGATAGAGTAGCCAGGAAAGCCCGCAGCCCCAAAGTCTGGGTGGCAATGCAAGTAGTTCCCAGAGACCTTGAAAGAAAGCAAGAGTTGTTCTGGCTGCCACCTTGGCTGTGGGAGCCAGGCCAGGACGTTTGGCATATTGGGGTCCGGTGCTAGGGAAAAGTGAAAAAAAGGTTCTTTTGAGGTGAGAGTGGCCAGGAAAGCCCGCAGCCCCAAAGTCTGGGTGGCAATGCAAGTAGTTCCCAGAGACCTTGAAAGAAAGCAAGAGTTGTTCTGGCTGCCACCTTGGCTGTGGGAGCCAGGCCAGGACGTTCGGCATATTGGGGTCCGGTGCTAGGGAATAGTGAAAAAAAGGTGCTTTTGAGGATAGAGTGGCCAGGAAAGCCCGCAGCCCCAAAGTCTGGGTGGCAATGCAAGTAGTTCCCAGAGACCTTGAAAGAAAGCAAGAGTTTTTTCTGGCTGCCACCTTGGCTGTGGGAGCCAGGCCAGGACGTTTGGCATATTGGGGTCCGGTGCTAGGGAAAAGTGAAAAAAAGGTTCTTTTGAGGAGAGAGTGGCCAGGAAAGCCCGCAGCCCCAAAGTCTGGGTGGCAATGCAAGTAGTTCCTAGAGACCTTGAAAGAAAGCAAGAGTTGTTCTGGCTGCCACCTTGGCTGTGGGAGCCAGGCCAGGACGTTTGGCATATTGGGGTCCGGTGCTAGGGAAAAGTGAAAAAAAGCTGCTTTTGAGGAGAGAGTGGCCAGGAAAGCCCGCAGCCCCAAAGTCTGGGTGGCAATGGAAGTAGTTCCCAGAGCCGTTCATAAAAAGCAAGAGTTGTTCTGGCTGCCACCTTGGCTGTGGGAGCCAGGCCAGGACGTTTGGCATATTGGGGTCCGGTGCTAGGGAAATGTGAAAAAAAGGTTCTTTTGAGGTGAGAGTGGCCAGGAAAGCCCGCAGCCCCAAAGTCTGGGTGGCAATGCAAGTAGTTCCCAGAGACCTTGAAAGAAAGCAAGAGTTGTTCTGGTTGCTACCTTGGGTGTGGGAGCCAGGCCAGGACGTTCGGCATGTTGGAGTCCGGTGCTGGGGTAAAGTGAAAAAAAGGTTCTTTTGAGGAGAGAGTAGCCAGGAAAGCCCGCAGCCCCAAAGTCTGGGTGGCAATGCAAGTAGTTCCCAGAGGCGTTCATAAAAAGCAAGAGTTGTTCTGGCTGCCACCTTGGGTGTGGGAGCCAGGCCAGGACGTTCGGCATATTGGGGGCCAGTGCTAAGGAAAAGTTAAAAAAAGGTTCTTTGGAGGAGAGAGTGGCCAGGAAAGCCCGCAGCCCCAAAGTCTGGGTGGCAATGCAAGTAGTTCCCAGAGACCTTGAAAGAAAGCAAGAGTTGTTCTGGCTGCTACCTTGGCTGTGGGAGCCAGGCCAGGACGTTCGGCATGTTGGGGTCCGGTGCTGGGGTAAAGTGAAAAAAAGGTTTTTTTGAGGATAGAGTGGCCAGGAAAGCCCGCAGCCCCAAAGTCTGGGTGGCAATGCAAGTAGTTCCCAGAGACCTTGAAAGAAAGCAAAAGTTGTTCTGGCTGCTACCTCGGCTGTGGGAGCCAGGCCAGGACGTTTGGCATATTGGGGTCCGGTGCTAGGGAAAAGTGAAAAAAATGTTCTTTGGAGGATAGAGTGGCCAGGAAAGCCCGCAGCCCCAAAGTCTGGGTGGCAATGCAAGTAGTTCCCAGAGGCGTTCATAAAAAGCAAGAGTTGTTCTGGCTGCCACCTTGGCTGTGGGAGCCAGGCCAGGACGTTTGGCATATTGGGGTCCGGTGCTAGGGAAAAGTGAAAAAAAGCTGCTTTTGAGGAGAGAGTGGCCAGGAAAGCCCGCAGCCCCAAAGTCTGGGTGGCAATGCAAGTAGTTCCCAGAGGCGTTCATAAAAAGCAAGAGTTGTTCTGGCTGCCACCTTGGCTGTGGGAGCCAGGCCAGGACGTTTGGCATATTGGGGTCCGGTGCTAGGGAAATGTGAAAAAAAGGTTCTTTTGAGGTGAGAGTGGCCAGGAAAGCCCGCAGCCCCAAAGTCTGGGTGGCAATGCAAGTAGTTCCCAGAGACCTTGAAAGAAAGCAAGAGTTGTTCTGGCTGCCACCTTGGCTGTGGGAGCCAGGCCAGGACGTTCGGCATGTTGGGGTCCGGTGCTGGGGTAAAGTGAAAAAAAGGTTCTTTTGAGGAGAGAGTAGCCAGGAAAGCCCGCAGCCCCAAAGTCTGGGTGGCAATGCAAGTAGTTCCCAGAGCCGTTCATAAAAAGCAAGAGTTGTTCTGGCTGCCACCTTGGCTGTGGGAGACAGGCCAGGACGTTCGGCATATTGGAGGCCGGTGCTGGCGTAAAGTGAAAAAAAGGTTCTTTTGAGGACAGAGTGGCCAGGAAAGCACGCAGCCCCAAAGTCTGGGTGGCAATGCAAGTAGTTCCCAGAGACCTTGAAAGAAAGCAAGAGTTTTTTCTGGCTGCCACCTTGGCTGTGGGAGCCAGGCCAGGACGTTCGGCATATTGGGGACCGGTGCTAGGGAAAAGTGAAAAATAGGAGCTTTGGAGGATAGAGTGGCCAGGAAAGCCCACAGCCCCAAAGGCTGGGTGGCAATGCAAGTAGTTCCCAGAGACCTTGAAAGAAAGCAAGAGTTGTTCCGGCTGCCACCTTGGCTGTGGGAGCCAGGCCAGGACGTTTGGCATATTGGGGACCGGTGCTAGGGAAAAGTGAAAAATAGGAGCTTTTGAGGATAGAGTGGCCAGGAAAGCCCGCAGCCCCAAAGTCTGGGTGGCAATGCAAGTAGTTCCCAGAGACCTTGAAAGAAAGCAAGAGTTTTTTCTGGCTGCCACCTTGGCTGTGGGAGCCAGGCCAGGACGTTTGGCATATTGGGGTCCGGTGCTAGGGAAAAGTGAAAAAAAGGTTCTTTTGAGGAGAGAGTGGCCAGGAAAGCCCGCAGCCCCAAAGTCTGGGTGGCAATGCAAGTAGTTCCTAGAGACCTTGAAAGAAAGCAAGAGTTGTTCTGGCTGCCACCTTGGCTGTGGGAGCCAGGCCAGGACGTTTGGCATATTGGGGTCCGGTGCTAGGGAAAAGTGAAAAAAAGCTGCTTTTGAGGAGAGAGTGGCCAGGAAAGCCCGCAGCCCCAAAGTCTGGGTGGCAATGGAAGTAGTTCCCAGAGCCGTTCATAAAAAGCAAGAGTTGTTCTGGCTGCCACCTTGGCTGTGGGAGCCAGGCCAGGACGTTTGGCATATTGGGGTCCGGTGCTAGGGAAATGTGAAAAAAAGGTTCTTTTGAGGTGAGAGTGGCCAGGAAAGCCCGCAGCCCCAAAGTCTGGGTGGCAATGCAAGTAGTTCCCAGAGACCTTGAAAGAAAGCAAGAGTTGTTCTGGTTGCTACCTTGGGTGTGGGAGCCAGGCCAGGACGTTCGGCATGTTGGAGTCCGGTGCTGGGGTAAAGTGAAAAAAAGGTTCTTTTGAGGAGAGAGTAGCCAGGAAAGCCCGCAGCCCCAAAGTCTGGGTGGCAATGCAAGTAGTTCCCAGAGGCGTTCATAAAAAGCAAGAGTTGTTCTGGCTGCCACCTTGGGTGTGGGAGCCAGGCCAGGACGTTCGGCATATTGGGGGCCAGTGCTAAGGAAAAGTTAAAAAAAGGTTCTTTGGAGGAGAGAGTGGCCAGGAAAGCCCGCAGCCCCAAAGTCTGGGTGGCAATGCAAGTAGTTCCCAGAGACCTTGAAAGAAAGCAAGAGTTGTTCTGGCTGCTACCTTGGCTGTGGGAGCCAGGCCAGGACGTTCGGCATGTTGGGGTCCGGTGCTGGGGTAAAGTGAAAAAAAGGTTTTTTTGAGGATAGAGTGGCCAGGAAAGCCCGCAGCCCCAAAGTCTGGGTGGCAATGCAAGTAGTTCCCAGAGACCTTGAAAGAAAGCAAAAGTTGTTCTGGCTGCTACCTCGGCTGTGGGAGCCAGGCCAGGACGTTTGGCATATTGGGGTCCGGTGCTAGGGAAAAGTGAAAAAAATGTTCTTTGGAGGATAGAGTGGCCAGGAAAGCCCGCAGCCCCAAAGTCTGGGTGGCAATGCAAGTAGTTCCCAGAGGCGTTCATAAAAAGCAAGAGTTGTTCTGGCTGCCACCTTGGCTGTGGGTGCCAGGCCAGAACGTTCGGCATATTGGGGGCCGGTGCTAGGGAAAAGTGAAAAAAAGGTTCTTTGGAGGATAGAGTGGCCAGGAAAGCCCGCAGCCCCAAAGTCTGGGTGGCAATGCAAGTAGTTCCCAGAGACCTTGAAAGAAAGCAAGAGTTGTTCTGGCTGCCACCTTGGCTGTGGGAGCCAGGCCAGGACGTTTGGCATATTGGGGTCCGGTGCTAGGGAAAAATGAAAAAAAGGTGCTTTTGAGGATAGAGTGGCCAGGAAAGCCCGCAGCCCCAAAGTCTGGGTGGCAATGCAAGTAGTTCCCAGAGGCGTTCATAAAAAGCAAGAGTTGTTCTGGCTGCCACCTTGGCTGTGGGAGCCAGGCCAGGACGTTTGGCATATTGGGGTCCGGTGCTAGGGAAAAGTGAAAAAAAGCTGCTTTTGAGGAGAGAGTGGCCAGGAAAGCCCGCAGCCCCAAAGTCTGGGTGGCAATGCAAGTAGTTCCCAGAGGCGTTCATAAAAAGCAAGAGTTGTTCTGGCTGCCACCTTGGCTGTGGGAGCCAGGCCAGGACGTTTGGCATATTGGGGTCCGGTGCTAGGGAAATGTGAAAAAAAGGTTCTTTTGAGGTGAGAGTGGCCAGGAAAGCCCGCAGCCCCAAAGTCTGGGTGGCAATGCAAGTAGTTCCCAGAGACCTTGAAAGAAAGCAAGAGTTGTTCTGGCTGCCACCTTGGCTGTGGGAGCCAGGCCAGGACGTTCGGCATGTTGGGGTCCGGTGCTGGGGTAAAGTGAAAAAAAGGTTCTTTTGAGGAGAGAGTAGCCAGGAAAGCCCGCAGCCCCAAAGTCTGGGTGGCAATGCAAGTAGTTCCCAGAGCCGTTCATAAAAAGCAAGAGTTGTTCTGGCTGCCACCTTGGCTGTGGGAGACAGGCCAGGACGTTCGGCATATTGGAGGCCGGTGCTGGGAAAAGTGAAAAAAAGGTTCTTTTGAGGACAGAGTGGCCAGGAAAGCACGCAGCCCCAAAGTCTGGGTGGCAATGCAAGTAGTTCCCAGAGACCTTGAAAGAAAGCAAGAGTTTTTTCTGGCTGCCACCTTGGCTGTGGGAGCCAGGCCAGGACGTTCGGCATATTGGGGACCGGTGCTAGGGAAAAGTGAAAAATAGGAGCTTTGGAGGATAGAGTGGCCAGGAAAGCCCACAGCCCCAAAGGCTGGGTGGCAATGCAAGTAGTTCCCAGAGACCTTGAAAGAAAGCAAGAGTTGTTCCGGCTGCCACCTTGGCTGTGGGAGCCAGGCCAGGACGTTTGGCATATTGGGGACCGGTGCTAGGGAAAAGTGAAAAATAGGAGCTTTTGAGGATAGAGTGGCCAGGAAAGCCCGCAGCCCCAAAGTCTGGGTGGCAATGCAAGTAGTTCCCAGAGACCTTGAAAGAAAGCAAGAGTTTTTTCTGGCTGCCACCTTGGCTGTGGGAGCCAGGCCAGGACGTTTGGCATATTGGGGTCCGGTGCTAGGGAAAAGTGAAAAAAAGGTTCTTTTGAGGAGAGAGTGGCCAGGAAAGCCCGCAGCCCCAAAGTCTGGGTGGCAATGCAAGTAGTTCCTAGAGACCTTGAAAGAAAGCAAGAGTTGTTCTGGCTGCCACCTTGGCTGTGGGAGCCAGGCCAGGACGTTTGGCATATTGGGGTCCGGTGCTAGGGAAAAGTGAAAAAAAGCTGCTTTTGAGGAGAGAGTGGCCAGGAAAGCCCGCAGCCCCAAAGTCTGGGTGGCAATGGAAGTAGTTCCCAGAGCCGTTCATAAAAAGCAAGAGTTGTTCTGGCTGCCACCTTGGCTGTGGGAGCCAGGCCAGGACGTTTGGCATATTGGGGTCCGGTGCTAGGGAAATGTGAAAAAAAGGTTCTTTTGAGGTGAGAGTGGCCAGGAAAGCCCGCAGCCCCAAAGTCTGGGTGGCAATGCAAGTAGTTCCCAGAGACCTTGAAAGAAAGCAAGAGTTGTTCTGGTTGCTACCTTGGGTGTGGGAGCCAGGCCAGGACGTTCGGCATGTTGGAGTCCGGTGCTGGGGTAAAGTGAAAAAAAGGTTCTTTTGAGGAGAGAGTAGCCAGGAAAGCCCGCAGCCCCAAAGTCTGGGTGGCAATGCAAGTAGTTCCCAGAGGCGTTCATAAAAAGCAAGAGTTGTTCTGGCTGCCACCTTGGGTGTGGGAGCCAGGCCAGGACGTTCGGCATATTGGGGGCCAGTGCTAAGGAAAAGTTAAAAAAAGGTTCTTTGGAGGAGAGAGTGGCCAGGAAAGCCCGCAGCCCCAAAGTCTGGGTGGCAATGCAAGTAGTTCCCAGAGACCTTGAAAGAAAGCAAGAGTTGTTCTGGCTGCTACCTTGGCTGTGGGAGCCAGGCCAGGACGTTCGGCATGTTGGGGTCCGGTGCTGGGGTAAAGTGAAAAAAAGGTTTTTTTGAGGATAGAGTGGCCAGGAAAGCCCGCAGCCCCAAAGTCTGGGTGGCAATGCAAGTAGTTCCCAGAGACCTTGAAAGAAAGCAAAAGTTGTTCTGGCTGCTACCTCGGCTGTGGGAGCCAGGCCAGGACGTTTGGCATATTGGGGTCCGGTGCTAGGGAAAAGTGAAAAAAATGTTCTTTGGAGGATAGAGTGGCCAGGAAAGCCCGCAGCCCCAAAGTCTGGGTGGCAATGCAAGTAGTTCCCAGAGGCGTTCATAAAAAGCAAGAGTTGTTCTGGCTGCCACCTTGGCTGTGGGTGCCAGGCCAGAACGTTCGGCATATTGGGGGCCGGTGCTAGGGAAAAGTGAAAAAAAGGTTCTTTGGAGGATAGAGTGGCCAGGAAAGCCCGCAGCCCCAAAGTCTGGGTGGCAATGCAAGTAGTTCCCAGAGACCTTGAAAGAAAGCAAGAGTTGTTCTGGCTGCCACCTTGGCTGTGGGAGCCAGGCCAGGACGTTTGGCATATTGGGGTCCGGTGCTAGGGAAAAATGAAAAAAAGGTGCTTTTGAGGATAGAGTGGCCAGGAAAGCCCGCAGCCCCAAAGTCTGGGTGGCAATGCAAGTAGTTCCCAGAGGCGTTCATAAAAAGCAAGAGTTGTTCTGGCTGCCACCTTGGCTGTGGGAGCCAGGCCAGGACGTTTGGCATATTGGGGTCCGGTGCTAGGGAAAAGTGAAAAAAAGCTGCTTTTGAGGAGAGAGTGGCCAGGAAAGCCCGCAGCCCCAAAGTCTGGGTGGCAATGCAAGTAGTTCCCAGAGGCGTTCATAAAAAGCAAGAGTTGTTCTGGCTGCCACCTTGGCTGTGGGAGCCAGGCCAGGACGTTTGGCATATTGGGGTCCGGTGCTAGGGAAATGTGAAAAAAAGGTTCTTTTGAGGTGAGAGTGGCCAGGAAAGCCCGCAGCCCCAAAGTCTGGGTGGCAATGCAAGTAGTTCCCAGAGACCTTGAAAGAAAGCAAGAGTTGTTCTGGCTGCCACCTTGGCTGTGGGAGCCAGGCCAGGACGTTCGGCATGTTGGGGTCCGGTGCTGGGGTAAAGTGAAAAAAAGGTTCTTTTGAGGAGAGAGTAGCCAGGAAAGCCCGCAGCCCCAAAGTCTGGGTGGCAATGCAAGTAGTTCCCAGAGCCGTTCATAAAAAGCAAGAGTTGTTCTGGCTGCCACCTTGGCTGTGGGAGACAGGCCAGGACGTTCGGCATATTGGAGGCCGGTGCTGGGAAAAGTGAAAAAAAGGTTCTTTTGAGGACAGAGTGGCCAGGAAAGCACGCAGCCCCAAAGTCTGGGTGGCAATGCAAGTAGTTCCCAGAGACCTTGAAAGAAAGCAAGAGTTTTTTCTGGCTGCCACCTTGGCTGTGGGAGCCAGGCCAGGACGTTCGGCATATTGGGGACCGGTGCTAGGGAAAAGTGAAAAATAGGAGCTTTGGAGGATAGAGTGGCCAGGAAAGCCCACAGCCCCAAAGGCTGGGTGGCAATGCAAGTAGTTCCCAGAGACCTTGAAAGAAAGCAAGAGTTGTTCCGGCTGCCACCTTGGCTGTGGGAGCCAGGCCAGGACGTTTGGCATATTGGGGACCGGTGCTAGGGAAAAGTGAAAAATAGGAGCTTTTGAGGATAGAGTGGCCAGGAAAGCCCGCAGCCCCAAAGTCTGGGTGGCAATGCAAGTAGTTCCCAGAGACCTTGAAAGAAAGCAAGAGTTGTTCTGGCTGCCACCTTGGCTGTGGGAGCCAGGCCAGGACGTTCGGCATATTGGGGTCGGGTGCTGGAGTAAGGTGAAAAAAAAGGTGCTTGTGAGGACAGAGTGGCCAGGAAAGCCTGCAGCCCCAAAGTCTAGGTGGCAATGCAAGTAGTTCCCAGAGACCTTGAAAGAAAGCAAGAGTTGTTCTGGCTGCTACCTTGGCTGTGGGAGCCAGGCCAGGACGTTCGGCATATTGGGGGCCAGTGCTAGGGAAAAGTGAAAAAAAGGTGCTTGTGAAGACAGAGTGGCCAGGAAAGCCCGCAGCCCCAAAGTCTGGGTGGCAATGCAAGAAGTTCCCAGAGACCTTGAAAGAAAGCAAGAGTTGTTCTGGCTGCCACCTTGGCTGTGGGAGCCAGGCCAGGACGTTTGGCATACTAACGACCGGTGCTGGGAAATATGAAAAAAAGGTTCTTTTGTGGATAGGGGGGCCAGGAAAGCCCGCAGGCCCAAAGTCTGGGTGGCAATGCAAGTAGTTCCCAGAGACCTTGAAAGAAAGCAAGAGTTGTTCTGGCTGCCACCTTGGCTGTGGGAGCCAGGCCAGGACGTTCGGCATATTGGGGTCCGGTGCTGGGGAAAAGTGAAAAAAAGGTTCTTTTGAGGATAGAGTGGCCAGGAAAGCCCGCAGCCCCAAAGTCTGGGTGGCAATGCAAGTAGTTCCCAGAGACCTTGAAAGAAAGCAAGAGTTGTTCTGGCTGCCACCTTGGCTGTGGGAGCCAGGCCAGGACGTTCGGCATATTGGGGGCCGGTGCTGGGGAAAAGTGAAAAAAAGGTTCTTTGGAGGATAGAGTAGCCAGGAAAGCCCGCAGCCCCAATGTCTGGGTGGCAATGCAAGTAGTTCCTAGAGACCTTGAAAGAAAGCAAAAGTTGTTCTGGCTGCCACCTTGGGTGTGGGAGCCAGGCCAGGATGTTCGGCATATTGGGGTCCGGTGCTGGGGTAAAGTGAAAAAAAGGTTCTTTTGAGGAGAGAGTGGCCAGGAAAGCCCGCAGCCCCAAAGTCTGGGTGGCAATGCAAGTAGTTCCCAGAGACCTTGAAAGAAAGAAAAAGTTGTTCTGGCTGCCACCTTGGCTGTGGGAACCAAGCCAGGATGTTCGGCATATTGGGGTCCGGTGCTAGGGAAAAGTGAAAAAAGGGTTCTTTAGAGGATAGAGTAGCCAGGAAAGCCCGCAGCCCCAATGTCTGGGTGGCAATGCAAGTAGTTCCTAGAGACCTTGAAAGAAAGCAAAAGTTGTTCTGGTCCCAGCTTGGCTGTGGGAACCAAGCCAGGATGTTCGGCATATTGGGGTCCGGTGCTGTGGTAAAGTGAAAAAAAGGTTCTTTTGAGGAGAGAGTGGCCAGGAAAGCCCGCAGCCCCAAAGTCTGGGTGGCAATGCAAGTAGTTCCCAGAGGCGTTCATAAAAAGCAAGAGCTGTTCTGGCTGCCACCTTGGCTGTGGGAGCCAGGCCAGGACGTTCGGCATATTGGGGTCCGCTGCTAGGGAAAAGTGAAAAAAAGGTTCTTTTGAGGTGAGAGTGGCCAGGAAAGCCCGCAGCCCCAAAGTCTGGGTGGCAATGCAAGTAGTTCCCAGAGGCGTTCATAAAAAGCAAGAGTTGTTCTGGCTGCCACCTTGGCTGTGGGAGCCAGGCCAGGACGTTTGGCATATTGGGGTCCGGTGCTAGGGAAAAGTGAAAAAGAGGTTCTTTTGAGGAGAGAGTGGCCAGGAAAGCCCGCAGCCCCAAAGTCTGGGTGGCAATGCAAGTAGTTCCCAGAGACCTTGAAAGAAAGCAAGAGTTGTTCTGGCTGCCACCTTGGCTGTGGGAGCCAGGCCAGGACGTTCGGCATGTTGGGGTCCGGTGCTGGGGTAAAGTGAAAAAAAGGTTCTTTTGAGGAGAGAGTAGCCAGGAAAGCCCGCAGCCCCAAAGTCTGGGTGGCAATGCAAGTAGTTCCCAGAGCCGTTCATAAAAAGCAAGAGTTGTTCTGGCTGCCACCTTGGCTGTGGGAGACAGGCCAGGACGTTCGGCATATTGGAGGCCGGTGCTGGGAAAAGTGAAAAAAAGGTTCTTTTGAGGACAGAGTGGCCAGGAAAGCACGCAGCCCCAAAGTCTGGGTGGCAATGCAAGTAGTTCCCAGAGACCTTGAAAGAAAGCAAGAGTTTTTTCTGGCTGCCACCTTGGCTGTGGGAGCCAGGCCAGGACGTTCGGCATATTGGGGACCGGTGCTAGGGAAAAGTGAAAAATAGGAGCTTTGGAGGATAGAGTGGCCAGGAAAGCCCACAGCCCCAAAGGCTGGGTGGCAATGCAAGTAGTTCCCAGAGACCTTGAAAGAAAGCAAGAGTTGTTCCGGCTGCCACCTTGGCTGTGGGAGCCAGGCCAGGACGTTTGGCATATTGGGGACCGGTGCTAGGGAAAAGTGAAAAATAGGAGCTTTTGAGGATAGAGTGGCCAGGAAAGCCCGCAGCCCCAAAGTCTGGGTGGCAATGCAAGTAGTTCCCAGAGACCTTGAAAGAAAGCAAGAGTTTTTTCTGGCTGCCACCTTGGCTGTGGGAGCCAGGCCAGGACGTTTGGCATATTGGGGTCCGGTGCTAGGGAAAAGTGAAAAAAAGGTTCTTTTGAGGAGAGAGTGGCCAGGAAAGCCCGCAGCCCCAAAGTCTGGGTGGCAATGCAAGTAGTTCCTAGAGACCTTGAAAGAAAGCAAGAGTTGTTCTGGCTGCCACCTTGGCTGTGGGAGCCAGGCCAGGACGTTTGGCATATTGGGGTCCGGTGCTAGGGAAAAGTGAAAAAAAGCTGCTTTTGAGGAGAGAGTGGCCAGGAAAGCCCGCAGCCCCAAAGTCTGGGTGGCAATGGAAGTAGTTCCCAGAGCCGTTCATAAAAAGCAAGAGTTGTTCTGGCTGCCACCTTGGCTGTGGGAGCCAGGCCAGGACGTTTGGCATATTGGGGTCCGGTGCTAGGGAAATGTGAAAAAAAGGTTCTTTTGAGGTGAGAGTGGCCAGGAAAGCCCGCAGCCCCAAAGTCTGGGTGGCAATGCAAGTAGTTCCCAGAGACCTTGAAAGAAAGCAAGAGTTGTTCTGGTTGCTACCTTGGGTGTGGGAGCCAGGCCAGGACGTTCGGCATGTTGGAGTCCGGTGCTGGGGTAAAGTGAAAAAAAGGTTCTTTTGAGGAGAGAGTAGCCAGGAAAGCCCGCAGCCCCAAAGTCTGGGTGGCAATGCAAGTAGTTCCCAGAGGCGTTCATAAAAAGCAAGAGTTGTTCTGGCTGCCACCTTGGGTGTGGGAGCCAGGCCAGGACGTTCGGCATATTGGGGGCCAGTGCTAAGGAAAAGTGAAAAAAAGGTTCTTTGGAGGAGAGAGTGGCCAGGAAAGCCCGCAGCCCCAAAGTCTGGGTGGCAATGCAAGTAGTTCCCAGAGACCTTGAAAGAAAGCAAGAGTTGTTCTGGCTGCTACCTTGGCTGTGGGAGCCAGGCCAGGACGTTCGGCATGTTGGGGTCCGGTGCTGGGGTAAAGTGAAAAAAAGGTTTTTTTGAGGATAGAGTGGCCAGGAAAGCCCGCAGCCCCAAAGTCTGGGTGGCAATGCAAGTAGTTCCCAGAGACCTTGAAAGAAAGCAAAAGTTGTTCTGGCTGCTACCTCGGCTGTGGGAGCCAGGCCAGGACGTTTGGCATATTGGGGTCCGGTGCTAGGGAAAAGTGAAAAAAATGTTCTTTGGAGGATAGAGTGGCCAGGAAAGCCCGCAGCCCCAAAGTCTGGGTGGCAATGCAAGTAGTTCCCAGAGGCGTTCATAAAAAGCAAGAGTTGTTCTGGCTGCCACCTTGGCTGTGGGTGCCAGGCCAGAACGTTCGGCATATTGGGGGCCGGTGCTAGGGAAAAGTGAAAAAAAGGTTCTTTGGAGGATAGAGTGGCCAGGAAAGCCCGCAGCCCCAAAGTCTGGGTGGCAATGCAAGTAGTTCCCAGAGACCTTGAAAGAAAGCAAGAGTTGTTCTGGCTGCCACCTTGGCTGTGGGAGCCAGGCCAGGACGTTTGGCATATTGGGGTCCGGTGCTAGGGAAAAATGAAAAAAAGGTGCTTTTGAGGATAGAGTGGCCAGGAAAGCCCGCAGCCCCAAAGTCTGGGTGGCAATGCAAGTAGTTCCCAGAGGCGTTCATAAAAAGCAAGAGTTGTTCTGGCTGCCACCTTGGCTGTGGGAGCCAGGCCAGGACGTTTGGCATATTGGGGTCCGGTGCTAGGGAAAAGTGAAAAAAAGCTGCTTTTGAGGAGAGAGTGGCCAGGAAAGCCCGCAGCCCCAAAGTCTGGGTGGCAATGCAAGTAGTTCCCAGAGGCGTTCATAAAAAGCAAGAGTTGTTCTGGCTGCCACCTTGGCTGTGGGAGCCAGGCCAGGACGTTTGGCATATTGGGGTCCGGTGCTAGGGAAATGTGAAAAAAAGGTTCTTTTGAGGTGAGAGTGGCCAGGAAAGCCCGCAGCCCCAAAGTCTGGGTGGCAATGCAAGTAGTTCCCAGAGACCTTGAAAGAAAGCAAGAGTTGTTCTGGCTGCCACCTTGGCTGTGGGAGCCAGGCCAGGACGTTCGGCATGTTGGGGTCCGGTGCTGGGGTAAAGTGAAAAAAAGGTTCTTTTGAGGAGAGAGTAGCCAGGAAAGCCCGCAGCCCCAAAGTCTGGGTGGCAATGCAAGTAGTTCCCAGAGCCGTTCATAAAAAGCAAGAGTTGTTCTGGCTGCCACCTTGGCTGTGGGAGACAGGCCAGGACGTTCGGCATATTGGAGGCCGGTGCTGGGAAAAGTGAAAAAAAGGTTCTTTTGAGGACAGAGTGGCCAGGAAAGCACGCAGCCCCAAAGTCTGGGTGGCAATGCAAGTAGTTCCCAGAGACCTTGAAAGAAAGCAAGAGTTTTTTCTGGCTGCCACCTTGGCTGTGGGAGCCAGGCCAGGACGTTCGGCATATTGGGGACCGGTGCTAGGGAAAAGTGAAAAATAGGAGCTTTGGAGGATAGAGTGGCCAGGAAAGCCCACAGCCCCAAAGGCTGGGTGGCAATGCAAGTAGTTCCCAGAGACCTTGAAAGAAAGCAAGAGTTGTTCCGGCTGCCACCTTGGCTGTGGGAGCCAGGCCAGGACGTTTGGCATATTGGGGACCGGTGCTAGGGAAAAGTGAAAAATAGGAGCTTTTGAGGATAGAGTGGCCAGGAAAGCCCGCAGCCCCAAAGTCTGGGTGGCAATGCAAGTAGTTCCCAGAGACCTTGAAAGAAAGCAAGAGTTTTTTCTGGCTGCCACCTTGGCTGTGGGAGCCAGGCCAGGACGTTTGGCATATTGGGGTCCGGTGCTAGGGAAAAGTGAAAAAAAGGTTCTTTTGAGGAGAGAGTGGCCAGGAAAGCCCGCAGCCCCAAAGTCTGGGTGGCAATGCAAGTAGTTCCTAGAGACCTTGAAAGAAAGCAAGAGTTGTTCTGGCTGCCACCTTGGCTGTGGGAGCCAGGCCAGGACGTTTGGCATATTGGGGTCCGGTGCTAGGGAAAAGTGAAAAAAAGCTGCTTTTGAGGAGAGAGTGGCCAGGAAAGCCCGCAGCCCCAAAGTCTGGGTGGCAATGGAAGTAGTTCCCAGAGCCGTTCATAAAAAGCAAGAGTTGTTCTGGCTGCCACCTTGGCTGTGGGAGCCAGGCCAGGACGTTTGGCATATTGGGGTCCGGTGCTAGGGAAATGTGAAAAAAAGGTTCTTTTGAGGTGAGAGTGGCCAGGAAAGCCCGCAGCCCCAAAGTCTGGGTGGCAATGCAAGTAGTTCCCAGAGACCTTGAAAGAAAGCAAGAGTTGTTCTGGTTGCTACCTTGGGTGTGGGAGCCAGGCCAGGACGTTCGGCATGTTGGAGTCCGGTGCTGGGGTAAAGTGAAAAAAAGGTTCTTTTGAGGAGAGAGTAGCCAGGAAAGCCCGCAGCCCCAAAGTCTGGGTGGCAATGCAAGTAGTTCCCAGAGGCGTTCATAAAAAGCAAGAGTTGTTCTGGCTGCCACCTTGGGTGTGGGAGCCAGGCCAGGACGTTCGGCATATTGGGGGCCAGTGCTAAGGAAAAGTTAAAAAAAGGTTCTTTGGAGGAGAGAGTGGCCAGGAAAGCCCGCAGCCCCAAAGTCTGGGTGGCAATGCAAGTAGTTCCCAGAGACCTTGAAAGAAAGCAAGAGTTGTTCTGGCTGCTACCTTGGCTGTGGGAGCCAGGCCAGGACGTTCGGCATGTTGGGGTCCGGTGCTGGGGTAAAGTGAAAAAAAGGTTTTTTTGAGGATAGAGTGGCCAGGAAAGCCCGCAGCCCCAAAGTCTGGGTGGCAATGCAAGTAGTTCCCAGAGACCTTGAAAGAAAGCAAAAGTTGTTCTGGCTGCTACCTCGGCTGTGGGAGCCAGGCCAGGACGTTTGGCATATTGGGGTCCGGTGCTAGGGAAAAGTGAAAAAAATGTTCTTTGGAGGATAGAGTGGCCAGGAAAGCCCGCAGCCCCAAAGTCTGGGTGGCAATGCAAGTAGTTCCCAGAGGCGTTCATAAAAAGCAAGAGTTGTTCTGGCTGCCACCTTGGCTGTGGGTGCCAGGCCAGAACGTTCGGCATATTGGGGGCCGGTGCTAGGGAAAAGTGAAAAAAAGGTTCTTTGGAGGATAGAGTGGCCAGGAAAGCCCGCAGCCCCAAAGTCTGGGTGGCAATGCAAGTAGTTCCCAGAGACCTTGAAAGAAAGCAAGAGTTGTTCTGGCTGCCACCTTGGCTGTGGGAGCCAGGCCAGGACGTTTGGCATATTGGGGTCCGGTGCTAGGGAAAAATGAAAAAAAGGTGCTTTTGAGGATAGAGTGGCCAGGAAAGCCCGCAGCCCCAAAGTCTGGGTGGCAATGCAAGTAGTTCCCAGAGGCGTTCATAAAAAGCAAGAGTTGTTCTGGCTGCCACCTTGGCTGTGGGAGCCAGGCCAGGACGTTTGGCATATTGGGGTCCGGTGCTAGGGAAAAGTGAAAAAAAGCTGCTTTTGAGGAGAGAGTGGCCAGGAAAGCCCGCAGCCCCAAAGTCTGGGTGGCAATGCAAGTAGTTCCCAGAGGCGTTCATAAAAAGCAAGAGTTGTTCTGGCTGCCACCTTGGCTGTGGGAGCCAGGCCAGGACGTTTGGCATATTGGGGTCCGGTGCTAGGGAAATGTGAAAAAAAGGTTCTTTTGAGGTGAGAGTGGCCAGGAAAGCCCGCAGCCCCAAAGTCTGGGTGGCAATGCAAGTAGTTCCCAGAGACCTTGAAAGAAAGCAAGAGTTGTTCTGGCTGCCACCTTGGCTGTGGGAGCCAGGCCAGGACGTTCGGCATGTTGGGGTCCGGTGCTGGGGTAAAGTGAAAAAAAGGTTCTTTTGAGGAGAGAGTAGCCAGGAAAGCCCGCAGCCCCAAAGTCTGGGTGGCAATGCAAGTAGTTCCCAGAGCCGTTCATAAAAAGCAAGAGTTGTTCTGGCTGCCACCTTGGCTGTGGGAGACAGGCCAGGACGTTCGGCATATTGGAGGCCGGTGCTGGGAAAAGTGAAAAAAAGGTTCTTTTGAGGACAGAGTGGCCAGGAAAGCACGCAGCCCCAAAGTCTGGGTGGCAATGCAAGTAGTTCCCAGAGACCTTGAAAGAAAGCAAGAGTTTTTTCTGGCTGCCACCTTGGCTGTGGGAGCCAGGCCAGGACGTTCGGCATATTGGGGACCGGTGCTAGGGAAAAGTGAAAAATAGGAGCTTTGGAGGATAGAGTGGCCAGGAAAGCCCACAGCCCCAAAGGCTGGGTGGCAATGCAAGTAGTTCCCAGAGACCTTGAAAGAAAGCAAGAGTTGTTCCGGCTGCCACCTTGGCTGTGGGAGCCAGGCCAGGACGTTTGGCATATTGGGGACCGGTGCTAGGGAAAAGTGAAAAATAGGAGCTTTTGAGGATAGAGTGGCCAGGAAAGCCCGCAGCCCCAAAGTCTGGGTGGCAATGCAAGTAGTTCCCAGAGACCTTGAAAGAAAGCAAGAGTTGTTCTGGCTGCCACCTTGGCTGTGGGAGCCAGGCCAGGACGTTCGGCATATTGGGGTCGGGTGCTGGAGTAAGGTGAAAAAAAAGGTGCTTGTGAGGACAGAGTGGCCAGGAAAGCCTGCAGCCCCAAAGTCTAGGTGGCAATGCAAGTAGTTCCCAGAGACCTTGAAAGAAAGCAAGAGTTGTTCTGGCTGCTACCTTGGCTGTGGGAGCCAGGCCAGGACGTTCGGCATATTGGGGGCCAGTGCTAGGGAAAAGTGAAAAAAAGGTGCTTGTGAAGACAGAGTGGCCAGGAAAGCCCGCAGCCCCAAAGTCTGGGTGGCAATGCAAGAAGTTCCCAGAGACCTTGAAAGAAAGCAAGAGTTGTTCTGGCTGCCACCTTGGCTGTGGGAGCCAGGCCAGGACGTTTGGCATACTAACGACCGGTGCTGGGAAATATGAAAAAAAGGTTCTTTTGTGGATAGGGGGGCCAGGAAAGCCCGCAGGCCCAAAGTCTGGGTGGCAATGCAAGTAGTTCCCAGAGACCTTGAAAGAAAGCAAGAGTTGTTCTGGCTGCCACCTTGGCTGTGGGAGCCAGGCCAGGACGTTCGGCATATTGGGGTCCGGTGCTGGGGAAAAGTGAAAAAAAGGTTCTTTTGAGGATAGAGTGGCCAGGAAAGCCCGCAGCCCCAAAGTCTGGGTGGCAATGCAAGTAGTTCCCAGAGACCTTGAAAGAAAGCAAGAGTTGTTCTGGCTGCCACCTTGGCTGTGGGAGCCAGGCCAGGACGTTCGGCATATTGGGGGCCGGTGCTGGGGAAAAGTGAAAAAAAGGTTCTTTGGAGGATAGAGTAGCCAGGAAAGCCCGCAGCCCCAATGTCTGGGTGGCAATGCAAGTAGTTCCTAGAGACCTTGAAAGAAAGCAAAAGTTGTTCTGGCTGCCACCTTGGGTGTGGGAGCCAGGCCAGGATGTTCGGCATATTGGGGTCCGGTGCTGGGGTAAAGTGAAAAAAAGGTTCTTTTGAGGAGAGAGTGGCCAGGAAAGCCCGCAGCCCCAAAGTCTGGGTGGCAATGCAAGTAGTTCCCAGAGACCTTGAAAGAAAGAAAAAGTTGTTCTGGCTGCCACCTTGGCTGTGGGAACCAAGCCAGGATGTTCGGCATATTGGGGTCCGGTGCTAGGGAAAAGTGAAAAAAGGGTTCTTTAGAGGATAGAGTAGCCAGGAAAGCCCGCAGCCCCAATGTCTGGGTGGCAATGCAAGTAGTTCCTAGAGACCTTGAAAGAAAGCAAAAGTTGTTCTGGTCCCAGCTTGGCTGTGGGAACCAAGCCAGGATGTTCGGCATATTGGGGTCCGGTGCTGTGGTAAAGTGAAAAAAAGGTTCTTTTGAGGAGAGAGTGGCCAGGAAAGCCCGCAGCCCCAAAGTCTGGGTGGCAATGCAAGTAGTTCCCAGAGGCGTTCATAAAAAGCAAGAGCTGTTCTGGCTGCCACCTTGGCTGTGGGAGCCAGGCCAGGACGTTCGGCATATTGGGGTCCGCTGCTAGGGAAAAGTGAAAAAAAGGTTCTTTTGAGGTGAGAGTGGCCAGGAAAGCCCGCAGCCCCAAAGTCTGGGTGGCAATGCAAGTAGTTCCCAGAGGCGTTCATAAAAAGCAAGAGTTGTTCTGGCTGCCACCTTGGCTGTGGGAGCCAGGCCAGGACGTTTGGCATATTGGGGTCCGGTGCTAGGGAAAAGTGAAAAAGAGGTTCTTTTGAGGAGAGAGTGGCCAGGAAAGCCCGCAGCCCCAAAGTCTGGGTGGCAATGCAAGTAGTTCCCAGAGACCTTGAAAGAAAGCAAGAGTTGTTCTGGCTGCCACCTTGGCTGTGGGAGCCAGGCCAGGACGTTTGGCATATTGGGGTCCGGTGCTAGGGAAAAATGAAAAAAAGGTGCTTTTGAGGATAGAGTGGCCAGGAAAGCCCGCAGCCCCAAAGTCTGGGTGGCAATGCAAGTAGTTCCCAGAGGCGTTCATAAAAAGCAAGAGTTGTTCTGGCTGCCACCTTGGCTGTGGGAGCCAGGCCAGGACGTTCGGCATATTGGGGGCCGGTGCTGGGGTAAAGTGAAAAAAAGGTTCTTTTGAGGATAGAGTAGCCAGGAAAGCCCGCAGCCCCAAAGTCTGGGTGGCAATGCAAGTAGTTCCCAGAGACCTTGAAAGAAAGCAAGAGTTGTTCTGGCTGCCACCTTGGCTGTGGGAGCCAGGCCAGGACGTTTGGCATATTGGGGTCCGGTTCTAGGGAAAAGTGAAAAAAAGGTTCTTTTGAGGTGAGAGTGGCCAGGAAAGCCCGCAGCCCCAAAGTCTGGGTGGCAATGCAAGTAGTTCCCAGAGACCTTGAAAGAAAGCAAGAGTTGTTCTGGCTGCCACCTTGGCTGTGGGAGCCAGGCCAGGACGTTCGGCATATTGGGGTCCGGTGCTAGGGAATAGTGAAAAAAAGGTGCTTTTGAGGATAGAGTGGCCAGGAAAGCCCGCAGCCCCAAAGTCTGGGTGGCAATGCAAGTAGTTCCCAGAGACCTTGAAAGAAAGCAAGAGTTTTTTCTGGCTGCCACCTTGGCTGTGGGAGCCAGGCCAGGACGTTTGGCATATTGGGGTCCGGTGCTAGGGAAAAGTGAAAAAAAGGTTCTTTTGAGGAGAGAGTGGCCAGGAAAGCCCGCAGCCCCAAAGTCTGGGTGGCAATGCAAGTAGTTCCTAGAGACCTTGAAAGAAAGCAAGAGTTGTTCTGGCTGCCACCTTGGCTGTGGGAGCCAGGCCAGGACGTTTGGCATATTGGGGTCCGGTGCTAGGGAAAAGTGAAAAAAAGCTGCTTTTGAGGAGAGAGTGGCCAGGAAAGCCCGCAGCCCCAAAGTCTGGGTGGCAATGGAAGTAGTTCCCAGAGCCGTTCATAAAAAGCAAGAGTTGTTCTGGCTGCCACCTTGGCTGTGGGAGCCAGGCCAGGACGTTTGGCATATTGGGGTCCGGTGCTAGGGAAATGTGAAAAAAAGGTTCTTTTGAGGTGAGAGTGGCCAGGAAAGCCCGCAGCCCCAAAGTCTGGGTGGCAATGCAAGTAGTTCCCAGAGACCTTGAAAGAAAGCAAGAGTTGTTCTGGTTGCTACCTTGGGTGTGGGAGCCAGGCCAGGACGTTCGGCATGTTGGAGTCCGGTGCTGGGGTAAAGTGAAAAAAAGGTTCTTTTGAGGAGAGAGTAGCCAGGAAAGCCCGCAGCCCCAAAGTCTGGGTGGCAATGCAAGTAGTTCCCAGAGGCGTTCATAAAAAGCAAGAGTTGTTCTGGCTGCCACCTTGGGTGTGGGAGCCAGGCCAGGACGTTCGGCATATTGGGGGCCAGTGCTAAGGAAAAGTTAAAAAAAGGTTCTTTGGAGGAGAGAGTGGCCAGGAAAGCCCGCAGCCCCAAAGTCTGGGTGGCAATGCAAGTAGTTCCCAGAGACCTTGAAAGAAAGCAAGAGTTGTTCTGGCTGCTACCTTGGCTGTGGGAGCCAGGCCAGGACGTTCGGCATGTTGGGGTCCGGTGCTGGGGTAAAGTGAAAAAAAGGTTTTTTTGAGGATAGAGTGGCCAGGAAAGCCCGCAGCCCCAAAGTCTGGGTGGCAATGCAAGTAGTTCCCAGAGACCTTGAAAGAAAGCAAAAGTTGTTCTGGCTGCTACCTCGGCTGTGGGAGCCAGGCCAGGACGTTTGGCATATTGGGGTCCGGTGCTAGGGAAAAGTGAAAAAAATGTTCTTTGGAGGATAGAGTGGCCAGGAAAGCCCGCAGCCCCAAAGTCTGGGTGGCAATGCAAGTAGTTCCCAGAGGCGTTCATAAAAAGCAAGAGTTGTTCTGGCTGCCACCTTGGCTGTGGGTGCCAGGCCAGAACGTTCGGCATATTGGGGGCCGGTGCTAGGGAAAAGTGAAAAAAAGGTTCTTTGGAGGATAGAGTGGCCAGGAAAGCCCGCAGCCCCAAAGTCTGGGTGGCAATGCAAGTAGTTCCCAGAGCCGTTCATAAAAAGCAAGAGTTGTTCTGGCTGCCACCTTGGCTGTGGGAGCCAGGCCAGGACGTTTGGCATATTGGGGTCTGGTGCTGGGGAAAAGTGAAAAAAAGGTGCTTTTGAGGATAGAGTAGCCAGGAAAGCCCGCAGCCCCAAAGTCTGGGTGGCAATGCAAGTAGTTCCCAGAGACCTTGAAAGAAAGCAAGAGTTTTTTCTGGCTGCCACCTTGGCTGTGGGAGCCAGGCCAGGACGTTTGGCATATTGGGGTCCGGTGCTAGGGAAAAGTGAAAAAAAGGTTCTTTTGAGGTGAGAGTGGCCAGGAAAGCCCGCAGCCCCAAAGTCTGGGTGGCAATGCAAGTAGTTCCCAGAGACCTTGAAAGAAAGCAAGAGTTGTTCTGGCTGCCACCTTGGCTGTGGGAGACAGGCCAGGACGTTCGGCATATTGGGGGCCGGTGCTAGGGAAAAGTGAAAAAAAGCTGCTTTTGAGGATAGAGTGGCCAGGAAAGCCCGCAGCCCCAAAGTCTGGGTGGCAATGCAAGTAGTTCCCAGAGACCTTGAAAGAAAGCAAGAGTTTTTTCTGGCTGCCACCTTGGCTGTGGGAGCCAGGCCAGGACGTTTGGCATATTGGGGTCCGGTGCTAGGGAAAAGTGAAAAAAAGGTTCTTTTGAGGAGAGAGTGGCCAGGAAAGCCCGCAGCCCCAAAGTCTGGGTGGCAATGCAAGTAGTTCCCAGAGCCGTTCATAAAAAGCAAGAGTTGTTCTGGCTGCCACCTTGGCTGCGGGAGCCAGGCCAGGACGTTCGGCATATTGGGAGCCGGTGCTAGGGAAAAGTGAAAAAAAGGTTCTTTTGAGGTGAGAGTGGCCAGGAAAGCCCGCAGCCCCAAAGTCTGGGTGGCAATGCAAGTAGTTCCCAGAGACCTTGAAAGAAAGCAAGAGTTGTTCTGGCTGCTACCTTGGCTGTGGGAGCCAGGCCAGGACGTTCGGCATGTTGGGGTCCGGTGCTGGGGTAAAGTGAAAAAAAGGTTCTTTTGAGGAGAGAGTAGCCAGGAAAGCCCGCAGCCCCAAAGTCTGGGTGGCAATGCAAGTAGTTCCCAGAGACCTTGAAAGAAAGCAAGAGTTGTTCTGGCTGCTACCTTGGCTGTGGGAGCCAGGCCAGGACGTTTGGCATATTGGGGTCCGCTGCTAGGGAAAAGTGAAAAAAAGGTTCTTTGGAGGATAGAGTGGCCAGGAAAGCCCGCAGCCCCAAAGTCTGGGTGGCAATGCAAGTAGTTCCCAGAGGCGTTCATAAAAAGCAAGAGTTGTTCTGGCTGCCACCTTGGCTGTGGGTGCCAGGCCAGGACGTTCGGCATATTGGGGGCCGGTGCTAGGGAAAAGTGAAAAAAAGGTTCTTTTGAGGTGAGAGTGGCCAGGAAAGCCCGCAGCCCCAAAGTCTGGGTGGCAATGCAAGCAGTTCCCAGAGGCGTTCATAAAAAGCAAGAGTTGTTCTGGCTGCCACCTTGGCTGTGGGTGCCAGGCCAGGACGTTCGGCATATTGGGGGCCGGTGCTAGGGAAAAGTGAAAAAAAGGTTCTTTGGAGGATAGAGTGGCCAGGAAAGCCCGCAGCCCCAAAGTCTGGGTGGCAATGCAAGTAGTTCCCAGAGCCGTTCATAAAAAGCAAGAGTTGTTCTGGCTGCCACCTTGGCTGTGGGAGCCAGGCCAGGACGTTCGGCATATTGGGGGTCGGTGCTGGGGTAAAGTGAAAAAAAGGTGCTTTTGAGGATAGAGTAGCCAGGAAAGCCCGCAGCCCCAAAGTCTGGGTGGCAATGCAAGTGGTTCCCAGAGACCTTGAAAGAAAGCAAGAGTTTTTTCTGGCTGCCACCTTGGCTGTGGGAGCCAGGCCAGGACGTTTGGCATATTGGGGTCCGGTGCTAGGGAAAAGTGAAAAAAAGGTTCTTTTGAGGAGAGAGTGGCCAGGAAAGCCCGCAGCCCCAAAGTCTGGGTGGCAATGCAAGTAGTTCCCAGAGGCGTTCATAAAAAGCAAGAGTTGTTCTGGCTGCCACCTTGGCTGTGGGAGCCAGGCCAGGACGTTTGGCATATTGGGGTCCGGTGCTAGGGAAATGTGAAAAAAAGGTTCTTTTCAGGTGAGAGTGGCCAGGAAAGCCCTCAGCCCCAAAGTCTGGGTGGCAATGCAAGTAGTTCCTAGAGACCTTGAAAGAAAGCAAAAGTTGTTCTGGCTGCCACCTTGGGTGTGGGAGCCAGGCCAGGATGTTCGGCATATTGGGGTCCGGTGCCGGGGTAAAGTGAAAAAAAGGTTCTTTTGAGGAGAGAGTGGCCAGGAAAGCCCGCAGCCCCAAAGTCTGGGTGGCAATGCAAGTAGTTCCCAGAGACCTTGAAAGAAAGAAAAAGTTGTTCTGGCTGCCACCTTGGCTGTGGGAGCCAGGCCAGGACGTTCAGCATATTGGGGTCCGGTGCTGAGGTAAAGTGAAAAAAAGGTGCTTTTGAGGATAGAGTAGCCAGGAAAGCCCGCAGCCCCAAAGGCTGGGTGGCAATGCAAGTAGTTCCCAGAGAAGTTCATAAAAAGCAAGAGTTGTTCTGGCTGCCACCTTGGCTGTGGGAACCAAGCCAGGATGTTCGGCATATTGGGGTCCGGTGCTAGGGAAAAGTGAAAAAAAGGTTCTTTAGAGGATAGAGTAGCCAGGAAAGCCCGCAGCCCCAATGTCTGGGTGGCAATGCAAGTAGTTCCTAGAGACCTTGAAAGAAAGCAAAAGTTGTTCTGGTCCCAGCTTGGCTGTGGGAACCAAGCCAGGATGTTCGGCATATTGGGGTCCGGTGCTGTGGTAAAGTGAAAAAAAGGTTCTTTTGAGGAGAGAGTGGCCAGGAAAGCCCGCAGCCCCAAAGTCTGGGTGGCAATGCAAGTAGTTCCCAGAGGCGTTCATAAAAAGCAAGAGCTGTTCTGGCTGCCACCTTGGCTGTGGGAGCCAGGCCAGGACGTTCGGCATATTGGGGTCCGCTGCTAGGGAAAAGTGAAAAAAAGGTGCTTTTGAGGATAGAGTAGCCAGGAAAGCCCGCAGCCCCAAAGTCTGGGTGGCAATGCAAGTAGTTCCCAGAGGCGTTCATAAAAAGCAAGAGTTGTTCTGGCTGCCACCTTGGCTGTGGGAGCCAGGCCAGGACGTTTGGCATATTGGGGTCCGGTGCTAGGGAAAAGTGAAAAAGAGGTTCTTTTGAGGAGAGAGTGGCCAGGAAAGCCCGCAGCCCCAAAGTCTGGGTGGCAATGCAAGTAGTTCCCAGAGACCTTGAAAGAAAGCAAGAGTTGTTCTGGCTGCCACCTTGGCTGTGGGAGCCAGGCCAGGACGTTTGGCATATTGGGGTCCGGTGCTAGGGAAAAATGAAAAAAAGGTGCTTTTGAGGATAGAGTGGCCAGGAAAGCCCGCAGCCCCAAAGTCTGGGTGGCAATGCAAGTAGTTCCCAGAGGCGTTCATAAAAAGCAAGAGTTGTTCTGGCTGCCACCTTGGCTGTGGGAGACAGGCCAGGACGTTCGGCATATTGGGGGCCGGTGCTGGGGTAAAGTGAAAAAAAGGTTCTTTTGAGGATAGAGTAGCCAGGAAAGCCCGCAGCCCCAAAGTCTGGGTGGCAATGCAAGTAGTTCCCAGAGACCTTGAAAGAAAGCAAGAGTTGTTCTGGCTGCCACCTTGGCTGTGGGAGCCAGGCCAGGACGTTTGGCATATTGGGGTCCGGTGCTAGGGAAAAGTGAAAAAAAGGTTCTTTTGAGGTGAGAGTGGCCAGGAAAGCCCGCAGCCCCAAAGTCTGGGTGGCAATGCAAGTAGTTCCCAGAGACCTTGAAAGAAAGCAAGAGTTGTTCTGGCTGCCACCTTGGCTGTGGGAGCCAGGCCAGGACGTTCGGCATATTGGGGTCCGGTGCTAGGGAAAAGTGAAAAAAAGGTTCTTTTGAGGCTAGAGTGGCCAGGAAAGCCCGCAGCCCCAAAGTCTGGGTGGCAATGCAAGTAGTTCCCAGAGACCTTGAAAGAAAGCAAGAGTTTTTTCTGGCTGCCACCTTGGCTGTGGGAGCCAGGCCAGGACGTTTGGCATATTGGGGTCCGGTGCTAGGGAAAAGTGAAAAAAAGGTTCTTTTGAGGAGAGAGTGGCCAGGAAAGCCCGCAGCCCCAAAGTCTGGGTGGCAATGCAAGTAGTTCCTAGAGACCTTGAAAGAAAGCAAGAGTTGTTCTGGCTGCCACCTTGGCTGTGGGAGCCAGGCCAGGACGTTTGGCATATTGGGGTCCGGTGCTAGGGAAAAGTGAAAAAAAGCTGCTTTTGAGGAGAGAGTGGCCAGGAAAGCCCGCAGCCCCAAAGTCTGGGTGGCAATGGAAGTAGTTCCCAGAGCCGTTCATAAAAAGCAAGAGTTGTTCTGGCTGCCACCTTGGCTGTGGGAGCCAGGCCAGGACGTTTGGCATATTGGGGTCCGGTGCTAGGGAAATGTGAAAAAAAGGTTCTTTTGAGGTGAGAGTGGCCAGGAAAGCCCGCAGCCCCAAAGTCTGGGTGGCAATGCAAGTAGTTCCCAGAGACCTTGAAAGAAAGCAAGAGTTGTTCTGGTTGCTACCTTGGGTGTGGGAGCCAGGCCAGGACGTTCGGCATGTTGGAGTCCGGTGCTGGGGTAAAGTGAAAAAAAGGTTCTTTTGAGGAGAGAGTAGCCAGGAAAGCCCGCAGCCCCAAAGTCTGGGTGGCAATGCAAGTAGTTCCCAGAGGCGTTCATAAAAAGCAAGAGTTGTTCTGGCTGCCACCTTGGCTGTGGGAGCCAGGCCAGGACGTTCGGCATATTGGGGGCCAGTGCTAAGGAAAAGTTAAAAAAAGGTTCTTTGGAGGAGAGAGTGGCCAGGAAAGCCCGCAGCCCCAAAGTCTGGGTGGCAATGCAAGTAGTTCCCAGAGACCTTGAAAGAAAGCAAGAGTTGTTCTGGCTGCTACCTTGGCTGTGGGAGCCAGGCCAGGACGTTCGGCATGTTGGGGTCCGGTGCTGGGGTAAAGTGAAAAAAAGGTTTTTTTGAGGATAGAGTGGCCAGGAAAGCCCGCAGCCCCAAAGTCTGGGTGGCAATGCAAGTAGTTCCCAGAGACCTTGAAAGAAAGCAAAAGTTGTTCTGGCTGCTACCTCGGCTGTGGGAGCCAGGCCAGGACGTTTGGCATATTGGGGTCCGGTGCTAGGGAAAAGTGAAAAAAATGTTCTTTGGAGGATAGAGTGGCCAGGAAAGCCCGCAGCCCCAAAGTCTGGGTGGCAATGCAAGTAGTTCCCAGAGGCGTTCATAAAAAGCAAGAGTTGTTCTGGCTGCCACCTTGGCTGTGGGTGCCAGGCCAGAACGTTCGGCATATTGGGGGCCGGTGCTAGGGAAAAGTGAAAAAAAGGTTCTTTGGAGGATAGAGTGGCCAGGAAAGCCCGCAGCCCCAAAGTCTGGGTGGCAATGCAAGTAGTTCCCAGAGCCGTTCATAAAAAGCAAGAGTTGTTCTGGCTGCCACCTTGGCTGTGGGAGCCAGGCCAGGACGTTTGGCATATTGGGGTCTGGTGCTGGGGAAAAGTGAAAAAAAGGTGCTTTTGAGGATAGAGTAGCCAGGAAAGCCCGCAGCCCCAAAGTCTGGGTGGCAATGCAAGTAGTTCCCAGAGACCTTGAAAGAAAGCAAGAGTTTTTTCTGGCTGCCACCTTGGCTGTGGGAGCCAGGCCAGGACGTTTGGCATATTGGGGTCCGGTGCTAGGGAAAAGTGAAAAAAAGGTTCTTTTGAGGTGAGAGTGGCCAGGAAAGCCCGCAGCCCCAAAGTCTGGGTGGCAATGCAAGTAGTTCCCAGAGACCTTGAAAGAAAGCAAGAGTTGTTCTGGCTGCCACCTTGGCTGTGGGAGACAGGCCAGGACGTTCGGCATATTGGGGGCCGGTGCTAGGGAAAAGTGAAAAAAAGCTGCTTTTGAGGATAGAGTGGCCAGGAAAGCCCGCAGCCCCAAAGTCTGGGTGGCAATGCAAGTAGTTCCCAGAGACCTTGAAAGAAATCAAGAGTTTTTTCTGGCTGCCACCTTGGCTGTGGGAGCCAGGCCAGGACGTTTGGCATATTGGGGTCCGGTGCTAGGGAAAAGTGAAAAAAAGGTTCTTTTGAGGAGAGAGTGGCCAGGAAAGCCCGCAGCCCCAAAGTCTGGGTGGCAATGCAAGTAGTTCCCAGAGCCGTTCATAAAAAGCAAGAGTTGTTCTGGCTGCCACCTTGGCTGCGGGAGCCAGGCCAGGACGTTCGGCATATTGGGAGCCGGTGCTAGGGAAAAGTGAAAAAAAGGTTCTTTTGAGGTGAGAGTGGCCAGGAAAGCCCGCAGCCCCAAAGTCTGGGTGGCAATGCAAGTAGTTCCCAGAGACCTTGAAAGAAAGCAAGAGTTGTTCTGGCTGCTACCTTGGCTGTGGGAGCCAGGCCAGGACGTTCGGCATGTTGGGGTCCGGTGCTGGGGTAAAGTGAAAAAAAGGTTCTTTTGAGGAGAGAGTAGCCAGGAAAGCCCGCAGCCCCAAAGTCTGGGTGGCAATGCAAGTAGTTCCCAGAGACCTTGAAAGAAAGCAAGAGTTGTTCTGGCTGCTACCCTGGCTGTGGGAGCCAGGCCAGGACGTTTGGCATATTGGGGTCCGGTGCTAGGGAAAAGTGAAAAAAATGTTCTTTGGAGGATAGAGTGGCCAGGAAAGCCCGCAGCCCCAAAGTCTGGGTGGCAATGCAAGTAGTTCCCAGAGGCGTTCATAAAAAGCAAGAGTTGTTCTGGCTGCCACCTTGGCTGTGGGTGCCAGGCCAGGACGTTCGGCATATTGGGGTCCGGTGCTAGGGAAAAGTGAAAAAAAGGTTCTTTTGAGGTGAGAGTGGCCAGGAAAGCCCGCAGCCCCAAAGTCTGGGTGGCAATGCAAGCAGTTCCCAGAGGCGTTCCTAAAAAGCAAGAGTTGTTCTGGCTGCCACCTTGGCTGTGGGTGCCAGGCCAGGACGATCGGCATATTGGGGGCCGGTGCTAGGGAAAAGTGAAAAAAAGGTTCTTTGGAGGATAGAGTGGCCAGGAAAGCCCGCAGCCCCAAAGTCTGGGTGGCAATGCAAGTAGTTCCCAGAGCCGTTCATAAAAAGCAAGAGTTGTTCTGGCTGCCACCTTGGCTGTGGGAGCCAGGCCAGGACGTTCGGCATATTGGGGGTCGGTGCTGGGGTAAAGTGAAAAAAAGGTGCTTTTGAGGATAGAGTAGCCAGGAAAGCCCGCAGCCCCAAAGTCTGGGTGGCAATGCAAGTGGTTCCCAGAGACCTTGAAAGAAAGCAAGAGTTTTTTCTGGCTGCCACCTTGGCTGTGGGAGCCAGGCCAGGACGTTTGGCATATTGGGGTCCGGTGCTAGGGAAAAGTGAAAAAAAGGTTCTTTTGAGGAGAGAGTGGCCAGGAAAGCCCGCAGCCCCAAAGTCTGGGTGGCAATGCAAGTAGTTCCCAGAGGCGTTCATAAAAAGCAAGAGTTGTTCTGGCTGCCACCTTGGCTGTGGGAGCCAGGCCAGGACGTTTGGCATATTGGGGTCCGGTGCTAGGGAAATGTGAAAAAAAGGTTCTTTTCAGGTGAGAGTGGCCAGGAAAGCCCGCAGCCCCAAAGTCTGGGTGGCAATGCAAGTAGTTCCCAGAGACCTTGAAAGAAAGCAAGAGTTGTTCTGGCTGCTACCTTGGCTGTGGGAGCCAGGCCAGGACGTTCGGCATGTTGGGGGCCGGTGCTGGGGTAAAGTGAAAAAAAGGTGCTTTTGAGGAGAGAGTGGCCAGGAAAGCCCGCAGCCCCAAAGTCTGGGTGGCAATGCAAGTAGTTCCCAGAGGCGTTCATAAAAAGCAAGAGTTGTTCTGGCTGCCACCTTGGCTGTGGGAGCCAGGCCAGGACGTTCGGCATATTGGGGTCCTGTGCTAAGGAAAAGTGAAAAAAAGGTTCTTTGGAGGATAGAGTGGCCAGGAAAGCCCGCAGCCCCAAAGTCTGGGTGGCAATGCAAGTAGTTCCCAGAGACCTTGAAAGAAAGCAAGAGTTGTTCTGGCTGCCACCTTGGCTGTGGGAGCCAGGCCAGGACGTTCGGCATATTGGGGGCCAGTGCTAGGGAAAAGTGAAAAAAAGGTTCTTTGGAGGATAGAGTGGCCAGGAAAGCCCGCAGCCCCAAAGTCTGGGTGGCAATGCAAGTAGTTCCCAGAGACCTTGAAAGAAAGCAAGAGTTGTTCTGGCTGCTACCTTGGCTGTGGGAGCCAGGCCAGGACGTTCGGCATGTTGGGGTCCGGTGCTGGGGTAAAGTGAAAAAAAGGTTCTTTTGAGGAGAGAGTAGCCAGGAAAGCCCGCAGCCCCAAAGTCTGGGTGGCAATGCAAGTAGTTCCCAGAGACCTTGAAAGAAAGCAAGAGTTGTTCTGGCTGCTACCTTGGCTGTGGGAGCCAGGCCAGGACGTTTGGCATGTTGGGGTCCGGTGCTAGGGAAAAGTGAAAAAAATGTTCTTTGGAGGATAGAGTGGCCAGGAAAGCCCGCAGCCCCAAAGTCTGGGTGGCAATGCAAGTAGTTCCCAGAGGCGTTCATAAAAAGCAAGAGTTGTTCTGGCTGCCACCTTGGCTGTGGGTGCCAGGCCAGGACGTTCGGCATATTGGGGGCCGGTGCTAGGGAAAAGTGAAAAAAAGGTTCTTTGGAGGATAGAGTTGCCAGGAAAGCCCGCAGCCCCAAAGTCTGGGTGGCAATGCAAGTAGTTCCCAGAGGCGTTCATAAAAAGCAAGAGTTGTTCTGGCTGCCACCTTGGCTGTGGGAGCCAGTCCAGGACGTTTGGCATATTGGGGTCCGCTGCTAGGGAAAAGTGAAAAAAAGGTTCTTTTGAGGATAGAGTGGCCAGGAAAGCCCGCAGCCCCAAAGTCTGGGTGGCAATGCAAGTAGTTCCCAGAGGCGTTCATAAAAAGCAAGAGTTGTTCTGGCTGCCACCTTGGCTGTGGGAGCCAGGCCAGGACGTTCGGCATATTGGGGTCCGGTGCTAGGGAAAAGTGAAAAAAAGGTGCTTTTGAGGAGAGAGTGGCCAGGAAAGCCCACAGCCCCAAAGTCTGGGTGGCAATGCAAGTAGTTCCCAGAGACCTTGAAAGAAAGCAAGAGTTGTTCTGGCTGCCACCTTGGCTGTGGGAGCCAGGCCAGGACGTTCGGCATGTTGGGGTCCGGTGCTGGGGTAAAGTGAAAAAAAGGTTCTTTTGAGGAGAGAGTAGCCAGGAAAGCCCGCAGCCCCAAAGTCTGGGTGGCAATGCAAGTAGTTCCCAGAGGCGTTCATAAAAAGCAAGAGTTGTTCTGGCTGCCACCTTGGCTGTGGGAGCCAGGCCAGGACGTTCGGCATATTGGGGGCCAGTGCTAAGGAAAAGTGAAAAAAAGGTTCTTTGGAGGATAGAGTGGCCAGGAAAGCCCGCAGCCCCAAAGTCTGGGTGGCAATGCAAGTAGTTCCCAGAGGCGTTCATAAAAAGCAAGAGTTGTTCTGGCTGCCACCTTGGCTGTGGGAGCCAGTCCAGGACGTTTGGCATATTGGGGTCCGCTGCTAGGGAAAAGTGAAAAAAAGGTTCTTTTGAGGAGAGAGTGGCCAGGAAAGCCCGCAGCCCCAAAGTCTGGGTGGCAATGCAAGTAGTTCCCAGAGGCGTTCATAAAAAGCAAGAGTTGTTCTGGCTGCCACCTTGGCTGTGGGAGCCAGGCCAGGACGTTTGGCATATTGGGGTCCGGTGCTAGGGAAAAGTGAAAAAAAGCTGCTTTTGAGGATAGAGTAGCCAGGAAAGCCCGCAGCCCCAAAGTCTGGGTGGCAATGCAAGTAGTTCCCAGAGCCGTTCATAAAAAGCAAGAGTTGTTCTGGCTGCCACCTTGGCTGTGGGAGCCAGGCCAGGACGTTTGGCATATTGGGGTCCGGTGCTAGGGAAATGTGAAAAAAAGGTTCTTTTGAGGTGAGAGTGGCCAGGAAAGCCCGCAGCCCCAAAGTCTGGGTGGCAATGCAAGTAGTTCCCAGAGACCTTGAAAGAAAGCAAGAGTTGTTCTGGCTGCCACCTTGGCTGTGGGAGCCAGGCCAGGACGTTCGGCATGTTGGGGTCCGGTGCTGGGGTAAAGTGAAAAAAAGGTTCTTTTGAGGAGAGAGTAGCCAGGAAAGCCCGCAGCCCCAAAGTCTGGGTGGCAATGCAAGTAGTTCCCAGAGGCGTTCATAAAAAGCAAGAGTTGTTCTGGCTGCCACCTTGGCTGTGGGAGACAGGCCAGGACGTTCGGCATATTGGAGGCCGGTGCTGGGGAAAAGTGAAAAAAGGGTTCTTTTGAGGACAGAGTGGCCAGGAAAGCACGCAGCCCCAAAGTCTGGGTGGCAATGCAAGTAGTTCCCAGAGACCTTGAAAGAAAGCAAGAGTTTTTTCTGGCTGCCACCTTGGCTGTGGGAGCCAGGCCAGGACGTTCGGCATATTGGGGACCGGTGCTAGGGAAAAGTGAAAAATAGGAGCTTTGGAGGATAGAGTGGCCAGGAAAGCCCACAGCCCCAAAGGCTGGGTGGCAATGCAAGTAGTTCCCAGAGACCTTGAAAGAAAGCAAGAGTTGTTCCGGCTGCCACCTTGGCTGTGGGAGCCAGGCCAGGACGTTTGGCATATTGGGGACCGGTGCTAGGGAAAAGTGAAAAATAGGAGCTTTTGAGGATAGAGTGGCCAGGAAAGCCCGCAGCCCCAAAGTCTGGGTGGCAATGCAAGTAGTTCCCAGAGACCTTGAAAGAAAGCAAGAGTTGTTCTGGCTGCCACCTTGGCTGTGGGAGCCAGGCCAGGACGTTCGGCATATTGGGGTCGGGTGCTGGAGTAAGGTGAAAAAAAAGGTGCTTGTGAGGACAGAGTGGCCAGGAAAGCCTGCAGCCCCAAAGTCTAGGTGGCAATGCAAGTAGTTCCCAGAGACCTTGAAAGAAAGCAAGAGTTGTTCTGGCTGCTACCTTGGCTGTGGGAGCCAGGCCAGGACGTTCGGCATATTGGGGGCCAGTGCTAGGGAAAAGTGAAAAAAAGGTGCTTGTGAAGACAGAGTGGCCAGGAAAGCCCGCAGCCCCAAAGTCTGGGTGGCAATGCAAGTAGTTCCCAGAGACCTTGAAAGAAAGCAAGAGTTGTTCTGGCTGCCACCTTGGCTGTGGGAGCCAGGCCAGGACGTTTGGCATACTAACGACCGGTGCTGGGAAATATGAAAAAAAGGTTCTTTTGTGGATAGGGGGGCCAGGAAAGCCCGCAGGCCCAAAGTCTGGGTGGCAATGCAAGTAGTTCCCAGAGACCTTGAAAGAAAGCAAGAGTTGTTCTGGCTGCCACCTTGGCTGTGGGAGCCAGGCCAGGACGTTCGGCATATTGGGGGCCGGTGCTGGGGAAAAGTGAAAAAAAGGTTCTTTTGAGGATAGAGTGGCCAGGAAAGCCCGCAGCCCCAAAGTCTGGGTGGCAATGCAAGTAGTTCCCAGAGACCTTGAAAGAAAGCAAGAGTTGTTCTGGCTGCCACCTTGGCTGTGGGAGCCAGGCCAGGACGTTTGGCATATTGGGGGCCGGTGCTGGGGAAAAGTGAAAAAAAGGTTCTTTTGAGGATAGAGTGGCCAGGAAAGCCCGCAGCCCCAAAGTCTGGGTGGCAATGCAAGTAGTTCCCAGAGACCTTGAAAGAAAGCAAGAGTTGTTCTGGCTGCCACCTTGGCTGTGGGAGCCAGGCCAGGACGTTCGGCATACTAAGGACCGGTGCTGGGGAAAAGTGAAAAAAAGGTTCTTTTGAGGACAGAGTGGCCAGGAAAGCCCGCAGCCCCAAAGTCTGGGTGGCAATGCAAGTAGTTCCCAGAGACCTTGAAAGAAAGCAAGAGTTGTTCTGGCTGCCACCTTGGCTGTGGGAGCCAGGCCAGGACGTTCAGCATATTGGGGTCCAGTGCTGGGGTAAAGTGAAAAAAAAGGTGCTTGTGAGGACAGAGTGGCCAGGAAAGACCGCAGCCCCAAAGTCTGGGTGGCAATGCAAGTAGTTCCCAGAGACCTTGAAAAAAAGCAAGAGTTTTTTCTGGCTTCCAGCTTGGCTGTGGGAGCCAGGCCAGGACGTTCGGCATATTGGAGGCCGGTGCTGGGAAATATGAAAAAAAGGTTCTTTGGAGGATAAAGTGGCCAGGAAAGCCTGCAGCCCCAAAGGCTGGGTGGCAATGCAAGTAGTTCCCAGAGGCCTTGAAAGAAAGCAAGAGTTTTTTCTGGCTGCCAGCTTGGCTGTGGGAGCCAGGCCAGGACGTTTGGCATATTGGGGACCGGTGCTAGGGAAAAGTGAAAAATAGGAGCTTTTGAGGATAGAGTGGCCAGGAAAGCCCGCAGCCCCAAAGTCTGGGTGGCAATGCAAGTAGTTCCCAGAGACCTTGAAAGAAAGCAAGAGTTGTTCTGGCTGCCACCTTGGCTGTGGGAGCCAGGCCAGGACGTTTGGCATATTGGAGGCCGGTGCTGGGAAATATGAAAAAAAGGTTCTTTTGAGGAGAGAGTGGCCAGGAAAGCCTGCAGCCCCAAAGTCTGGGTGGCAATGCAAGTAGTTCCCAGAGACCTTGAAAGAAAGCAAGAGTTGTTCTGGCTGCCACCTTGGCTGTGGGAGCCAGGCCAGGACGTTCGGCATATTGGGGGCCAGTGCTAGGGAAAAGTGAAAAAAAGGTTCTTTTGAGGAGAGAGTAGCCAGGAAAGCCCGCAGCCCCAAAGTCTGGGTGGCAATGCAAGTAGTTCCCAGAGACCTTGAAAGAAAGCAAGAGTTGTTCTGGCTGCTACCTTGGCTGTGGGAGCCAGGCCAGGACGTTTGGCATATTGGGGTCCGGTGCTAGGGAAAAGTGAAAAAAATGTTCTTTGGAGGATAGAGTGGCCAGGAAAGCCCGCAGCCCCAAAGTCTGGGTGGCAATGCAAGTAGTTCCCAGAGACCTTGAAAGAAAGCAAGAGTTGTTCTGGCTGCTACCTTGGCTGTGGGAGCCAGGCCAGGACGTTCGGCATATTGGGGTCCGGTGCTAGGGAAAAGTGAAAAAAAGGTTCTTTTGAGGAGAGAGTAGCCAGGAAAGCCCGCAGCCCCAAAGTCTGGGTGGCAATGCAAGTAGTTCCCAGAGACCTTGAAAGAAAGCAAGAGTTGTTCTGGCTGCTACCTTGGCTGTGGGAGCCAGGCCAGGACGTTTGGCATATTGGGGGCCGGTGCTAGGGAAAAGTGAAAAAAAGCTGCTTTTGAGGAGAGAGTGGCCAGGAAAGCCCGCAGCCCCAAAGTCTGGGTGGCAATGCAAGTAGTTCCCAGAGACCTTGAAAGAAAGCAAGAGTTGTTCTGGCTGCCACCTTGGCTGTGGGAGCCAGGCCAGGACGTTTGGCATATTGGGGTCCGGTGCTAGGGAAAAGTGAAAAAAAGCTGCTTTTGAGGAGAGAGTGGCCAGGAAAGCCCGCAGCCCCAAAGTCTGGGTGGCAATGCAAGTAGTTTCCAGAGCCGTTCATAGAAAGCAAGAGTTGTTCTGGCTGCCACCTTGGCTGTGGGAGCCAGGCCAGGACGTTTGGCATATTGGGGTCCGGTGCTAGGGAAAAGTGAAAAAAAGGTTCTTTTGAGGAGAGAGTGGCCAGGAAAGCCCGCAGCCCCAAAGTCTGGGTGGCAATGCAAGTAGTTCCCAGAGACCTTGAAAGAAAGCAAGAGTTGTTCTGGCTGCTACCTTGGCTGTGGGAGCCAGGCCAGGACGTTCGGCATGTTGGGGTCCGGTGCTGGGGAAAAGTGAAAAAAAGGTTCTTTTGAGGAGAGAGTAGCCAGGAAAGCCCGCAGCCCCAAAGTCTGGGTGGCAATGCAAGTAGTTCCCAGAGACCTTGAAAGAAAGCAAGAGTTGTTCTGGCTGCTACCTTGGCTGTGGGAGCCAGGCCAGGACGTTTGGCATATTGGGGGCCGGTGCTAGGGAAAAGTGAAAAAAAGGTTCTTTGGAGGATAGATGGCCAGGAAAGCCCGCAGCCCCAAAGTCTGGGTGGCAATGCAAGTAGTTCCCAGAGGCGTTCATAAAAAGCAAGAGTTGTTCTGGCTGCCACCTTGGCTGTGGGAGACAGGCCAGGACGTTCGGCATATTGGGGTCCGGTGCTAGGGAAAAGTGAAAAAAAGGTTCTTTGGAGGATAGAGTGGCCAGGAAAGCCCGCAGCCCCAAAGTCTGGGTGGCAATGCAAGTAGTTCCCAGAGACCTTGAAAGAAAGCAAGAGTTGTTCTGGCTGCCACCTTGGCTGTGGGAGCCAGGCCAGGACGTTCGGCATATTGGGGGCTGGTGCTAGGGAAAAGTGAAAAAAAGCTGCTTTTGAGGAGAGAGTGGCCAGGAAAGCCCGCAGCCCCAAAGTCTGGGTGGCAATGCAAGTAGTTCCCAGAGACCTTGAAAGAAAGCAAGAGTTTTTTCTGGCTGCCACCTTGGCTGTGGGAGCCAGGCCAGGACGTTTGGCATATTGGGGTCTGGTGCTAGGGAAAAGTGAAAAAAAGGTTCTTTTGAGGAGAGAGTGGCCAGGAAAGCCCGCAGCCCCAAAGTCTGGGTGGCAATGCAAGTAGTTCCCAGAGCCGTTCATAAAAAGCAAGAGTTGTTCTGGCTGCCACCTTGGCTGTGGGAGCCAGGCCAGGACGTTCGGCATATTGGGGTCCGGTGCTAGGGAAAAGTGAAAAAAAGGTTCTTTTGAGGAGAGAGTGGCCAGGAAAGCCCGCAGCCCCAAAGTCTGGGTGGCAATGCAAGTAGTTCCCAGAGACCTTGAAAGAAAGCAAGAGTTGTTCTGGCTGCTACCTTGGCTGTGGGAGCCAGGCCAGGACGTTCGGCATGTTGGGGTCCGGTGCTGGGGAAAAGTGAAAAAAAGGTTCTTTTGAGGAGAGAGTAGCCAGGAAAGCCCGCAGCCCCAAAGTCTGGGTGGCAATGCAAGTAGTTCCCAGAGACCTTGAAAGAAAGCAAGAGTTGTTCTGGCTGCTACCTTGGCTGTGGGAGCCAGGCCAGGACGTTTGGCATATTGGGGGCCGGTGCTAGGGAAAAGTGAAAAAAAGGTTCTTTGGAGGATAGATGGCCAGGAAAGCCCGCAGCCCCAAAGTCTGGGTGGCAATGCAAGTAGTTCCCAGAGGCGTTCATAAAAAGCAAGAGTTGTTCTGGCTGCCACCTTGGCTGTGGGTGCCAGGCCAGGACGTTCGGCATATTGGGGTCCGGTGCTAGGGAAAAGTGAAAAAAAGGTTCTTTGGAGGATAGAGTGGCCAGGAAAGCCCGCAGCCCCAAAGTCTGGGTGGCAATGCAAGTAGTTCCCAGAGACCTTGAAAGAAAGCAAGAGTTGTTCTGGCTGCCACCTTGGCTGTGGGAGCCAGGCCAGGACGTTCGGCATATTGGGGGCCGGTGCTAGGGAAAAGTGAAAAAAAGCTGCTTTTGAGGAGAGAGTGGCCAGGAAAGCCCGCAGCCCCAAAGTCTGGGTGGCAATGCAAGTAGTTCCCAGAGACCTTGAAAGAAAGCAAGAGTTTTTTCTGGCTGCCACCTTGGCTGTGGGAGCCAGGCCAGGACGTTTGGCATATTGGGGTCTGGTGCTAGGGAAAAGTGAAAAAAAGCTGCTTTTGAGGAGAGAGTGGCCAGGAAAGCCCGCAGCCCCAAAGTCTGGGTGGCAATGCAAGTAGTTCCCAGAGCCGTTCATAAAAAGCAAGAGTTGTTCTGGCTGCCACCTTGGCTGTGGGAGCCAGGCCAGGACGTTCGGCATATTGGGGTCCGGTGCTAGGGAAAAGTGAAAAAAAGGTGCTTTTGAGGATAGAGTGGCCAGGAAAGCCCGCAGCCCCAAAGTCTGGGTGGCAATGCAAGTAGTACCCAGAGACCTTGAAAGAAAGCAAGAGTTGTTCTGGCTGCTACCTTGGCTGTGGGAGCCAGGCCAGGACGTTCGGCATGTTGGGGTCCAGTGCTGGGGTAAAGTGAAAAAAAGGTGCTTTTGAGGAGAGAGTAGCCAGGAAAGCCCGCAGCCCCAAAGTCTGGGTGGCAATGCAAGTAGTTCCCAGAGACCTTGAAAGAAAGCAAGAGTTGTTCTGGCTGCCACCTTGGCTGTGGGAGCCAGGCCAGGACGTTCGGCATATTGGGGGCCGGTGCTAGGGAAAAGTGAAAAAAAGGTTCTTTGGAGGATAGAGTGGCCAGGAAAGCCCGCAGCCCCAAAGTCTGGGTGGCAATGCAAGTAGTTCCCAGAGACCTTGAAAGAAAGCAAGAGTTTGTTCTGGCTGCCACCTTGGCTGTGGGAGCCAGGCCAGGACGTTCGGCATATTGGGGGCCGGTGCTAGGGAAAAGTGAAAAAAAGCTGCTTTTGAGGAGAGAGTGGCCAGGAAAGCCCGCAGCCCCAAAGTCTGGGTGGCAATGCAAGTAGTTCCCAGAGCCGTTCATAAAAAGCAAGAGTTGTTCTGGCTGCCAGCTTGGCTGTGGGAGCCAGGCCAGGACGTTTGGCATATTGGGGTCCGGTGCTAGGGAAATGTGAAAAAAAGGTTCTTTTGAGGTGAGAGTGGCCAGGAAAGCCCGCAGCCCCAAAGTCTGGGTGGCAATGCAAGTAGTTCCCAGAGACCTTGAAAGAAAGCAAGAGTTGTTCTGGCTGCTACCTTGGCTGTGGGAGCCAGGCCAGGACGTTCGGCATGTTGGGGTCCGGTTCTGGGGTAAAGTGAAAAAAAGGTTGTTTTGAGGAGAGAGTAGCCAGGAAAGCCCGCAGCCCCAAAGTCTGGGTGGCAATGCAAGTAGTTCCCAGAGACCTTGAAAGAAAGCAAGAGTTGTTCTGGCTGCCACATTGGCTGTGGGAGCCAGGCCAGGACGTTCGGCATATTGGGGGCCAGTGCTAGGGAAAAGTGAAAAAAAGGTTCTTTGGAGGATAGAGTGGCCAGGAAAGCCCGCAGCCCCAAAGTCTGGGTGGCAATGCAAGTAGTTCCCAGAGGCGTTCATAAAAAGCAAGAGTTGTTCTGGCTGCCACCTTGGCTGTGGGTGCCAGGCCAGGACGTTCGGCATATTGGGGGCCGGTGCTAAGGAAAAGTGAAAAAAAGGTTCTTTGGAGGATAGAGTGGCCAGGAAAGCCCGCAGCCCCAAAGTCTGGGTGGCAATGCAAGTAGTTCCCAGAGGCGTTCATAAAAAGCAAGAGTTGTTCTGGCTGCCACCTTGGCTGTGGGAGCCAGGCCAGGACGTTTGGCATATTGGGGGCCGGTGCTGGGGAAAAGTGAAAAAAAGGTGCTTTTGAGGATAGAGTAGCCAGGAAAGCTCGCAGCCCCAAAGTCTGGGTGGCAATGCAAGTAGTTCCCAGAGACCTTGAAAGAAAGCAAGAGTTGTTCTGGCTGCCACCTTGGCTGTGGGAGCCAGGCCAGGACGTTCGGCATATTGGGGGCCAGTGCTAGGGAAAAGTGAAAAAAAGGTTCTTTTGAGGAGAGAGTAGCCAGGAAAGCCCGCAGCCCCAAAGTCTGGGTGGCAATGCAAGTAGTTCCCAGAGACCTTGAAAGAAAGCAAGAGTTGTTCTGGCTGCTACCTTGGCTGTGGGAGCCAGGCCAGGACGTTTGGCATATTGGGGTCCGGTGCTAGGGAAAAGTGAAAAAAATGTTCTTTGGAGGATAGAGTGGCCAGGAAAGCCCGCAGCCCCAAAGTCTGGGTGGCAATGCAAGTAGTTCCCAGAGACCTTGAAAGAAAGCAAGAGTTGTTCTGGCTGCCACCTTGGCTGTGGGAGCCAGGCCAGGACGTTCGGCATATTGGGGTCCGGTGCTAGGGAAAAGTGAAAAAAAGGTGCTTTTGAGGATAGAGTGGCCAGGAAAGCCCGCAGCCCCAAAGTCTGGGTGGCAATGCAAGTAGTTCCCAGAGACCTTGAAAGAAAGCAAGAGTTGTTCTGGCTGCCACCTTGGCTGTGGGAGCCAGGCCAGGACGTTTGGCATATTGGGGTCCGGTGCTAGGGAAAAGTGAAAAAAAGCTGCTTTTGAGGAGAGAGTGGCCAGGAAAGCCCGCAGCCCCAAAGTCTGGGTGGCAATGCAAGTAGTTCCCAGAGACCTTGAAAGAAAGCAAGAGTTGTTCTGGCTGCCACCTTGGCTGTGGGAGCCAGGCCAGGACGTTCGGCATATTGGGGTCCGGTGCTAGGGAATAGTGAAAAAAAGGTGCTTTTGAGGATAGAGTGGCCAGGAAAGCCCGCAGCCCCAAAGTCTGGGTGGCAATGCAAGTAGTTCCCAGAGACCTTGAAAGAAAGCAAGAGTTTTTTCTGGCTGCCACCTTGGCTGTGGGAGCCAGGCCAGGACGTTTGGCATATTGGGGTCCGGTGCTAGGGAAAAGTGAAAAAAAGGTTCTTTTGAGGAGAGAGTGGCCAGGAAAGCCCGCAGCCCCAAAGTCTGGGTGGCAATGCAAGTAGTTCCTAGAGACCTTGAAAGAAAGCAAGAGTTGTTCTGGCTGCCACCTTGGCTGTGGGAGCCAGGCCAGGACGTTTGGCATATTGGGGTCCGGTGCTAGGGAAAAGTGAAAAAAAGCTGCTTTTGAGGAGAGAGTGGCCAGGAAAGCCCGCAGCCCCAAAGTCTGGGTGGCAATGGAAGTAGTTCCCAGAGCCGTTCATAAAAAGCAAGAGTTGTTCTGGCTGCCACCTTGGCTGTGGGAGCCAGGCCAGGACGTTTGGCATATTGGGGTCCGGTGCTAGGGAAATGTGAAAAAAAGGTTCTTTTGAGGTGAGAGTGGCCAGGAAAGCCCGCAGCCCCAAAGTCTGGGTGGCAATGCAAGTAGTTCCCAGAGACCTTGAAAGAAAGCAAGAGTTGTTCTGGTTGCTACCTTGGGTGTGGGAGCCAGGCCAGGACGTTCGGCATGTTGGAGTCCGGTGCTGGGGTAAAGTGAAAAAAAGGTTCTTTTGAGGAGAGAGTAGCCAGGAAAGCCCGCAGCCCCAAAGTCTGGGTGGCAATGCAAGTAGTTCCCAGAGGCGTTCATAAAAAGCAAGAGTTGTTCTGGCTGCCACCTTGGGTGTGGGAGCCAGGCCAGGACGTTTGGCATATTGGGGGCCGGTGCTAGGGAAAAGTTAAAAAAAGGTTCTTTGGAGGAGAGAGTGGCCAGGAAAGCCCGCAGCCCCAAAGTCTGGGTGGCAATGCAAGTAGTTCCCAGAGACCTTGAAAGAAAGCAAGAGTTGTTCTGGCTGCTACCTTGGCTGTGGGAGCCAGGCCAGGACGTTCGGCATGTTGGGGTCCGGTGCTGGGGTAAAGTGAAAAAAAGGTTTTTTTGAGGATAGAGTGGCCAGGAAAGCCCGCAGCCCCAAAGTCTGGGTGGCAATGCAAGTAGTTCCCAGAGACCTTGAAAGAAAGCAAAAGTTGTTCTGGCTGCTACCTCGGCTGTGGGAGCCAGGCCAGGACGTTTGGCATATTGGGGTCCGGTGCTAGGGAAAAGTGAAAAAAATGTTCTTTGGAGGATAGAGTGGCCAGGAAAGCCCGCAGCCCCAAAGTCTGGGTGGCAATGCAAGTAGTTCCCAGAGGCGTTCATAAAAAGCAAGAGTTGTTCTGGCTGCCACCTTGGCTGTGGGTGCCAGGCCAGAACGTTCGGCATATTGGGGGCCGGTGCTAGGGAAAAGTGAAAAAAAGGTTCTTTGGAGGATAGAGTGGCCAGGAAAGCCCGCAGCCCCAAAGTCTGGGTGGCAATGCAAGTAGTTCCCAGAGCCGTTCATAAAAAGCAAGAGTTGTTCTGGCTGCCACCTTGGCTGTGGGAGCCAGGCCAGGACGTTTGGCATATTGGGGTCTGGTGCTGGGGAAAAGTGAAAAAAAGGTGCTTTTGAGGATAGAGTAGCCAGGAAAGCCCGCAGCCCCAAAGTCTGGGTGGCAATGCAAGTAGTTCCCAGAGACCTTGAAAGAAAGCAAGAGTTTTTTCTGGCTGCCACCTTGGCTGTGGGAGCCAGGCCAGGACGTTTGGCATATTGGGGTCCGGTGCTAGGGAAATGTGAAAAAAAGGTTCTTTTGAGGTGAGAGTGGCCAGGAAAGCCTGCAGCCCCAAAGTCTGGGTGGCAATGCAAGTAGTTCCCAGAGACCTTGAAAGAAAGCAAGAGTTGTTCTGGCTGCCACCTTGGCTGTGGGAGACAGGCCAGGACGTTCGGCATATTGGGGGCCGGTGCTAGGGAAAAGTGAAAAAAAGCTGCTTTTGAGGATAGAGTGGCCAGGAAAGCCCGCAGCCCCAAAGTCTGGGTGGCAATGCAAGTAGTTCCCAGAGACCTTGAAAGAAAGCAAGAGTTTTTTCTGGCTGCCACCTTGGCTGTGGGAGCCAGGCCAGGACGTTTGGCATATTGGGGTCCGGTGCTAGGGAAAAGTGAAAAAAAGGTTCTTTTGAGGAGAGAGTGGCCAGGAAAGCCCGCAGCCCCAAAGTCTGGGTGGCAATGCAAGTAGTTCCCAGAGCCGTTCATAAAAAGCAAGAGTTGTTCTGGCTGCCACCTTGGCTGCGGGAGCCAGGCCAGGACGTTCGGCATATTGGGAGCCGGTGCTAGGGAAAAGTGAAAAAAAGGTTCTTTTGAGGTGAGAGTGGCCAGGAAAGCCCGCAGCCCCAAAGTCTGGGTGGCAATGCAAGTAGTTCCCAGAGACCTTGAAAGAAAGCAAGAGTTGTTCTGGCTGCTACCTTGGCTGTGGGAGCCAGGCCAGGACGTTCGGCATGTTGGGGTCCGGTGCTGGGGTAAAGTGAAAAAAAGGTTCTTTTGAGGAGAGAGTAGCCAGGAAAGCCCGCAGCCCCAAAGTCTGGGTGGCAATGCAAGTAGTTCCCAGAGACCTTGAAAGAAAGCAAGAGTTGTTCTGGCTGCTACCTTGGCTGTGGGAGCCAGGCCAGGACGTTTGGCATATTGGGGTCCGCTGCTAGGGAAAAGTGAAAAAAAGGTTCTTTGGAGGATAGAGTGGCCAGGAAAGCCCGCAGCCCCAAAGTCTGGGTGGCAATGCAAGTAGTTCCCAGAGGCGTTCATAAAAAGCAAGAGTTGTTCTGGCTGCCACCTTGGCTGTGGGTGCCAGGCCAGGACGTTCGGCATATTGGGGGCCGGTGCTAGGGAAAAGTGAAAAAAAGGTTCTTTTGAGGTGAGAGTGGCCAGGAAAGCCCGCAGCCCCAAAGTCTGGGTGGCAATGCAAGCAGTTCCCAGAGGCTTTCATAAAAAGCAAGAGTTGTTCTGGCTGCCACCTTGGCTGTGGGTGCCAGGCCAGGACGTTCGGCATATTGGGGGCCGGTGCTAGGGAAAAGTGAAAAAAAGGTTCTTTGGAGGATAGAGTGGCCAGGAAAGCCCGCAGCCCCAAAGTCTGGGTGGCAATGCAAGTAGTTCCCAGAGCCGTTCATAAAAAGCAAGAGTTGTTCTGGCTGCCACCTTGGCTGTGGGAGCCAGGCCAGGACGTTCGGCATATTGGGGGTCGGTGCTGGGGTAAAGTGAAAAAAAGGTGCTTTTGAGGATAGAGTAGCCAGGAAAGCCCGCAGCCCCAAAGTCTGGGTGGCAATGCAAGTGGTTCCCAGAGACCTTGAAAGAAAGCAAGAGTTTTTTCTGGCTGCCACCTTGGCTGTGGGAGCCAGGCCAGGACGTTTGGCATATTGGGGTCCGGTGCTAGGGAAAAGTGAAAAAAAGGTTCTTTTGAGGAGAGAGTGGCCAGGAAAGCCCGCAGCCCCAAAGTCTGGGTGGCAATGCAAGTAGTTCCCAGAGGCGTTCATAAAAAGCAAGAGTTGTTCTGGCTGCCACCTTGGCTGTGGGAGCCAGGCCAGGACGTTTGGCATATTGGGGTCCGGTGCTAGGGAAATGTGAAAAAAAGGTTCTTTTCAGGTGAGAGTGGCCAGGAAAGCCCTCAGCCCCAAAGTCTGGGTGGCAATGCAAGTAGTTCCTAGAGACCTTGAAAGAAAGCAAAAGTTGTTCTGGCTGCCACCTTGGGTGTGGGAGCCAGGCCAGGATGTTCGGCATATTGGGGTCCGGTGCTGGGGTAAAGTGAAAAAAAGGTTCTTTTGAGGAGAGAGTGGCCAGGAAAGCCCGCAGCCCCAAAGTCTGGGTGGCAATGCAAGTAGTTCCCAGAGACCTTGAAAGAAAGAAAAAGTTGTTCTGGCTGCCACCTTGGCTGTGGGAGCCAGGCCAGGACGTTCAGCATATTGGGGTCCGGTGCTGAGGTAAAGTGAAAAAAAGGTGCTTTTGAGGATAGAGTAGCCAGGAAAGCCCGCAGCCCCAAAGGCTGGGTGGCAATGCAAGTAGTTCCCAGAGAAGTTCATAAAAAGCAAGAGTTGTTCTGGCTGCCACCTTGGCTGTGGGAACCAAGCCAGGATGTTCGGCATATTGGGGTCCGGTGCTAGGGAAAAGTGAAAAAAAGGTTCTTTAGAGGATAGAGTAGCCAGGAAAGCCCGCAGCCCCAATGTCTGGGTGGCAATGCAAGTAGTTCCTAGAGACCTTGAAAGAAAGCAAAAGTTGTTCTGGTCCCAGCTTGGCTGTGGGAACCAAGCCAGGATGTTCGGCATATTGGGGTCCGGTGCTGTGGTAAAGTGAAAAAAAGGTTCTTTTGAGGAGAGAGTGGCCAGGAAAGCCCGCAGCCCCAAAGTCTGGGTGGCAATGCAAGTAGTTCCCAGAGGCGTTCATAAAAAGCAAGAGCTGTTCTGGCTGCCACCTTGGCTGTGGGAGCCAGGCCAGGACGTTCGGCATATTGGGGTCCGCTGCTAGGGAAAAGTGAAAAAAAGGTGCTTTTGAGGATAGAGTAGCCAGGAAAGCCCGCAGCCCCAAAGTCTGGGTGGCAATGCAAGTAGTTCCCAGAGGCGTTCATAAAAAGCAAGAGTTGTTCTGGCTGCCACCTTGGCTGTGGGAGCCAGGCCAGGACGTTTGGCATATTGGGGTCCGGTGCTAGGGAAAAGTGAAAAAGAGGTTCTTTTGAGGAGAGAGTGGCCAGGAAAGCCCGCAGCCCCAAAGTCTGGGTGGCAATGCAAGTAGTTCCCAGAGACCTTGAAAGAAAGCAAGAGTTGTTCTGGCTGCCACCTTGGCTGTGGGAGCCAGGCCAGGACGTTTGGCATATTGGGGTCCGGTGCTAGGGAAAAATGAAAAAAAGGTGCTTTTGAGGATAGAGTGGCCAGGAAAGCCCGCAGCCCCAAAGTCTGGGTGGCAATGCAAGTAGTTCCCAGAGGCGTTCATAAAAAGCAAGAGTTGTTCTGGCTGCCACCTTGGCTGTGGGAGCCAGGCCAGGACGTTCGGCATATTGGGGGCCGGTGCTGGGGTAAAGTGAAAAAAAGGTTCTTTTGAGGATAGAGTAGCCAGGAAAGCCCGCAGCCCCAAAGTCTGGGTGGCAATGGAAGTAGTTCCCAGAGCCGTTCATAAAAAGCAAGAGTTGTTCTGGCTGCCACCTTGGCTGTGGGAGCCAGGCCAGGACGTTTGGCATATTGGGGTCCGGTGCTAGGGAAATGTGAAAAAAAGGTTCTTTTGAGGTGAGAGTGGCCAGGAAAGCCCGCAGCCCCAAAGTCTGGGTGGCAATGCAAGTAGTTCCCAGAGACCTTGAAAGAAAGCAAGAGTTGTTCTGGTTGCTACCTTGGGTGTGGGAGCCAGGCCAGGACGTTCGGCATGTTGGAGTCCGGTGCTGGGGTAAAGTGAAAAAAAGGTTCTTTTGAGGAGAGAGTAGCCAGGAAAGCCCGCAGCCCCAAAGTCTGGGTGGCAATGCAAGTAGTTCCCAGAGGCGTTCATAAAAAGCAAGAGTTGTTCTGGCTGCTACCTTGGGTGTGGGAGCCAGGCCAGGACGTTCGGCATATTGGGGGCCAGTGCTAAGGAAAAGTTAAAAAAAGGTTCTTTGGAGGAGAGAGTGGCCAGGAAAGCCCGCAGCCCCAAAGTCTGGGTGGCAATGCAAGTAGTTCCCAGAGACCTTGAAAGAAAGCAAGAGTTGTTCTGGCTGCTACCTTGGCTGTGGGAGCCAGGCCAGGACGTTCGGCATGTTGGGGTCCGGTGCTGGGGTAAAGTGAAAAAAAGGTTTTTTTGAGGATAGAGTGGCCAGGAAAGCCCGCAGCCCCAAAGTCTGGGTGGCAATGCAAGTAGTTCCCAGAGACCTTGAAAGAAAGCAAAAGTTGTTCTGGCTGCTACCTCGGCTGTGGGAGCCAGGCCAGGACGTTTGGCATATTGGGGTCCGGTGCTAGGGAAAAGTGAAAAAAATGTTCTTTGGAGGATAGAGTGGCCAGGAAAGCCCGCAGCCCCAAAGTCTGGGTGGCAATGCAAGTAGTTCCCAGAGGCGTTCATAAAAAGCAAGAGTTGTTCTGGCTGCCACCTTGGCTGTGGGTGCCAGGCCAGAACGTTCGGCATATTGGGGGCCGGTGCTAGGGAAAAGTGAAAAAAAGGTTCTTTGGAGGATAGAGTGGCCAGGAAAGCCCGCAGCCCCAAAGTCTGGGTGGCAATGCAAGTAGTTCCCAGAGCCGTTCATAAAAAGCAAGAGTTGTTCTGGCTGCCACCTTGGCTGTGGGAGCCAGGCCAGGACGTTTGGCATATTGGGGTCTGGTGCTGGGGAAAAGTGAAAAAAAGGTGCTTTTGAGGATAGAGTAGCCAGGAAAGCCCGCAGCCCCAAAGTCTGGGTGGCAATGCAAGTAGTTCCCAGAGACCTTGAAAGAAAGCAAGAGTTTTTTCTGGCTGCCACCTTGGCTGTGGGAGCCAGGCCAGGACGTTTGGCATATTGGGGTCCGGTGCTAGGGAAAAGTGAAAAAAAGGTTCTTTTGAGGTGAGAGTGGCCAGGAAAGCCCGCAGCCCCAAAGTCTGGGTGGCAATGCAAGTAGTTCCCAGAGACCTTGAAAGAAAGCAAGAGTTGTTCTGGCTGCCACCTTGGCTGTGGGAGACAGGCCAGGACGTTCGGCATATTGGGGGCCGGTGCTAGGGAAAAGTGAAAAAAAGCTGCTTTTGAGGATAGAGTGGCCAGGAAAGCCCGCAGCCCCAAAGTCTGGGTGGCAATGCAAGTAGTTCCCAGAGACCTTGAAAGAAAGCAAGAGTTTTTTCTGGCTGCCACCTTGGCTGTGGGAGCCAGGCCAGGACGTTTGGCATATTGGGGTCCGGTGCTAGGGAAAAGTGAAAAAAAGGTTCTTTTGAGGAGAGAGTGGCCAGGAAAGCCCGCAGCCCCAAAGTCTGGGTGGCAATGCAAGTAGTTCCCAGAGCCGTTCATAAAAAGCAAGAGTTGTTCTGGCTGCCACCTTGGCTGCGGGAGCCAGGCCAGGACGTTCGGCATATTGGGAGCCGGTGCTAGGGAAAAGTGAAAAAAAGGTTCTTTTGAGGTGAGAGTGGCCAGGAAAGCCCGCAGCCCCAAAGTCTGGGTGGCAATGCAAGTAGTTCCCAGAGACCTTGAAAGAAAGCAAGAGTTGTTCTGGCTGCTACCTTGGCTGTGGGAGCCAGGCCAGGACGTTCGGCATGTTGGGGTCCGGTGCTGGGGTAAAGTGAAAAAAAGGTTCTTTTGAGGAGAGAGTAGCCAGGAAAGCCCGCAGCCCCAAAGTCTGGGTGGCAATGCAAGTAGTTCCCAGAGACCTTGAAAGAAAGCAAGAGTTGTTCTGGCTGCTACCTTGGCTGTGGGAGCCAGGCCAGGACGTTTGGCATATTGGGGTCCGGTGCTAGGGAAAAGTGAAAAAAATGTTCTTTGGAGGATAGAGTGGCCAGGAAAGCCCGCAGCCCCAAAGTCTGGGTGGCAATGCAAGTAGTTCCCAGAGGCGTTCATAAAAAGCAAGAGTTGTTCTGGCTGCCACCTTGGCTGTGGGTGCCAGGCCAGGACGTTCGGCATATTGGGGTCCGGTGCTAGGGAAAAGTGAAAAAAAGGTTCTTTTGAGGTGAGAGTGGCCAGGAAAGCCCGCAGCCCCAAAGTCTGGGTGGCAATGCAAGCAGTTCCCAGAGGCGTTCCTAAAAAGCAAGAGTTGTTCTGGCTGCCACCTTGGCTGTGGGTGCCAGGCCAGGACGATCGGCATATTGGGGGCCGGTGCTAGGGAAAAGTGAAAAAAAGGTTCTTTGGAGGATAGAGTGGCCAGGAAAGCCCGCAGCCCCAAAGTCTGGGTGGCAATGCAAGTAGTTCCCAGAGCCGTTCATAAAAAGCAAGAGTTGTTCTGGCTGCCACCTTGGCTGTGGGAGCCAGGCCAGGACGTTCGGCATATTGGGGGTCGGTGCTGGGGTAAAGTGAAAAAAAGGTGCTTTTGAGGATAGAGTAGCCAGGAAAGCCCGCAGCCCCAAAGTCTGGGTGGCAATGCAAGTGGTTCCCAGAGACCTTGAAAGAAAGCAAGAGTTTTTTCTGGCTGCCACCTTGGCTGTGGGAGCCAGGCCAGGACGTTTGGCATATTGGGGTCCGGTGCTAGGGAAAAGTGAAAAAAAGGTTCTTTTGAGGAGAGAGTGGCCAGGAAAGCCCGCAGCCCCAAAGTCTGGGTGGCAATGCAAGTAGTTCCCAGAGGCGTTCATAAAAAGCAAGAGTTGTTCTGGCTGCCACCTTGGCTGTGGGAGCCAGGCCAGGACGTTTGGCATATTGGGGTCCGGTGCTAGGGAAATGTGAAAAAAAGGTTCTTTTCAGGTGAGAGTGGCCAGGAAAGCCCGCAGCCCCAAAGTCTGGGTGGCAATGCAAGTAGTTCCCAGAGACCTTGAAAGAAAGCAAGAGTTGTTCTGGCTGCTACCTTGGCTGTGGGAGCCAGGCCAGGACGTTCGGCATGTTGGGGGCCGGTGCTGGGGTAAAGTGAAAAAAAGGTGCTTTTGAGGAGAGAGTGGCCAGGAAAGCCCGCAGCCCCAAAGTCTGGGTGGCAATGCAAGTAGTTCCCAGAGGCGTTCATAAAAAGCAAGAGTTGTTCTGGCTGCCACCTTGGCTGTGGGAGCCAGGCCAGGACGTTCGGCATATTGGGGTCCTGTGCTAAGGAAAAGTGAAAAAAAGGTTCTTTGGAGGATAGAGTGGCCAGGAAAGCCCGCAGCCCCAAAGTCTGGGTGGCAATGCAAGTAGTTCCCAGAGACCTTGAAAGAAAGCAAGAGTTGTTCTGGCTGCCACCTTGGCTGTGGGAGCCAGGCCAGGACGTTCGGCATATTGGGGGCCAGTGCTAGGGAAAAGTGAAAAAAAGGTTCTTTGGAGGATAGAGTGGCCAGGAAAGCCCGCAGCCCCAAAGTCTGGGTGGCAATGCAAGTAGTTCCCAGAGACCTTGAAAGAAAGCAAGAGTTGTTCTGGCTGCTACCTTGGCTGTGGGAGCCAGGCCAGGACGTTCGGCATGTTGGGGTCCGGTGCTGGGGTAAAGTGAAAAAAAGGTTCTTTTGAGGAGAGAGTAGCCAGGAAAGCCCGCAGCCCCAAAGTCTGGGTGGCAATGCAAGTAGTTCCCAGAGACCTTGAAAGAAAGCAAGAGTTGTTCTGGCTGCTACCTTGGCTGTGGGAGCCAGGCCAGGACGTTTGGCATGTTGGGGTCCGGTGCTAGGGAAAAGTGAAAAAAATGTTCTTTGGAGGATAGAGTGGCCAGGAAAGCCCGCAGCCCCAAAGTCTGGGTGGCAATGCAAGTAGTTCCCAGAGGCGTTCATAAAAAGCAAGAGTTGTTCTGGCTGCCACCTTGGCTGTGGGTGCCAGGCCAGGACGTTCGGCATATTGGGGGCCGGTGCTAGGGAAAAGTGAAAAAAAGGTTCTTTGGAGGATAGAGTTGCCAGGAAAGCCCGCAGCCCCAAAGTCTGGGTGGCAATGCAAGTAGTTCCCAGAGGCGTTCATAAAAAGCAAGAGTTGTTCTGGCTGCCACCTTGGCTGTGGGAGCCAGTCCAGGACGTTTGGCATATTGGGGTCCGCTGCTAGGGAAAAGTGAAAAAAAGGTTCTTTTGAGGATAGAGTGGCCAGGAAAGCCCGCAGCCCCAAAGTCTGGGTGGCAATGCAAGTAGTTCCCAGAGGCGTTCATAAAAAGCAAGAGTTGTTCTGGCTGCCACCTTGGCTGTGGGAGCCAGGCCAGGACGTTCGGCATATTGGGGACCGGTGCTAGGGAAAAGTGAAAAAAAGGTGCTTTTGAGGAGAGAGTGGCCAGGAAAGCCCACAGCCCCAAAGTCTGGGTGGCAATGCAAGTAGTTCCCAGAGACCTTGAAAGAAAGCAAGAGTTGTTCTGGCTGCCACCTTGGCTGTGGGAGCCAGGCCAGGACGTTCGGCATGTTGGGGTCCGGTGCTGGGGTAAAGTGAAAAAAAGGTTCTTTTGAGGAGAGAGTAGCCAGGAAAGCCCGCAGCCCCAAAGTCTGGGTGGCAATGCAAGTAGTTCCCAGAGGCGTTCATAAAAAGCAAGAGTTGTTCTGGCTGCCACCTTGGCTGTGGGAGCCAGGCCAGGACGTTCGGCATATTGGGGGCCAGTGCTAAGGAAAAGTGAAAAAAAGGTTCTTTGGAGGATAGAGTGGCCAGGAAAGCCCGCAGCCCCAAAGTCTGGGTGGCAATGCAAGTAGTTCCCAGAGGCGTTCATAAAAAGCAAGAGTTGTTCTGGCTGCCACCTTGGCTGTGGGAGCCAGTCCAGGACGTTTGGCATATTGGGGTCCGCTGCTAGGGAAAAGTGAAAAAAAGGTTCTTTTGAGGAGAGAGTGGCCAGGAAAGCCCGCAGCCCCAAAGTCTGGGTGGCAATGCAAGTAGTTCCCAGAGGCGTTCATAAAAAGCAAGAGTTGTTCTGGCTGCCACCTTGGCTGTGGGAGCCAGGCCAGGACGTTTGGCATATTGGGGTCCGGTGCTAGGGAAAAGTGAAAAAAAGCTGCTTTTGAGGATAGAGTAGCCAGGAAAGCCCGCAGCCCCAAAGTCTGGGTGGCAATGCAAGTAGTTCCCAGAGCCGTTCATAAAAAGCAAGAGTTGTTCTGGCTGCCACCTTGGCTGTGGGAGCCAGGCCAGGACGTTTGGCATATTGGGGTCCGGTGCTAGGGAAATGTGAAAAAAAGGTTCTTTTGAGGTGAGAGTGGCCAGGAAAGCCCGCAGCCCCAAAGTCTGGGTGGCAATGCAAGTAGTTCCCAGAGACCTTGAAAGAAAGCAAGAGTTGTTCTGGCTGCCACCTTGGCTGTGGGAGCCAGGCCAGGACGTTCGGCATGTTGGGGTCCGGTGCTGGGGTAAAGTGAAAAAAAGGTTCTTTTGAGGAGAGAGTAGCCAGGAAAGCCCGCAGCCCCAAAGTCTGGGTGGCAATGCAAGTAGTTCCCAGAGGCGTTCATAAAAAGCAAGAGTTGTTCTGGCTGCCACCTTGGCTGTGGGAGACAGGCCAGGACGTTCGGCATATTGGAGGCCGGTGCTGGGGAAAAGTGAAAAAAGGGTTCTTTTGAGGACAGAGTGGCCAGGAAAGCCCGCAGCCCCAAAGTCTGGGTGGCAATGCAAGTAGTTCCCAGAGACCTTGAAAGAAAGCAAGAGTTTTTTCTGGCTGCCACCTTGGCTGTGGGAGCCAGGCCAGGACGTTCGGCATATTGGGGACCGGTGCTAGGGAAAAGTGAAAAATAGGAGCTTTGGAGGATAGAGTGGCCAGGAAAGCCCACAGCCCCAAAGGCTGGGTGGCAATGCAAGTAGTTCCCAGAGACCTTGAAAGAAAGCAAGAGTTGTTCCGGCTGCCACCTTGGCTGTGGGAGCCAGGCCAGGACGTTTGGCATATTGGGGACCGGTGCTAGGGAAAAGTGAAAAATAGGAGCTTTTGAGGATAGAGTGGCCAGGAAAGCCCGCAGCCCCAAAGTCTGGGTGGCAATGCAAGTAGTTCCCAGAGACCTTGAAAGAAAGCAAGAGTTGTTCTGGCTGCCACCTTGGCTGTGGGAGCCAGGCCAGGACGTTCGGCATATTGGGGTCGGGTGCTGGAGTAAGGTGAAAAAAAAGGTGCTTGTGAGGACAGAGTGGCCAGGAAAGCCTGCAGCCCCAAAGTCTAGGTGGCAATGCAAGTAGTTCCCAGAGACCTTGAAAGAAAGCAAGAGTTGTTCTGGCTGCTACCTTGGCTGTGGGAGCCAGGCCAGGACGTTCGGCATATTGGGGGCCAGTGCTAGGGAAAAGTGAAAAAAAGGTGCTTGTGAAGACAGAGTGGCCAGGAAAGCCCGCAGCCCCAAAGTCTGGGTGGCAATGCAAGTAGTTCCCAGAGACCTTGAAAGAAAGCAAGAGTTGTTCTGGCTGCCACCTTGGCTGTGGGAGCCAGGCCAGGACGTTTGGCATACTAACGACCGGTGCTGGGAAATATGAAAAAAAGGTTCTTTTGTGGATAGGGGGGCCAGGAAAGCCCGCAGGCCCAAAGTCTGGGTGGCAATGCAAGTAGTTCCCAGAGACCTTGAAAGAAAGCAAGAGTTGTTCTGGCTGCCACCTTGGCTGTGGGAGCCAGGCCAGGACGTTCGGCATATTGGGGGCCGGTGCTGGGGAAAAGTGAAAAAAAGGTTCTTTTGAGGATAGAGTGGCCAGGAAAGCCCGCAGCCCCAAAGTCTGGGTGGCAATGCAAGTAGTTCCCAGAGACCTTGAAAGAAAGCAAGAGTTGTTCTGGCTGCCACCTTGGCTGTGGGAGCCAGGCCAGGACGTTTGGCATATTGGGGGCCGGTGCTGGGGAAAAGTGAAAAAAAGGTTCTTTTGAGGATAGAGTGGCCAGGAAAGCCCGCAGCCCCAAAGTCTGGGTGGCAATGCAAGTAGTTCCCAGAGACCTTGAAAGAAAGCAAGAGTTGTTCTGGCTGCCACCTTGGCTGTGGGAGCCAGGCCAGGACGTTCGGCATACTAAGGACCGGTGCTGGGGAAAAGTGAAAAAAAGGTTCTTTTGAGGACAGAGTGGCCAGGAAAGCCCGCAGCCCCAAAGTCTGGGTGGCAATGCAAGTAGTTCCCAGAGACCTTGAAAGAAAGCAAGAGTTGTTCTGGCTGCCACCTTGGCTGTGGGAGCCAGGCCAGGACGTTCAGCATATTGGGGTCCAGTGCTGGGGTAAAGTGAAAAAAAAGGTGCTTGTGAGGACAGAGTGGCCAGGAAAGACCGCAGCCCCAAAGTCTGGGTGGCAATGCAAGTAGTTCCCAGAGACCTTGAAAAAAAGCAAGAGTTTTTTCTGGCTTCCAGCTTGGCTGTGGGAGCCAGGCCAGGACGTTCGGCATATTGGAGGCCGGTGCTGGGAAATATGAAAAAAAGGTTCTTTGGAGGATAAAGTGGCCAGGAAAGCCTGCAGCCCCAAAGGCTGGGTGGCAATGCAAGTAGTTCCCAGAGGCCTTGAAAGAAAGCAAGAGTTTTTTCTGGCTGCCAGCTTGGCTGTGGGAGCCAGGCCAGGACGTTTGGCATATTGGGGACCGGTGCTAGGGAAAAGTGAAAAATAGGAGCTTTTGAGGATAGAGTGGCCAGGAAAGCCCGCAGCCCCAAAGTCTGGGTGGCAATGCAAGTAGTTCCCAGAGACCTTGAAAGAAAGCAAGAGTTGTTCTGGCTGCCACCTTGGCTGTGGGAGCCAGGCCAGGACGTTTGGCATATTGGAGGCCGGTGCTGGGAAATATGAAAAAAAGGTTCTTTGGAGGAGAGAGTGGCCAGGAAAGCCTGCAGCCCCAAAGTCTGGGTGGCAATGCAAGTAGTTCCCAGAGACCTTGAAAGAAAGCAAGAGTTGTTCTGGCTGCCACCTTGGCTGTGGGAGCCAGGCCAGGACGTTCGGCATATTGGGGGCCAGTGCTAGGGAAAAGTGAAAAAAAGGTTCTTTTGAGGAGAGAGTAGCCAGGAAAGCCCGCAGCCCCAAAGTCTGGGTGGCAATGCAAGTAGTTCCCAGAGACCTTGAAAGAAAGCAAGAGTTGTTCTGGCTGCTACCTTGGCTGTGGGAGCCAGGCCAGGACGTTTGGCATATTGGGGTCCGGTGCTAGGGAAAAGTGAAAAAAATGTTCTTTGGAGGATAGAGTGGCCAGGAAAGCCCGCAGCCCCAAAGTCTGGGTGGCAATGCAAGTAGTTCCCAGAGACCTTGAAAGAAAGCAAGAGTTGTTCTGGCTGCTACCTTGGCTGTGGGAGCCAGGCCAGGACGTTCGGCATATTGGGGTCCGGTGCTAGGGAAAAGTGAAAAAAAGGTTCTTTTGAGGAGAGAGTAGCCAGGAAAGCCCGCAGCCCCAAAGTCTGGGTGGCAATGCAAGTAGTTCCCAGAGACCTTGAAAGAAAGCAAGAGTTGTTCTGGCTGCTACCTTGGCTGTGGGAGCCAGGCCAGGACGTTTGGCATATTGGGGGCCGGTGCTAGGGAAAAGTGAAAAAAAGCTGCTTTTGAGGAGAGAGTGGCCAGGAAAGCCCGCAGCCCCAAAGTCTGGGTGGCAATGCAAGTAGTTCCCAGAGACCTTGAAAGAAAGCAAGAGTTGTTCTGGCTGCCACCTTGGCTGTGGGAGCCAGGCCAGGACGTTTGGCATATTGGGGTCCGGTGCTAGGGAAAAGTGAAAAAAAGCTGCTTTTGAGGAGAGAGTGGCCAGGAAAGCCCGCAGCCCCAAAGTCTGGGTGGCAATGCAAGTAGTTTCCAGAGCCGTTCATAGAAAGCAAGAGTTGTTCTGGCTGCCACCTTGGCTGTGGGAGCCAGGCCAGGACGTTTGGCATATTGGGGTCCGGTGCTAGGGAAAAGTGAAAAAAAGGTTCTTTTGAGGAGAGAGTGGCCAGGAAAGCCCGCAGCCCCAAAGTCTGGGTGGCAATGCAAGTAGTTCCCAGAGACCTTGAAAGAAAGCAAGAGTTGTTCTGGCTGCTACCTTGGCTGTGGGAGCCAGGCCAGGACGTTCGGCATGTTGGGGTCCGGTGCTGGGGAAAAGTGAAAAAAAGGTTCTTTTGAGGAGAGAGTAGCCAGGAAAGCCCGCAGCCCCAAAGTCTGGGTGGCAATGCAAGTAGTTCCCAGAGACCTTGAAAGAAAGCAAGAGTTGTTCTGGCTGCTACCTTGGCTGTGGGAGCCAGGCCAGGACGTTTGGCATATTGGGGGCCGGTGCTAGGGAAAAGTGAAAAAAAGGTTCTTTGGAGGATAGATGGCCAGGAAAGCCCGCAGCCCCAAAGTCTGGGTGGCAATGCAAGTAGTTCCCAGAGGCGTTCATAAAAAGCAAGAGTTGTTCTGGCTGCCACCTTGGCTGTGGGAGACAGGCCAGGACGTTCGGCATATTGGGGTCCGGTGCTAGGGAAAAGTGAAAAAAAGGTTCTTTGGAGGATAGAGTGGCCAGGAAAGCCCGCAGCCCCAAAGTCTGGGTGGCAATGCAAGTAGTTCCCAGAGACCTTGAAAGAAAGCAAGAGTTGTTCTGGCTGCCACCTTGGCTGTGGGAGCCAGGCCAGGACGTTCGGCATATTGGGGGCTGGTGCTAGGGAAAAGTGAAAAAAAGCTGCTTTTGAGGAGAGAGTGGCCAGGAAAGCCCGCAGCCCCAAAGTCTGGGTGGCAATGCAAGTAGTTCCCAGAGACCTTGAAAGAAAGCAAGAGTTTTTTCTGGCTGCCACCTTGGCTGTGGGAGCCAGGCCAGGACGTTTGGCATATTGGGGTCTGGTGCTAGGGAAAAGTGAAAAAAAGGTTCTTTTGAGGAGAGAGTGGCCAGGAAAGCCCGCAGCCCCAAAGTCTGGGTGGCAATGCAAGTAGTTCCCAGAGCCGTTCATAAAAAGCAAGAGTTGTTCTGGCTGCCACCTTGGCTGTGGGAGCCAGGCCAGGACGTTCGGCATATTGGGGTCCGGTGCTAGGGAAAAGTGAAAAAAAGGTTCTTTTGAGGAGAGAGTGGCCAGGAAAGCCCGCAGCCCCAAAGTCTGGGTGGCAATGCAAGTAGTTCCCAGAGACCTTGAAAGAAAGCAAGAGTTGTTCTGGCTGCTACCTTGGCTGTGGGAGCCAGGCCAGGACGTTCGGCATGTTGGGGTCCGGTGCTGGGGAAAAGTGAAAAAAAGGTTCTTTTGAGGAGAGAGTAGCCAGGAAAGCCCGCAGCCCCAAAGTCTGGGTGGCAATGCAAGTAGTTCCCAGAGACCTTGAAAGAAAGCAAGAGTTGTTCTGGCTGCTACCTTGGCTGTGGGAGCCAGGCCAGGACGTTTGGCATATTGGGGGCCGGTGCTAGGGAAAAGTGAAAAAAAGGTTCTTTGGAGGATAGATGGCCAGGAAAGCCCGCAGCCCCAAAGTCTGGGTGGCAATGCAAGTAGTTCCCAGAGGCGTTCATAAAAAGCAAGAGTTGTTCTGGCTGCCACCTTGGCTGTGGGTGCCAGGCCAGGACGTTCGGCATATTGGGGTCCGGTGCTAGGGAAAAGTGAAAAAAAGGTTCTTTGGAGGATAGAGTGGCCAGGAAAGCCCGCAGCCCCAAAGTCTGGGTGGCAATGCAAGTAGTTCCCAGAGACCTTGAAAGAAAGCAAGAGTTGTTCTGGCTGCCACCTTGGCTGTGGGAGCCAGGCCAGGACGTTCGGCATATTGGGGGCCGGTGCTAGGGAAAAGTGAAAAAAAGCTGCTTTTGAGGAGAGAGTGGCCAGGAAAGCCCGCAGCCCCAAAGTCTGGGTGGCAATGCAAGTAGTTCCCAGAGACCTTGAAAGAAAGCAAGAGTTTTTTCTGGCTGCCACCTTGGCTGTGGGAGCCAGGCCAGGACGTTTGGCATATTGGGGTCTGGTGCTAGGGAAAAGTGAAAAAAAGCTGCTTTTGAGGAGAGAGTGGCCAGGAAAGCCCGCAGCCCCAAAGTCTGGGTGGCAATGCAAGTAGTTCCCAGAGCCGTTCATAAAAAGCAAGAGTTGTTCTGGCTGCCACCTTGGCTGTGGGAGCCAGGCCAGGACGTTCGGCATATTGGGGTCCGGTGCTAGGGAAAAGTGAAAAAAAGGTGCTTTTGAGGATAGAGTGGCCAGGAAAGCCCGCAGCCCCAAAGTCTGGGTGGCAATGCAAGTAGTACCCAGAGACCTTGAAAGAAAGCAAGAGTTGTTCTGGCTGCTACCTTGGCTGTGGGAGCCAGGCCAGGACGTTCGGCATGTTGGGGTCCAGTGCTGGGGTAAAGTGAAAAAAAGGTGCTTTTGAGGAGAGAGTAGCCAGGAAAGCCCGCAGCCCCAAAGTCTGGGTGGCAATGCAAGTAGTTCCCAGAGACCTTGAAAGAAAGCAAGAGTTGTTCTGGCTGCTACCTTGGCTGTGGGAGCCAGGCCAGGACGTTCGGCATATTGGGGGCCGGTGCTAGGGAAAAGTGAAAAAAAGGTTCTTTGGAGGATAGAGTGGCCAGGAAAGCCCGCAGCCCCAAAGTCTGGGTGGCAATGCAAGTAGTTCCCAGAGACCTTGAAAGAAAGCAAGAGTTTGTTCTGGCTGCCACCTTGGCTGTGGGAGCCAGGCCAGGACGTTCGGCATATTGGGGGCCGGTGCTAGGGAAAAGTGAAAAAAAGCTGCTTTTGAGGAGAGAGTGGCCAGGAAAGCCCGCAGCCCCAAAGTCTGGGTGGCAATGCAAGTAGTTCCCAGAGCCGTTCATAAAAAGCAAGAGTTGTTCTGGCTGCCAGCTTGGCTGTGGGAGCCAGGCCAGGACGTTTGGCATATTGGGGTCCGGTGCTAGGGAAATGTGAAAAAAAGGTTCTTTTGAGGTGAGAGTGGCCAGGAAAGCCCGCAGCCCCAAAGTCTGGGTGGCAATGCAAGTAGTTCCCAGAGACCTTGAAAGAAAGCAAGAGTTGTTCTGGCTGCTACCTTGGCTGTGGGAGCCAGGCCAGGACGTTCGGCATGTTGGGGTCCGGTTCTGGGGTAAAGTGAAAAAAAGGTTGTTTTGAGGAGAGAGTAGCCAGGAAAGCCCGCAGCCCCAAAGTCTGGGTGGCAATGCAAGTAGTTCCCAGAGACCTTGAAAGAAAGCAAGAGTTGTTCTGGCTGCCACATTGGCTGTGGGAGCCAGGCCAGGACGTTCGGCATATTGGGGGCCAGTGCTAGGGAAAAGTGAAAAAAAGGTTCTTTGGAGGATAGAGTGGCCAGGAAAGCCCGCAGCCCCAAAGTCTGGGTGGCAATGCAAGTAGTTCCCAGAGGCGTTCATAAAAAGCAAGAGTTGTTCTGGCTGCCACCTTGGCTGTGGGTGCCAGGCCAGGACGTTCGGCATATTGGGGGCCGGTGCTAAGGAAAAGTGAAAAAAAGGTTCTTTGGAGGATAGAGTGGCCAGGAAAGCCCGCAGCCCCAAAGTCTGGGTGGCAATGCAAGTAGTTCCCAGAGGCGTTCATAAAAAGCAAGAGTTGTTCTGGCTGCCACCTTGGCTGTGGGAGCCAGGCCAGGACGTTTGGCATATTGGGGGCCGGTGCTGGGGAAAAGTGAAAAAAAGGTGCTTTTGAGGATAGAGTAGCCAGGAAAGCTCGCAGCCCCAAAGTCTGGGTGGCAATGCAAGTAGTTCCCAGAGACCTTGAAAGAAAGCAAGAGTTGTTCTGGCTGCCACCTTGGCTGTGGGAGCCAGGCCAGGACGTTCGGCATATTGGGGGCCAGTGCTAGGGAAAAGTGAAAAAAAGGTTCTTTTGAGGAGAGAGTAGCCAGGAAAGCCCGCAGCCCCAAAGTCTGGGTGGCAATGCAAGTAGTTCCCAGAGACCTTGAAAGAAAGCAAGAGTTGTTCTGGCTGCTACCTTGGCTGTGGGAGCCAGGCCAGGACGTTTGGCATATTGGGGTCCGGTGCTAGGGAAAAGTGAAAAAAATGTTCTTTGGAGGATAGAGTGGCCAGGAAAGCCCGCAGCCCCAAAGTCTGGGTGGCAATGCAAGTAGTTCCCAGAGACCTTGAAAGAAAGCAAGAGTTGTTCTGGCTGCCACCTTGGCTGTGGGAGCCAGGCCAGGACGTTCGGCATATTGGGGTCCGGTGCTAGGGAAAAGTGAAAAAAAGGTGCTTTTGAGGATAGAGTGGCCAGGAAAGCCCGCAGCCCCAAAGTCTGGGTGGCAATGCAAGTAGTTCCCAGAGACCTTGAAAGAAAGCAAGAGTTGTTCTGGCTGCCACCTTGGCTGTGGGAGCCAGGCCAGGACGTTTGGCATATTGGGGTCCGGTGCTAGGGAAAAGTGAAAAAAAGCTGCTTTTGAGGAGAGAGTGGCCAGGAAAGCCCGCAGCCCCAAAGTCTGGGTGGCAATGCAAGTAGTTCCCAGAACCGTTCATAAAAAGCAAGAGTTGTTCTGGCTGCCACCTTGGCTGTGGGAGCCAGGCCAGGACGTTTGGCATATTGGGGTCCGGTGCTAGGGAAAAGTGAAAAAAAGGTTCTTTGGAGGATAGAGTGGCCAGGAAAGCCCGCAGCCCCAAAGTCTGGGTGGCAATGCAAGTAGTTCCCAGAGACCTTGAAAGAAAGCAAGAGTTGTTCTGGCTGCTACCTTGGCTGTGGGAGCCAGGCCAGGACGTTCGGCATGTTGGGGTCCGGTGCTGGGGTAAAGTGAAAAAAAGGTTCTTTTGAGGAGAGAGTAGCCAGGAAAGCCCGCAGCCCCAAAGTCTGGGTGGCAATGCAAGTAGTTCCCAGAGACCTTGAAAGAAAGCAAGAGTTGTTCTGGCTGCTACCTTGGCTGTGGGAGCCAGGCCAGGACGTTTGGCATATTGGGGGCCGGTGCTAGGGAAAAGTGAAAAAAAGGTTCTTTGGAGGATAGAGTGGCCAGGAAAGCCCGCAGCCCCAAAGTCTGGGTGGCAATGCAAGTAGTTCCCAGAGACCTTGAAAGAAAGCAAGAGTTGTTCTGGCTGCCACCTTGGCTGTGGGAGCCAGGCCAGGACGTTTGGCATATTGGGGTCCGGTGCTAGGGAAAAGTGAAAAAAAGCTGCTTTTGAGGAGACAGTGGCCAGGAAAGCCCGCAGCCCCAAAGTCTGGGTGGCAATGCAAGTAGTTCCCAGAGCCGTTCATAGAAAGCAAGAGTTGTTCTGGCTGCCACCTTGGCTGTGGGAGCCAGGCCAGGACGTTTGGCATATTGGGGTCCGGTGCTAGGGAAAAGTGAAAAAAAGGTTCTTTTGAGGAGAGAGTAGCCAGGAAAGCCCGCAGCCCCAAAGTCTGGGTGGCAATGCAAGTAGTTCCCAGAGACCTTGAAAGAAAGCAAGAGTTGTTCTGGCTGCTACCTTGGCTGTGGGAGCCAGGCCAGGACGTTTGGCATATTGGGGTCCGGTGCTAGGGAAAAGTGAAAAAAATGTTCTTTGGAGGATAGAGTGGCCAGGAAAGCCCGCAGCCCCAAAGTCTGGGTGGCAATGCAAGTAGTTCCCAGAGACCTTGAAAGAAAGCAAGAGTTGTTCTGGCTGCCACCTTGGCTGTGGGAGCCAGGCCAGGACGTTTGGCATATTGGGGGCTGGTGCTAGGGAAAAGTGAAAAAAAGCTGCTTTTGAGGATAGAGTGGCCAGGAAAGCCCGCAGCCCCAAAGTCTGGGTGGCAATGCAAGTAGTTCCCAGAGACCTTGAAAGAAAGCAAGAGTTGTTCTGGCTGCCACCTTGGCTGTGGGAGCCAGGCCAGGACGTTTGGCATATTGGGGTCCGGTGCTAGGGAAAAGTGAAAAAAAGCTGCTTTTGAGGAGAGAGTGGCCAGGAAAGCCCGCAGCCCCAAAGTCTGGGTGGCAATGCAAGTAGTTCCCAGAACCGTTCATAAAAAGCAAGAGTTGTTCTGGCTGCCACCTTGGCTGTGGGAGCCAGGCCAGGACGTTTGGCATATTGGGGTCCGGTGCTAGGGAAAAGTGAAAAAAAGGTTCTTTGGAGGATAGAGTGGCCAGGAAAGCCCGCAGCCCCAAAGTCTGGGTGGCAATGCAAGTAGTTCCCAGAGACCTTGAAAGAAAGCAAGAGTTGTTCTGGCTGCTACCTTGGCTGTGGGAGTCAGGCCAGGACGTTCGGCATGTTGGGGTCCGGTGCTGGGGTAAAGTGAAAAAAAGGTTCTTTTGAGGAGAGAGTAGCCAGGAAAGCCCGCAGCCCCAAAGTCTGGGTGGCAATGCAAGTAGTTCCCAGAGACCTTGAAAGAAAGCAAGAGTTGTTCTGGCTGCTACCTTGGCTGTGGGAGCCAGGCCAGGACGTTTGGCATATTGGGGGCCGGTGCTAGGGAAAAGTGAAAAAAAGCTGCTTTTGAGGAGAGAGTGGCCAGGAAAGCCCGCAGCCCCAAAGTCTGGGTGGCAATGCAAGTAGTTCCCAGAGACCTTGAAAGAAAGCAAGAGTTGTTCTGGCTGCCACCTTGGCTGTGGGAGCCAGGCCAGGACGTTCGGCATATTGGGGTCCGGTGCTAGGGAAAAGTGAAAAAAAGCTGCTTTTGAGGAGAGAGTGGCCAGGAAAGCCCGCAGCCCCAAAGTCTGGGTGGCAATGCAAGTAGTTTCCAGAGCCGTTCATAGAAAGCAAGAGTTGTTCTGGCTGCCACCTTGGCTGTGGGAGCCAGGCCAGGACGTTTGGCATATTGGGGTCCGGTGCTAGGGAAAAGTGAAAAAAAGGTTCTTTTGAGGAGAGAGTGGCCAGGAAAGCCCGCAGCCCCAAAGTCTGGGTGGCAATGCAAGTAGTTCCCAGAGACCTTGAAAGAAAGCAAGAGTTGTTCTGGCTGCTACCTTGGCTGTGGGAGCCAGGCCAGGACGTTCGGCATGTTGGGGTCCGGTGCTGGGGTAAAGTGAAAAAAAGGTTCTTTTGAGGAGAGAGTGGCCAGGAAAGCCCGCAGCCCCAAAGTCTGGGTGGCAATGCAAGTAGTTCCCAGAGACCTTGAAAGAAAGCAAAAGTTGTTCTGGCTGCCACCTTGGCTGTGGGAGCCAGGCCAGGACGTTCGGCATATTGGGGGCCGGTGCTAGGGAAAAGTGAAAAAAAGCTGCTTTTGAGGAGAGAGTGGCCAGGAAAGCCCGCAGCCCCAAAGTCTGGGTGGCAATGCAAGTAGTTCCCAGAGACCTTGAAAGAAAGCAAGAGTTTTTTCTGGCTGCCACCTTGGCTGTGGGAGCCAGGCCAGGACGTTTGGCATATTGGGGTCCGGTGCTAGGGAAAAGTGAAAAAAAGGTGCTTTTGAGGAGAGAGTGGCCAGGAAAGCCCGCAGCCCCAAAGTCTGGGTGGCAATGCAAGTAGTTCCCAGAGCCGTTCATAAAAAGCAAGAGTTGTTCTGGCTGCCACCTTGGCTGCGGGAGCCAGGCCAGGACGTTCGGCATATTGGGGTCCGGTGCTAGGGAAAAGTGAAAAAAAGGTTCTTTTGAGGTGAGAGTGGCCAGGAAAGCCCGCAGCCCCAAAGTCTGGGTGGCAATGCAAGTAGTTCCCAGAGACCTTGAAAGAAAGCAAGAGTTGTTCTGGCTGCTACCTTGGCTGTGGGAGCCAGGCCAGGACGTTCGGCATATTGGGGGCCGGTGCTAGGGAAAAGTGAAAAAAAGGTTCTTTGGAGGATAGAGTGGCCAGGAAAGCCCGCAGCCCCAAAGTCTGGGTGGCAATGCAAGTAGTTCCCAGAGACCTTGAAAGAAAGCAAGAGTTGTTCTGGCTGCCACATTGGCTGTGGGAGCCAGGCCAGGACGTTCGGCATATTGGGGGCCAGTGCTAGGGAAAAGTGAAAAAAAGGTTCTTTGGAGGATAGAGTGGCCAGGAAAGCCCGCAGCCCCAAAGTCTGGGTGGCAATGCAAGTAGTTCCCAGAGGCGTTCATAAAAAGCAAGAGTTGTTCTGGCTGCCACCTTGGCTGTGGGTGCCAGGCCAGGACGTTCGGCATATTGGGGGCCGGTGCTAGGGAAAAGTGAAATAAAGGTTCTTTAGAGGATAGAGTGGCCAGGAAAGCCCGCAGCCCCAAAGTCTGGGTGGCAATGCAAGTAGTTCCCAGAGGCGTTCATAAAAAGCAAGAGTTGTTCTGGCTGCCACCTTGGCTGTGGGAGCCAGGCCAGGACGTTTGGCATATTGGGGGCCGGTGCTGGGGAAAAGTGAAAAAAAGGTGCTTTTGAGGTGAGAGTGGCCAGGAAAGCCCGCAGCCCCAAAGTCTGGGTGGCAATGCAAGTAGTTCCCAGAGACCTTGAAAGAAAGCAAGAGTTGTTCTGGCTGCCACCTTGGCTGTGGGAGCCAGGCCAGGACGTTCGGCATATTGGGGGCCGGTGCTAGGGAAAAGTGAAAAAAAGCTGCTTTTGAGGATAGAGTGGCCAGGAAAGCCCGCAGCCCCAAAGTCTGGGTGGCAATGCAAGTAGTTCCCAGAGACCTTGAAAGAAAGCAAGAGTTTTTTCTGGCTGCCACCTTGGCTGTGGGAGCCAGGCCAGGACGTTTGGCATATTGGGGTCCGGTGCTAGGGAAAAGTGAAAAAAAGCTGCTTTTGAGGCTAGAGTGGCCAGGAAAGCCCGCAGCCCCAAAGTCTGGGTGGCAATGCAAGTAGTTCCTAGAGACCTTGAAAGAAAGCAAGAGTTGTTCTGGCTGCCACCTTGGCTGTGGGAGCCAGGCCAGGACGTTTGGCATATTGGGGGCCGGTGCTAGGGAAAAGTGAAAAAAAGCTGCTTTTGAGGATAGAGTGGCCAGGAAAGCCCGCAGCCCCAAAGTCTGGGTGGCAATGCAAGTAGTTCCCAGAGACCTTGAAAGAAAGCAAGAGTTGTTCTGGCTGCTACCTTGGCTGTGGGAGCCAGGCCAGGACGTTTGGCATATTGGGGTCCGGTGCTAGGGAAAAGTGAAAAAAAGGTTCTTTTGAGGTGAGAGTGGCCAGGAAAGCCCGCAGCCCCAAAGTCTGGGTGGCAATGCAAGTAGTTCCCAGAGACCTTGAAAGAAAGCAAGAGTTGTTCTGGCTGCTACCTTGGCTGTGGGAGCCAGGCCAGGACGTTCGGCATGTTGGGGTCCAGTGCTGGGGTAAAGTGAAAAAAAGGTTCTTTGGAGGATAGAGTGGCCAGGAAAGCCCGCAGCCCCAAAGTCTGGGTGGCAATGCAAGTAGTTCCCAGAGACCTTGAAAGAAAGCAAGAGTTGTTCTGGCTGCTACCTTGGCTGTGGGAGACAGGCCAGGACGTTCGGCATATTGGGGTCCGGTGCTAGGGAAAAGTGAAAAAAAGGTTCTTTGGAGGATAGAGTGGCCAGGAAAGCCCGCAGCCCCAAAGTCTGGGTGGCAATGCAAGTAGTTCCCAGAGGCGTTCATAGAAAGCAAGAGTTGTTCTGGCTGCCACCTTGGCTGTGGGAGCCAGGCCAGGACGTTCGGCATATTGGGGTCCGGTGCTAGGGAAAAGTGAAAAAAAGGTGCTTTTGAGGAGAGAGTGGCCAGGAAAGCCCGCAGCCCCAAAGTCTGGGTGGCAATGCAAGTAGTTCCTAGAGACCTTGAAAGAAAGCAAGAGTTGTTCTGGCTGCCACCTTGGCTGTGGGTGCCAGGCCAGGACGTTTGGCATATTGGGGTCCGGTGCTAGGGAAAAGTGAAAAAAAGCTGCTTTTGAGGAGAGAGTAGCCAGGAAAGCCCGCAGCCCCAAAGGCTGGGTGGCAATGCAAGTAGTTCCCAGAGCCGTTCATAAAAAGCAAGAGTTGTTCTGGCTGCCACCTTGGCTGCGGGAGCCAGGCCAGGACAATCGGCATATTGGGGTCTGGTGCTGGGGTAAAGTGAAAAAAAGGTGCTTTTGAGGATAGAGTGGCCAGGAAAGCCCGCAGCCCCAAAGTCTGGGTGGCAATGCAAGTAGTTCCCAGAGGTGTTCATAAAAAGCAAGAGTTGTTCTGGCTGCCACCTTGGCTGTGGGAGCCAGGCCACGACGTTCGGCATATTGGGGGCCGGTGCTAGGGAAAAGAGAAAAAAAGGTTCTTTGGAGGATAGAGTGGCCAGGAAAGCCCGCAGCCCCAAAGTCTGGGTGGCAATGCAAGTAGTTCCCAGAGACCTTGAAAGAAAGCAAGAGTTGTTCTGGCTGCTACCTTGGCTGTGGGAGCCAGGCCAGGACATTCGGCATATTGGGGGCCGGTGCTGGGGTAAAGTGAAAAAAAGGTTCTTTTGAGGATAGAGTGGCCAGGAAAGCCCGCAGCCCCAAAGTCTGGGTGGCAATGCAAGTAGTTCCCAGAGACCTTGAAAGAAAGCAAGAGTTGTTCTGGCTGCCACCTTGGCTGTGGGAGCCAGGCCAGGACGTTTGGCATATTGGGGTCCGGTGCTAGGGAAAAGTGAAAAAAAGGTTCTTTTGAGGTGAGAGTGGCCAGGAAAGCCCGCAGCCCCAAAGTCTGGGTGGCAATGCAAGTAGTTCCCAGAGACCTTGAAAGAAAGCAAGAGTTGTTCTGGCTGCCACCTTGGCTGTGGGAGCCAGGCCAGGACGTTCGGCATATTGGGGGCCGGTGCTAGGGAAAAGTGAAAAAAAGGTGCTTTTGAGGATAGAGTGGCCAGGAAAGCCCGCAGCCCCAAAGTCTGGGTGGCAATGCAAGTAGTTCCCAGAGACCTTGAAAGAAAGCAAGAGTTTTTTCTGGCTGCCACCTTGGCTGTGGGAGCCAGGCCAGGACGTTTGGCATATTGGGGTCCGGTGCTAGGGAAAAGTGAAAAAAAGCTGCTTTTGAGGCTAGAGTGGCCAGGAAAGCCCGCAGCCCCAAAGTCTGGGTGGCAATGCAAGTAGTTCCTAGAGACCTTGAAAGAAAGCAAGAGTTGTTCTGGCTGCCACCTTGGCTGTGGGAGCCAGGCCAGGACGTTTGGCATATTGGGGGCCGGTGCTAGGGAAAAGTGAAAAAAAGCTGCTTTTGAGGATAGAGTGGCCAGGAAAGCCCGCAGCCCCAAAGTCTGGGTGGCAATGCAAGTAGTTCCCAGAGACCTTGAAAGAAAGCAAGAGTTGTTCTGGCTGCTACCTTGGCTGTGGGAGCCAGGCCAGGACGTTTGGCATATTGGGGTCCGGTGCTAGGGAAAAGTGAAAAAAAGGTTCTTTTGAGGTGAGAGTGGCCAGGAAAGCCCGCAGCCCCAAAGTCTGGGTGGCAATGCAAGTAGTTCCCAGAGACCTTGAAAGAAAGCAAGAGTTGTTCTGGCTGCTACCTTGGCTGTGGGAGCCAGGCCAGGACGTTCGGCATGTTGGGGTCCAGTGCTGGGGTAAAGTGAAAAAAAGGTTCTTTGGAGGATAGAGTGGCCAGGAAAGCCCGCAGCCCCAAAGTCTGGGTGGCAATGCAAGTAGTTCCCAGAGACCTTGAAAGAAAGCAAGAGTTGTTCTGGCTGCTACCTTGGCTGTGGGAGACAGGCCAGGACGTTCGGCATATTGGGGTCCGGTGCTAGGGAAAAGTGAAAAAAAGGTTCTTTGGAGGATAGAGTGGCCAGGAAAGCCCGCAGCCCCAAAGTCTGGGTGGCAATGCAAGTAGTTCCCAGAGGCGTTCATAGAAAGCAAGAGTTGTTCTGGCTGCCACCTTGGCTGTGGGAGCCAGGCCAGGACGTTCGGCATATTGGGGGCCGGTGCTGGGGTAAAGTGAAAAAAAGGTGCTTTTGAGGATAGAGTAGCCAGGAAAGCCCGCAGCCCCAAAGTCTGGGTGGCAATGCAAGTAGTTCCCAGAGACCTTGAAAGAAAGCAAGAGTTTTTTCTGGCTGCCACCTTGGCTGTGGGAGCCAGGCCAGGACGTTTGGCATATTGGGGTCCGGTGCTAGGGAAAAGTGAAAAAAAGCTGCTTTTGAGGAGAGAGTGGCCAGGAAAGCCCGCAGCCCCAAAGGCTGGGTGGCAATGCAAGTAGTTCCCAGAGACCTTGAAAGAAAGCAAGAGTTGTTCTGGCTGCCACCTTGGCTGTGGGAGCCAGGCCAGGACGTTCGGCATATTGGGGGCCGGTGCTAGGGAAAAGTGAAAAAAAGGTGCTTTTGAGGATAGAGTGGCCAGGAAAGCCCGCAGCCCCAAAGTCTGGGTGGCAATGCAAGTAGTTCCCAGAGACCTTGAAAGAAAGCAAGAGTTTTTTCTGGCTGCCACCTTGGCTGTGGGAGCCAGGCCAGGACGTTTGGCATATTGGGGTCCGGTGCTAGGGAAAAGTGAAAAAAAGCTGCTTTTGAGGCTAGAGTGGCCAGGAAAGCCCGCAGCCCCAAAGTCTGGGTGGCAATGCAAGTAGTTCCTAGAGACCTTGAAAGAAAGCAAGAGTTGTTCTGGCTGCCACCTTGGCTGTGGGAGCCAGGCCAGGACGTTTGGCATATTGGGGGCCGGTGCTAGGGAAAAGTGAAAAAAAGCTGCTTTTGAGGATAGAGTGGCCAGGAAAGCCCGCAGCCCCAAAGTCTGGGTGGCAATGCAAGTAGTTCCCAGAGACCTTGAAAGAAAGCAAGAGTTGTTCTGGCTGCTACCTTGGCTGTGGGAGCCAGGCCAGGACGTTTGGCATATTGGGGTCCGGTGCTAGGGAAAAGTGAAAAAAAGGTTCTTTTGAGGTGAGAGTGGCCAGGAAAGCCCGCAGCCCCAAAGTCTGGGTGGCAATGCAAGTAGTTCCCAGAGACCTTGAAAGAAAGCAAGAGTTGTTCTGGCTGCTACCTTGGCTGTGGGAGCCAGGCCAGGACGTTCGGCATGTTGGGGTCCAGTGCTGGGGTAAAGTGAAAAAAAGGTTCTTTGGAGGATAGAGTGGCCAGGAAAGCCCGCAGCCCCAAAGTCTGGGTGGCAATGCAAGTAGTTCCCAGAGACCTTGAAAGAAAGCAAGAGTTGTTCTGGCTGCTACCTTGGCTGTGGGAGACAGGCCAGGACGTTCGGCATATTGGGGTCCGGTGCTAGGGAAAAGTGAAAAAAAGGTTCTTTGGAGGATAGAGTGGCCAGGAAAGCCCGCAGCCCCAAAGTCTGGGTGGCAATGCAAGTAGTTCCCAGAGGCGTTCATAGAAAGCAAGAGTTGTTCTGGCTGCCACCTTGGCTGTGGGAGCCAGGCCAGGACGTTCGGCATATTGGGGGCCGGTGCTGGGGTAAAGTGAAAAAAAGGTGCTTTTGAGGATAGAGTAGCCAGGAAAGCCCGCAGCCCCAAAGTCTGGGTGGCAATGCAAGTAGTTCCCAGAGACCTTGAAAGAAAGCAAGAGTTTTTTCTGGCTGCCACCTTGGCTGTGGGAGCCAGGCCAGGACGTTCGGCATATTGGGGTCCGGTGCTAGGGAAAAGTGAAAAAAAGGTTCTTTTGAGGAGAGAGTGGCCAGGAAAGCCCGCAGCCCCAAAGTCTGGGTGGCAATGCAAGTAGTTCCTAGAGACCTTGAAAGAAAGCAAGAGTTGTTCTGGCTGCCACCTTGGCTGTGGGAGCCAGGCCAGGACGTTTGGCATATTGGGGTCCGGTGCTAGGGAAAAGTGAAAAAAAGCTGCTTTTGAGGAGAGAGTGGCCAGGAAAGCCCGCAGCCCCAAAGGCTGGGTGGCAATGCAAGTAGTTCCCAGAGCCGTTCATAAAAAGCAAGAGTTGTTCTGGCTGCCACCTTGGCTGCGGGAGCCAGGCCAGGACAATCGGCATATTGGGGTCTGGTGCTGGGGTAAAGTGAAAAAAAGGTGCTTTTGAGGATAGAGTGGCCAGGAAAGCCCGCAGCCCCAAAGTCTGGGTGGCAATGCAAGTAGTTCCCAGAGGTGTTCATAAAAAGCAAGAGTTGTTCTGGCTGCCACCTTGGCTGTGGGAGCCAGGCCACGACGTTCGGCATATTGGGGGCCGGTGCTAGGGAAAAGTGAAAAAAAGGTTCTTTGGAGGATAGAGTGGCCAGGAAAGCCCGCAGCCCCAAAGTCTGGGTGGCAATGCAAGTAGTTCCCAGAGACCTTGAAAGAAAGCAAGAGTTGTTCTGGCTGCTACCTTGGCTGTGGGAGCCAGGCCAGGACATTCGGCATATTGGGGGCCGGTGCTGGGGTAAAGTGAAAAAAAGGTTCTTTTGAGGATAGAGTGGCCAGGAAAGCCCGCAGCCCCAAAGTCTGGGTGGCAATGCAAGTAGTTCCCAGAGACCTTGAAAGAAAGCAAGAGTTGTTCTGGCTGCCACCTTGGCTGTGGGAGCCAGGCCAGGACGTTCGGCATATTGGGGGCCAGTGCTAGGGAAAAGTGAAAAAAAGGTTCTTTGGAGGATAGAGTGGCCAGGAAAGCCCGCAGCCCCAAAGTCTGGGTGGCAATGCAAGTAGTTCCCAGAGGCGTTCATAAAAAGCAAGAGTTGTTCTGGCTGCCACCTTGGCTGTGGGAGCCAGGCCAGGACATTCGGCATATTGGGGGCCGGTGCTGGGGTAAAGTGAAAAAAAGGTGCTTTTGAGGATAGAGTAGCCAGGAAAGCCTGCAGCCCCAAAGTCTGGGTGGCAATGCAAGTAGTTCCCAGAGACCTTGAAAGAAAGCAAGAGTTGTTCTGGCTGCCACCTTGGCTGTGGGAGCCAGGCCAGGACGTTCGGCATATTGGAGGCCGATGGTGGGAAATATGAAAAAAAGGTGCTTTTGAGGAGAGAGTGGCCAGGAAAGCCCGCAGCCCCAAAGTCTGGGTGGCAATGCAAGTAGTTCCCAGAGACCTTGAAAGAAAGCAAAAGTTGTTCTGGCTGCCACCTTGGGTGTGGGAGCCAGGCCAGGACGTTCGGCATATTGGGGGCCGGTGCTGGGAAATATGAAAAACAGGTTCTTTTGAGGCTAGAGTGGCCAGGAAAGCCCGCAGCCCCAAAGTCTGGGTGGCAATGCAAGTAGTTCCCAGAGCCGTTCATAAAAAGCAAGAGTTGTTCTGGCTGCCACCTTGGCTGTGGGAGCCAGGCCAGGACGTTCGGCATATTGGGGGCCAGTGCTAAGGAAAAGTGAAAAAAAGGTTCTTTGGAGGATAGAGTGGCCAGGAAAGCCCGCAGCCCCAAAGTCTGGGTGGCAATGCAAGTAGTTCCCAGAGACCTTCATAAAAAGCAAGAGTTGTTCTGGCTGCCACCTTGGCTGTGGGAGCCAGGCCAGGACGTTCGGCATATTGGGGGCCAGTGCTAGGGAAAAGTGAAAAAAAGGTTCTTTTGAGGATAGAGTAGCCAGGAAAGCCCGCAGCCCCAAAGTCTGGGTGGCAATGCAAGTAGTTCCCAGAGACCTTGAAAGAAAGCAAGAGTTGTTCTGGCTGCCACCTTGGCTGTGGGAGCCAGGCCAGGACGTTCGGCATGTTGGGGTCCAGTGCTGGGGTAAAGTGAAAAAAAGGTTCTTTTGAGGAGAGAGTAGCCAGGAAAGCCCGCAGCCCCAAAGTCTGGGTGGCAATGCAAGTAGTTCCCAGAGACCTTGAAAGAAAGCAAGAGTTGTTCTGGCTGCTACCTTGGCTGTGGGAGCCAGGCCAGGACGTTCGGCATATTGGGGTCCGGTGCTAGGGAAAAGTGAAAAAAAGGTTCTTTGGAGGATAGAGTGGCCAGGAAAGCCCGCAGCCCCAAAGTCTGGGTGGCAATGCAAGTAGTTCCCAGAGGCGTTCATAAAAAGCAAGAGTTGTTCTGGCTGCCACCTTGGCTGTGGGTGCCAGGCCAGGACGTTCGGCATATTGGGGTCCGGTGCTAGGGAAAAGTGAAAAAAAGGTTCTTTTGAGGATAGAGTGGCCAGGAAAGCCCGCAGCCCCAAAGTCTGGGTGGCAATGCAAGTAGTTCCCAGAGACCTTGAAAGAAAGCAAGAGTTGTTCTGGCTGCTACCTTGGCTGTGGGAGCCAGGCCAGGACGTTCGGCATGTTGGGGTCCAGTGCTGGGGTAAAGTGAAAAAAAGGTTCTTTTGAGGAGAGAGTAGCCAGGAAAGCCCGCAGCCCCAAAGTCTGGGTGGCAATGCAAGTAGTTCCCAGAGACCTTGAAAGAAAGCAAGAGTTGTTCTGGCTGCTACCTTGGCTGTGGGAGCCAGGCCAGGACGTTTGGCATATTGGGGTCCGGTGCTAGGGAAAAGTGAAAAAAATGTTCTTTGGAGGATAGAGTGGCCAGGAAAGCCCGCAGCCCCAAAGTCTGGGTGGCAATGCAAGTAGTTCCCAGAGGCGTTCATAAAAAGCAAGAGTTGTTCTGGCTGCCACCTTGGCTGTGGGTGCCAGGCCAGGACGTTTGGCATATTGGGGTCCGGTGCTAGGGAAAAGTGAAAAAAAGGTTCTTTGGAGGATAGAGTGGCCAGGAAAGCCCGCAGCCCCAAAGTCTGGGTGGCAATGCAAGTAGTTCCCAGAGGCGTTCATAAAAAGCAAGAGTTGTTCTGGCTGCCACCTTGGCTGTGGGAGCCAGGCCAGGACGTTCGGCATATTGGGGGCCGGTGCTGGGGTAAAGTGAAAAAAAGGTTCTTTGGAGGATAGAGTGGCCAGGAAAGCCCGCAGCCCCAAAGTCTGGGTGGCAATGCAAGTAGTTCCCAGAGACCTTGAAAGAAAGCAAGAGTTTTTTCTGGCTGCCACCTTGGCTGTGGGAGCCAGGCCAGGACGTTTGGCATATTGGGGTCCGGTGCTAGGGAAAAGTGAAAAAAAGGTTCTTTTGAGGAGAGAGTGGCCAGGAAATCCCACAGCCCCAAAGTCTGGGTGGCAATGCAAGTAGTTCCTAGAGACCTTGAAAGAAAGCAAGAGTTGTTCTGGCTGCCACCTTGGCTGTGGGAGCCAGGCCAGGACGTTTGGCATATTGGGGGCCGGTGCTAGGGAAAAGTGAAAAAAAGCTGCTTTTGAGGAGAGAGTGGCCAGGAAAGCCCGCAGCCCCAAAGTCTGGGTGGCAATGCAAGTAGTTCCCAGAGCCGTTCATAAAAAGCAAGAGTTGTTCTGGCTGCCACCTTGGCTGCGGGAGCCAGGCCAGGACAATCGGCATATTGGGGTCTGGTGCTGGGGTAAAGTGAAAAAAAGGTGCTTTTGAGGATAGAGTGGCCAGGAAAGCCCGCAGCCCCAAAGTCTGGGTGGCAATGCAAGTAGTTCCCAGAGACCTTGAAAGAAAGCAAAAGTTGTTCTGGCTGCCAGCTTGGCTGTGGGAGCCAGGCCAGGACGTTCGGCATATTGGGGTCCGGTGCTGAGGTAAAGTGAAAAAAAGGTTCTTTTGAGGAGAGAGTGGCCAGGAAAGCCCGCAGTCCCAAAGGCTGGGTGGCAATGCAAGTAGTTCCCAGAGAAGTTCATAAAAAGCAAGAGTTGTTCTGGCTGCCACCTTGGCTGTGGGTGCCAGGCCAGGACGTTCGGCATATTGGGGTCCGGTGCTGGGGAAAAGTGAAAAAAAGGTGCTTTTGAGGATAGAGTGGCCAGGAAAGCCCGCAGCCCCAAAGTCTGGGTGGCAATGCAAGTAGTTCCCAGAGACCTTCATAAAAAGCAAGAGTTGTTCTGGCTGCCACCTTGGCTGTGGGAGCCAGGCCAGGACGTTCGGCATATTGGGGGCCGGTGCTAGGGAAAAGTGAAAAAAAGGTTCTTTGGAGGATAGAGTGGCCAGGAAAGCCCGCAGCCCCAAAGTCTGGGTGGCAATGCAAGTAGTTCCCAGAGACCTTGAAAGAAAGCAAGAGTTGTTCTGGCTGCCACCTTGGCTGTGGGAGACAGGCCAGGACGTTCGGCATATTGGGGTCCGGTGCTAGGGAAAAGTGAAAAAAAGGTGCTTTTGAGGATAGAGTGGCCAGGAAAGCCCGCAGCCCCAAAGTCTGGGTGGCAATGCAAGTAGTTCCCAAAGGCGCTCATAAAAAGCAAGAGTTGTTCTGGCTGCCACCTTGGCTGTGGGTGCCAGGCCAGGACGTTCGGCATATTGGAGGCCGGTACTGGGAAATATGAAAAAAAGGTTCTTTTCAGGAGAGAGTGGCCAGGAAAGCCCGCAGCCCCAAAGTCTGGGTGGCAATGCAAGTAGTTCCCAGAGACCTTGAAAGAAAGCAAGAGTTATTTCTGGCTGCCACCTTGGCTGTGGGAGCCAGGCCAGGACGTTCGGCATATTGGGGGCCGGTGCTGAGGTAAAGTGAAAAAAAGGTTCTTTGGAGGATAGAGTGGCCAGGAAAGCCCGCAGCCCCAAAGTCTGGGTGGCAATGCAAGTAGTTCCCAGAGGCGTTCATAAAAAGCAAGAGTTGTTCTGGCTGCACCTTTGGGTGTGGGAGCCAGGCCAGGACGTTCGGCATATTGGAGGCCGATGTTGGGAAATACGAAAAAAAGGTGCTTTTGAGGAGAGAGTGGCCAGGAAGGCCCGCAGCCCCCAAGTCTGGGTGGCAATGCAAGTAGTTCCCAGAGACCTTGAAAGAAAGCAAGAGTTGTTCTGGCTGCCACCTTGGCTGTGGGAGCCAGGCCAGGACGTTTGGCATATTGGGGTCCGGTGCTAGGGAAAAGTGAAAAAAAGGTTCTTTGGAGGATAGAGTGGCCAGGAAAGCCCGCAGCCCCAAAGTCTGGGTGGCAATGCAAGTAGTTCCCAGAGGCGTTCATAAAAAGCAAGAGTTGTTCTGGCTGCCACCTTGGCTGTGGGTGCCAGGCCAGGACGTTCGGCATATTGGGGGCCGGTGCTAGGGAAAAGTGAAAAAAAGGTTCTTTTGAGGAGAGAGTGGCCAGGAAAGCCCGCAGCCCCAAAGTCTGGGTGGCAATGCAAGTAGTTCCCAGAGCCGTTCATAAAAAGCAAGAGTTGTTCTGGCTGCCACCTTGGCTGTGGACGCCAGGCCAGGACGTTTGGCATATTGGGGTCCGGTGCTAGGGAAATGTGAAAAAAAGGTTCTTTTGAGGTGAGAGTGGCCAGGAAAGCCCGCAGCCCCAAAGTCTGGGTGGCAATGCAAGTAGTTCCCAGAGACCTTGAAAGAAAGCAAGAGTTGTTCTGGCTGCTACCTTGGCTGTGGGAGCCAGGCCAGGACGTTCGGCATGTTGGGGTCCGGTTCTGGGGTAAAGTGAAAAAAAGGTTCTTTTGAGGAGAGAGTAGCCAGGAAAGCCCGCAGCCCCAAAGTCTGGGTGGCAATGCAAGTAGTTCCCAGAGACCTTGAAAGAAAGCAAGAGTTGTTCTGGCTGCCACCTTGGCTGTGGGAGCCAGGCCAGGACGTTCGGCATATTGGGGGCCAGTGCTAGGGAAAAGTGAAAAAAAGGTTCTTTGGAGGATAGAGTGGCCAGGAAAGCCCGCAGCCCCAAAGTCTGGGTGGCAATGCAAGTAGTTCCCAGAGCCGTTCATAAAAAGCAAGAGTTGTTCTGGCTGCCACCTTGGCTGTGGGAGCCAGGCCAGGACGTTTGGCATATTGGGGGCCGGTGCTGGGGAAAAGTGAAAAAAAGGTGCTTTTGAGGTGAGAGTGGCCAGGAAAGCCCGCAGCCCCAAAGTCTGGGTGGCAATGCAAGTAGTTCCCAGAGACCTTGAAAGAAAGCAAGAGTTGTTCTGGCTGCCACCTTGGCTGTGGGAGCCAGGCCAGGACGTTCGGCATATTGGGGGCCGGTGCTAGGGAAAAGTGAAAAAAAGCTGCTTTTGAGGATAGAGTGGCCAGGAAAGCCCGCAGCCCCAAAGTCTGGGTGGCAATGCAAGTAGTTCCCAGAGACCTTGAAAGAAAGCAAGAGTTTTTTCTGGCTGCCACCTTGGCTGTGGGAGCCAGGCCAGGACGTTTGGCATATTGGGGTCCGGTGCTAGGGAAAAGTGAATAAAAGCTGCTTTTGAGGCTAGAGTGGCCAGGAAACCCCGCAGCCCCAAAGTCTGGGTGGCAATGCAAGTAGTTCCTAGAGACCTTGAAAGAAAGCAAGAGTTGTTCTGGCTGCCACCTTGGCTGTGGGAGCCAGGCCAGGACGTTTGGCATATTGGGGGCCGGTGCTAGGGAAAAGTGAAAAAAAGCTGCTTTTGAGGAGAGAGTGGCCAGGAAAGCCCGCAGCCCCAAAGTCTGGGTGGCAATGCAAGTAGTTCCCAGAGACCTTGAAAGAAAGCAAGAGTTGTTCTGGCTGCTACCTTGGCTGTGGGAGCCAGGCCAGGACGTTCGGCATATTGGGGTCCGGTGCTAGGGAAAAGTGAAAAAAAGGTTCTTTTGAGGTGAGAGTGGCCAGGAAAGCCCGCAGCCCCAAAGTCTGGGTGGCAATGCAAGTAGTTCCCAGAGACCTTGAAAGAAAGCAAGAGTTGTTCTGGCTGCTACCTTGGCTGTGGGAGACAGGCCAGGACGTTCGGCATATTGGGGGCCGGTGCTAGGGAAAAGTGAAAAAAAGGTTCTTTGGAGGATAGAGTGGCCAGGAAAGCCCGCAGCCCCAAAGTCTGGGTGGCAATGCAAGTAGTTCCCAGAGGCGTTCATAAAAAGCAAGAGTTGTTCTGGCTGCCACCTTGGCTGTGGGAGCCAGGCCAGGACGTTCGGCATATTGGGGGCCGGTGCTGGGGTAAAGTGAAAAAAAGGTGCTTTTGAGGATAGAGTAGCCAGGAAAGCCCGCAGCCCCAAAGTCTGGGTGGCAATGCAAGTAGTTCCCAGAGACCTTGAAAGAAAGCAAGAGTTTTTTCTGGCTGCCACCTTGGCTGTGGGAGCCAGGCCAGGACGTTCGGCATATTGGGGTCCGGTGCTAGGGAAAAGTGAAAAAAAGGTTCTTTTGAGGAGAGAGTGGCCAGGAAAGCCCGCAGCCCCAAAGTCTGGGTGGCAATGCAAGTAGTTCCTAGAGACCTTGAAAGAAAGCAAGAGTTGTTCTGGCTGCCACCTTGGCTGTGGGAGCCAGGCCAGGACGTTTGGCATATTGGGGTCCGGTGCTAGGGAAAAGTGAAAAAAAGGTTCTTTTGAGGAGAGAGTGGCCAGGAAAGCCCGCAGCCCCAAAGTCTGGGTGGCAATGCAAGTAGTTCCCAGAGCCGTTCATAAAAAGCAAGAGTTGTTCTGGCTGCCACCTTGGCTGCGGGAGCCAGGCCAGGACAATCGGCATATTGGGGTCTGGTGCTGGGGTAAAGTGAAAAAAAGGTGCTTTTGAGGATAGAGTGGCCAGGAAAGCCCGCAGCCCCAAAGTCTGGGTGGCAATGCAAGTAGTTCCCAGAGGTGTTCATAAAAAGCAAGAGTTGTTCTGGCTGCCACCTTGGCTGTGGGAGCCAGGCCACGACGTTCGGCATATTGGGGGCCGGTGCTGGGGTAAAGTGAAAAAAAGGTTCTTTGGAGGACAGAGTGGCCAGGAAAGCCCGCAGCCCCAAAGTCTGGGTGGCAATGCAAGTAGTTCCCAGAGACCTTGAAAGAAAGCAAGAGTTGTTCTGGCTGCTACCTTGGCTGTGGGAGCCAGGCCAGGACGTTCGGCATGTTGGGGTCCGGTGCTGGGGTAAAGTGAAAAAAAGGTTCTTTGGAGGATAGAGTGGCCAGGAAAGCCCGCAGCCCCAAAGTCTGGGTGGCAATGCAAGTAGTTCCCAGAGGCGTTCATAAAAAGCAAGAGTTGTTCTGGCTGCCACCTTGGCTGTGGGAGCCAGGCCAGGACGTTCGGCATATTGGGGGCCGGTGCTGGGGTAAAGTGAAAAAAAGGTGCTTTTGAGGATAGAGTAGCCAGGAAAGCCCGCAGCCCCAAAGTCTGGGTGGCAATGCAAGTAGTTCCCAGAGACCTTGAAAGAAAGCAAGAGTTTTTTCTGGCTGCCACCTTGGCTGTGGGAGCCAGGCCAGGACGTTTGGCATATTGGGGTCCGGTGCTAGGGAAAAGTGAAAAAAAGGTTCTTTTGAGGAGAGAGTGGCCAGGAAAGCCCGCAGCCCCAAAGTCTGGGTGGCAATGCAAGTAGTTCCTAGAGACCTTGAAAGAAAGCAAGAGTTGTTCTGGCTGCCACCTTGGCTGTGGGAGCCAGGCCAGGACGTTCGGCATATTGGGGTCCGGTGCTAGGGAAAAGTGAAAAAAAGCTGCTTTTGAGGAGAGAGTGGCCAGGAAAGCCCGCAGCCCCAAAGTCTGGGTGGCAATGCAAGTAGTTCCCAGAGCCGTTCATAAAAAGCAAGAGTTGTTCTGGCTGCCACCTTGGCTGCGGGAGCCAGGCCAGGACGTTCGGCATATTGGGGTCTGGTGCTGGGGTAAAGTGAAAAAAAGGTGCTTTTGAGGATAGAGTGGCCAGGAAAGCCCGCAGCCCCAAAGTCTGGGTGGCAATGCAAGTAGTTCCCAGAGGTGTTCATAAAAAGCAAGAGTTGTTCTGGCTGCCACCTTGGCTGTGGGAGCCAGGCCACGACGTTCGGCATATTGGGGGCCGGTGCTGGGGTAAAGTGAAAAAAAGGTTCTTTGGAGGACAGAGTGGCCAGGAAAGCCCGCAGCCCCAAAGTCTGGGTGGCAATGCAAGTAGTTCCCAGAGACCTTGAAAGAAAGCAAGAGTTGTTCTGGCTGCTACCTTGGCTGTGGGAGCCAGGCCAGGACGTTCGGCATGTTGGGGTCCGGTGCTGGGGTAAAGTGAAAAAAAGGTTCTTTTGAGGAGAGAGTAGCCAGGAAAGCCCGCAGCCCCAAAGTCTGGGTGGCAATGCAAGTAGTTCCCAGAGGCGTTCATAAAAAGCAAGAGTTGTTCTGGCTGCCACCTTGGCTGTGGGAGCCAGGCCAGGACGTTCGGCATATTGGGGTCCGGTGCTAAGGAAAAGTGAAAAACAGGTTCTTTTGAGGCTAGAGTGGCCAGGAAAGCCCGCAGCCCCAAAGTCTGGGTGGCAATGCAAGTAGTTCCCAGAGACCTTGAAAGAAAGCAAGAGTTGTTCTGGCTGCCACCTTGGCTGTGGGAGACAGGCCAGGACGTTCGGCATATTGGGGGCCAGTGCTAGGGAAAAGTGAAAAAAAGGTTCTTTGGAGGATAGAGTGGCCAGGAAAGCCCGCAGCCCCAAAGTCTGGGTGGCAATGCAAGTAGTTCCCAGAGGCGTTCATAAAAAGCAAGAGTTGTTCTGGCTGCCACCTTGGCTGTGGGAGCCAGGCCAGGACATTCGGCATATTGGGGGCCGGTGCTGGGGTAAAGTGAAAAAAAGGTGCTTTTGAGGATAGAGTAGCCAGGAAAGCCCGCAGCCCCAAAGTCTGGGTGGCAATGCAAGTAGTTCCCAGAGACCTTGAAAGAAAGCAAGAGTTGTTCTGGCTGCCACCTTGGCTGTGGGAGCCAGGCCAGGACGTTCGGCATATTGGAGGCCGATGGTGGGAAATATGAAAAAAAGGTGCTTTTGAGGAGAGAGTGGCCAGGAAAGCCCGCAGCCCCAAAGTCTGGGTGGCAATGCAAGTAGTTCCCAGAGACCTTGAAAGAAAGCAAGAGTTGTTCTGGCTGCCACCTTGGGTGTGGGAGCCAGGCCAGGACGTTCGGCATATTGGGGGCCGGTGCTGGGAAATATGAAAAAAAGGTTCTTTTGAGGAGAGAGTGGCCAGGAAAGCCCGCAGCCCCAAAGTCTGGGTGGCAATGCAAGTAGTTCCCAGAGCCGTTCATAAAAAGCAAGAGTTGTTCTGGCTGCCACCTTGGCTGTGGGAGACAGGCCAGGACGTTCGGCATATTGGGGGCCAGTGCTAAGGAAAAGTGAAAAAAAGGTTCTTTGGAGGATAGAGTGGCCAGGAAAGCCCGCAGCCCCAAAGTCTGGGTGGCAATGCAAGTAGTTCCCAGAGAAGTTCATAAAAAGCAAGAGTTGTTCTGGCTGCCACCTTGGCTGCGGGAGCCAGGCCAGGACAATCGGCATATTGGGGGCCAGTGCTAGGGAAAAGTGAAAAAAAGGTTCTTTTGAGGATAGAGTGGCCAGGAAAGCCCGCAGCCCCAAAGTCTGGGTGGCAATGCAAGTAGTTCCCAGAGACCTTCATAAAAAGCAAGAGTTGTTCTGGCTGCCACCTTGGCTGTGGGAGCCAGGCCAGGACGTTCGGCATGTTGGGGTCCAGTGCTGGGGTAAAGTGAAAAAAAGGTTCTTTTGAGGAGAGAGTAGCCAGGAAAGCCCGCAGCCCCAAAGTCTGGGTGGCAATGCAAGTAGTTCCCAGAGACCTTGAAAGAAAGCAAGAGTTGTTCTGGCTGCTACCTTGGCTGTGGGAGCCAGGCCAGGACGTTCGGCATATTGGGGTCCGGTGCTAGGGAAAAGTGAAAAAAATGTTCTTTGGAGGATAGAGTGGCCAGGAAAGCCCGCAGCCCCAAAGTCTGGGTGGCAATGCAAGTAGTTCCCAGAGGCGTTCATAAAAAGCAAGAGTTGTTCTGGCTGCCACCTTGGCTGTGGGTGCCAGGCCAGGACGTTCGGCATATTGGGGTCCGGTGCTAGGGAAAAGTGAAAAAAAGGTTCTTTTGAGGATAGAGTGGCCAGGAAAGCCCGCAGCCCCAAAGTCTGGGTGGCAATGCAAGTAGTTCCCAGAGACCTTGAAAGAAAGCAAGAGTTGTTCTGGCTGCCAGCTTGGCTGTGGGAGACAGGCCAGGACGTTCGGCATGTTGGGGTCCAGTGCTGGGGTAAAGTGAAAAAAAGGTTCTTTTGAGGAGAGAGTAGCCAGGAAAGCCCGCAGCCCCAAAGTCTGGGTGGCAATGCAAGTAGTTCCCAGAGACCTTGAAAGAAAGCAAGAGTTGTTCTGGCTGCTACCTTGGCTGTGGGAGCCAGGCCAGGACGTTTGGCATATTGGGGTCCGGTGCTAGGGAAAAGTGAAAAAAAGGTTCTTTGGAGGATAGAGTGGCCAGGAAAGCCCGCAGCCCCAAAGTCTGGGTGGCAATGCAAGTAGTTCCCAGAGGCGTTCATAAAAAGCAAGAGTTGTTCTGGCTGCCACCTTGGCTGTGGGTGCCAGGCCAGGACGTTCGGCATATTGGGGGCCGGTGCTAGGGAAAAGTGAAAAAAAGGTTCTTTGGAGGATAGAGTGGCCAGGAAAGCCCGCAGCCCCAAAGTCTGGGTGGCAATGCAAGTAGTTCCCAGAGGCGTTCATAAAAAGCAAGAGTTGTTCTGGCTGCCACCTTGGCTGTGGGAGCCAGGCCAGGACGTTCGGCATATTGGGGGCCGGTGCTGGGGTAAAGTGAAAAAAAGGTTCTTTTGAGGATAGAGTGGCCAGGAAAGCCCGCAGCCCCAAAGTCTGGGTGGCAATGCAAGTAGTTCCCAAAGGCGCTCATAAAAAGCAAGAGTTGTTCTGGCTGCCACCTTGGCTGTGGGAGCCAGGCCAGGACGTTTGGCATATTGGGGGCCGGTGCTAGGGAAAAGTGAAAAAAAGCTGCTTTTGAGGAGAGAGTGGCCAGGAAAGCCCGCAGCCCCAAAGTCTGGGTGGCAATGCAAGTAGTTCCCAGAGCCGTTCATAAAAAGCAAGAGTTGTTCTGGCTGCCACCTTGACTGCGGGAGCCAGGCCAGGACAATCGGCATATTGGGGTCTGGTGCTGGGGTAAAGTGAAAAAAAGGTGCTTTTGAGGATAGAGTGGCCAGGAAAGCCCGCAGCCCCAAAGTCTGGGTGGCAATGCAAGTAGTTCCCAGAGGTGTTCATAAAAAGCAAGAGTTGTTCTGGCTGCCACCTTGGCTGTGGGAGCCAGGCCAGGACGTTCGGCATATTGGGGTCCGGTGCTGGGGTAAAGTGAAAAAAAGGTTCTTTGGAGGATAGAGTGGCCAGGAAAGCCCGCAGCCCCAAAGTCTGGGTGGCAATGCAAGTAGTTCCCAGAGACCTTGCAAGAAAGCAAAAGTTGTTCTGGCTGCCAGCTTGGGTGTGGGAGCCAGGCCAGGACGTTCGGCATATTGGGGTCCGGTGCTGAGGTAAAGTGAAAAAAAGGTGCTTTTGAGGATAGAGTAGCCAGGAAAGCCCGCAGTCCCAAAGGCTGGGTGGCAATGCAAGTAGTTCCCAGAGAAGTTCATAAAAAGCAAGAGTTGTTCTGGCTGCCACCTTGGCTGTGGGTGCCAGGCCAGGACGTTCGGCATATTGGGGTCCGGTGCTGGGGAAAAGTGAAAAAAAGGTGCTTTTGAGGATAGAGTGGCCAGGAAAGCCCGCAGCCCCAAAGTCTGGGTGGCAATGCAAGTAGTTCCCAGAGACCTTGAAAGAAAGCAAGAGTTGTTCTGGCTGCCACCTTGGCTGTGGGAGCCAGGCCAGGACGTTCGGCATATTGGGGGCCGGTGCTAGGGAAAAGTGAAAAAAAGGTTCTTTGGAGGATAGAGTGGCCAGGAAAGCCCGCAGCCCCAAAGTCTGGGTGGCAATGCAAGTAGTTCCCAGAGACCTTGAAAGAAAGCAAGAGTTGTTCTGGCTGCCACCTTGGCTGTGGGAGCCAGGCCAGGACGTTTGGCATATTGGGGTCCGGTGCTAGGGAAAAGTGAAAAAAAGGTGCTTTTGAGGAGAGAGTGGCCAGGAAAGCCCGCAGCCCCAAAGTCTGGGTGGCAATGCAAGTAGTTCCCAAAGGCGCTCATAAAAAGCAAGAGTTGTTCTGGCTGCCACCTTGGCTGTGGGTGCCAGGCCAGGACGTTCGGCATATTGGAGGCCGGTGCTGGGAAATATGAAAAAAAGGTTCTTTTCAGGAGAGAGTGGCCAGGAAAGCCCGCAGCCCCAAAGTCTGGGTGGCAATGCAAGTAGTTCCCAGAGACCTTGAAAGAAAGCAAGAGTTTTTTCTGGCTGCCACCTTGGCTGTGGGAGCCAGGCCAGGACGTTCGGCATATTGGGGGCCGGTGCTGAGGTAAAGTGAAAAAAAGGTTCTTTGGAGGATAGAGTGGCCAGGAAAGCCCGCAGCCCCAAAGTCTGGGTGGCAATGCAAGTAGTTCCCAGAGGCGTTCATAAAAAGCAAGAGTTGTTCTGGCTGCACCTTTGGGTGTGGGAGCCAGGCCAGGACGTTCGGCATATTGGAGGCCGATGTTGGGAAATACGAAAAAAAGGTGCTTTTGAGGAGAGAGTGGCCAGGAAGGCCCGCAGCCCCCAAGTCTGGGTGGCAATGCAAGTAGTTCCCAGAGACCTTGAAAGAAAGCAAGAGTTGTTCTGGCTGCCACCTTGGCTGTGGGTGCCAGGCCAGGACGTTCGGCATATTGGGGGCCGGTGCTAGGGAAAAGTGAAAAAAAGGTTCTTTGGAGGATAGAGTGGCCAGGAAAGCCCGCAGCCCCAAAGTCTGGGTGGCAATGCAAGTAGTTCCCAGAGGCGTTCATAAAAAGCAAGAGTTGTTCTGGCTGCCACCTTGGCTGTGGGAGCCAGGCCAGGACGTTCGGCATATTGGGGTCCAGTGCTGGGGTAAAGTGAAAAAAAGGTTCTTTGGAGGATAGAGTGGCCAGGAAAGCCCGCAGCCCCAAAGTCTGGGTGGCAATGCAAGTAGTTCCCAGAGACCTTGAAAGAAAGCAAGAGTTTTTTCTGGCTGCCACCTTGGCTGTGGGAGCCAGGCCAGGACGTTTGGCATATTGGGGTCCGGTGCTAGGGAAAAGTGAAAAAAAGGTTCTTTTGAGGAGAGAGTGGCCAGGAAAGCCCGCAGCCCCAAAGTCTGGGTGGCAATGCAAGTAGTTCCCAGAGGCGTTCATAAAAAGCAAGAGTTGTTCTGGCTGCCACCTTGGCTGTGGGTGCCAGGCCAGGACGTTTGGCATATTGGGGTCCGGTGCTAGGGAAAAGTGAAAAAAAGGTTCTTTTGAGGATAGAGTGGCCAGGAAAGCCCGCAGCCCCAAAGTCTGGGTGGCAATGCAAGTAGTTCCCAGAGACCTTGAAAGAAAGCAAGAGTTGTTCTGGCTGCTACCTTGGCTGTGGGAGCCAGGCCAGGACGTTCGGCATGTTGGGGTCCGGTGCTGGGGTAAAGTGAAAAAATGGTTCTTTTGAGGAGAGAGTGGCCAGGAAAGCCCGCAGCCCCAAAGTCTGGGTGGCAATGCAAGTAGTTCCCAAAGGCGCTCATAAAAAGCAAGAGTTGTTCTGGCTGCCACCTTGGCTGTGGGAGCCAGGCCAGGACGTTTGGCATATTGGGGGCCGGTGCTAGGGAAAAGTGAAAAAAAGCTGCTTTTGAGGAGAGAGTGGCCAGGAAAGCCCGCAGCCCCAAAGTCTGGGTGGCAATGCAAGTAGTTCCCAGAGCCGTTCATAAAAAGCAAGAGTTGTTCTGGCTGCCACCTTGGCTGCGGGAGCCAGGCCAGGACAATCGGCATATTGGGGTCTGGTGCTGGGGTAAAGTGAAAAAAAGGTGCTTTTGAGGATAGAGTGGCCAGGAAAGCCCGCAGCCCCAAAGTCTGGGTGGCAATGCAAGTAGTTCCCAGAGACCTTCATAAAAAGCAAGAGTTGTTCTGGCTGCCACCTTGGCTGTGGGAGCCAGGCCAGGACGTTCGGCATATTGGGGGCCGGTGCTGGGGTAAAGTGAAAAAAAGGTTCTTTGGAGGATAGAGTGGCCAGGAAAGCCCGCAGCCCCAAAGTCTGGGTGGCAATGCAAGTAGTTCCCAGAGACCTTGCAAGAAAGCAAAAGTTGTTCTGGCTGCCAGCTTGGGTGTGGGAGCCAGGCCAGGACGTTCGGCATATTGGGGTCCGGTGCTGAGGTAAAGTGAAAAAAAGGTGCTTTTGAGGATAGAGTAGCCAGGAAAGCCCGCAGTCCCAAAGGCTGGGTGGCAATGCAAGTAGTTCCCAGAGAAGTTCATAAAAAGCAAGAGTTGTTCTGGCTGCCACCTTGGCTGTGGGTGCCAGGCCAGGACGTTCGGCATATTGGGGTCCGGTGCTGGGGAAAAGTGAAAAAAAGGTGCTTTTGAGGATAGAGTGGCCAGGAAAGCCCGCAGCCCCAAAGTCTGGGTGGCAATGCAAGTAGTTCCCAGAGACCTTCATAAAAAGCAAGAGTTGTTCTGGCTGCCACCTTGGCTGTGGGAGCCAGGCCAGGACGTTCGGCATATTGGGGGCCGGTGCTAGGGAAAAGTGAAAAAAAGGTTCTTTGGAGGATAGAGTGGCCAGGAAAGCCCGCAGCCCCAAAGTCTGGGTGGCAATGCAAGTAGTTCCCAGAGACCTTGAAAGAAAGCAAGAGTTGTTCTGGCTGCCACCTTGGCTGTGGGAGCCAGGCCAGGACGTTTGGCATATTGGGGTCCGGTGCTAGGGAAAAGTGAAAAAAAGGTGCTTTTGAGGAGAGAGTGGCCAGGAAAGCCCGCAGCCCCAAAGTCTGGGTGGCAATGCAAGTAGTTCCCAAAGGCGCTCATAAAAAGCAAGAGTTGTTCTGGCTGCCACCTTGGCTGTGGGTGCCAGGCCAGGACGTTCGGCATATTGGAGGCCGGTGCTGGGAAATATGAAAAAAAGGTTCTTTTGAGGAGAGAGTGGCCAGGAAAGCCCGCAGCCCCAAAGTCTGGGTGGCAATGCAAGTAGTTCCCAGAGACCTTGAAAGAAAGCAAGAGTTTTTTCTGGCTGCCACCTTGGCTGTGGGAGCCAGGCCAGGACGTTCGGCATATTGGGGGCCGGTGCTGAGGTAAAGTGAAAAAAAGGTTCTTTGGAGGATAGAGTGGCCAGGAAAGCCCGCAGCCCCAAAGTCTGGGTGGCAATGCAAGTAGTTCCCAGAGGCGTTCATAAAAAGCAAGAGTTGTTCTGGCTGCACCTTTGGGTGTGGGAGCCAGGCCAGGACGTTCGGCATATTGGAGGCCGATGTTGGGAAATACGAAAAAAAGGTGCTTTTGAGGAGAGAGTGGCCAGGAAGGCCCGCAGCCCCCAAGTCTGGGTGGCAATGCAAGTAGTTCCCAGAGACCTTGAAAGAAAGCAAGAGTTGTTCTGGCTGCCACCTTGGCTGTGGGAGCCAGGCCAGGACGTTTGGCATATTGGGGTCCGGTGCTAGGGAAAAGTGAAAAAAATGTTCTTTGGAGGATAGAGTGGCCAGGAAAGCCCGCAGCCCCAAAGTCTGGGTGGCAATGCAAGTAGTTCCCAGAGGCGTTCATAAAAAGCAAGAGTTGTTCTGGCTGCCACCTTGGCTGTGGGTGCCAGGCCAGGACGTTCGGCATATTGGGGGCCGGTGCTAGGGAAAAGTGAAAAAAAGGTTCTTTGGAGGATAGAGTGGCCAGGAAAGCCCGCAGCCCCAAAGTCTGGGTGGCAATGCAAGTAGTTCCCAGAGGCGTTCATAAAAAGCAAGAGTTGTTCTGGCTGCCACCTTGGCTGTGGGAGCCAGGCCAGGACGTTCAGCATATTGGGGTCCAGTGCTGGGGTAAAGTGAAAAAAAGGTTCTTTGGAGGATAGAGTGGCCAGGAAAGCCCGCAGCCCCAAAGTCTGGGTGGCAATGCAAGTAGTTCCCAGAGACCTTGAAAGAAAGCAAGAGTTTTTTCTGGCTGCCACCTTGGCTGTGGGAGCCAGGCCAGGACGTTTGGCATATTGGGGTCCGGTGCTAGGGAAAAGTGAAAAAAAGGTTCTTTTGAGGAGAGAGTGGCCAGGAAAGCCCGCAGCCCCAAAGTCTGGGTGGCAATGCAAGTAGTTCCCAGAGGCGTTCATAAAAAGCAAGAGTTGTTCTGGCTGCCACCTTGGCTGTGGGTGCCAGGCCAGGACGTTTGGCATATTGGGGTCCGGTGCTAGGGAAAAGTGAAAAAAAGGTTCTTTTGAGGATAGAGTGGCCAGGAAAGCCCGCAGCCCCAAAGTCTGGGTGGCAATGCAAGTAGTTCCCAGAGACCTTGAAAGAAAGAAAGAGTTGTTCTGGCTGCTACCTTGGCTGTGGGAGCCAGGCCAGGACGTTCGGCATGTTGGGGTCCAGTGCTGGGGTAAAGTGAAAAAATGGTTCTTTTGAGGAGAGAGTAGCCAGGAAAGCCCGCAGCCCCAAAGTCTGGGTGGCAATGCAAGTAGTTCCCAGAGACCTTGAAAGAAAGCAAGAGTTGTTCTGGCTGCTACCTTGGCTGTGGGAGCCAGGCCAGGACGTTTGGCATATTGGGGTCCGGTGCTAGGGAAAAGTGAAAAAAATGTTCTTTGGAGGATAGAGTGGCCAGGAAAGCCCGCAGCCCCAAAGTCTGGGTGGCAATGCAAGTAGTTCCCAGAGGCGTTCATAAAAAGCAAGAGTTGTTCTGGCTGCCACCTTGGCTGTGGGTGCCAGGCCAGGACGTTCGGCATATTGGGGTCCGGTGCTAGGGAAAAGTGAAAAAAAGCTGCTTTTGAGGATAGAGTGGCCAGGAAAGCCCGCAGCCCCAAAGTCTGGGTGGCAATGCAAGTAGTTCCCAGAGCCGTTCATAAAAAGCAAGAGTTGTTCTGGCTGCCACCTTGGCTGCGGGAGCCAGGCCAGGACGTTCGGCATATTGGGGTCTGGTGCTGGGGTAAAGTGAAAAAAAGGTGCTTTTGAGGATAGAGTGGCCAGGAAAGCCCGCAGCCCCAAAGTCTGGGTGACAATGCAAGTAGTTCCCAGAGAAGTTCATAAAAAGCAAGAGTTGTTCTGGCTGCCACCTTGGCTGTGGGAGCCAGGCCAGGACGTTCGGCATATTGGGGTCCGGTGCTGGGGTAAAGTGAAAAAAAGGTTCTTTGGAGGATAGAGTGGCCAGGAAAGCCCGCAGCCCCAAAGTCTGGGTGGCAATGCAAGTAGTTCCCAGAGACCTTGAAAGAAAGCAAAAGTTGTTCTGGCTGCCAGCTTGGGTGTGGGAGCCAGGCCAGGACGTTCGGCATATTGGGGTCCGGTGCTGAGGTAAAGTGAAAAAAAGGTGCTTTTGAGGATAGAGTAGCCAGGAAAGCCCGCAGCCCCAAAGGCTGGGTGGCAATGCAAGTAGTTCCCAGAGAAGTTCATAAAAAGCAAGAGTTGTTCTGGCTGCCACCTTGGCTGTGGGTGCCAGGCCAGGACGTTCGGCATATTGGGGGCCGGTGCTAGGGAAAAGTGAAAAAAAGGTGCTTTTGAGGATAGAGTGGCCAGGAAAGCCCGCAGCCCCAAAGTCTGGGTGGCAATGCAAGTAGTTCCCAGAGCCGTTCATAAAAAGCAAGAGTTGTTCTGGCTGCCACCTTGGCTGCGGGAGCCAGGCCAGGACGTTCGGCATATTGGGGTCTGGTGCTGGGGTAAAGTGAAAAAAAGGTGCTTTTGAGGATAGAGTGGCCAGGAAAGCCCGCAGCCCCAAAGTCTGGGTGACAATGCAAGTAGTTCCCAGAGAAGTTCATAAAAAGCAAGAGTTGTTCTGGCTGCCACCTTGGCTGTGGGAGCCAGGCCAGGACGTTCGGCATATTGGGGTCCGGTGCTGGGGTAAAGTGAAAAAAAGGTTCTTTGGAGGATAGAGTGGCCAGGAAAGCCCGCAGCCCCAAAGTCTGGGTGGCAATGCAAGTAGTTCCCAGAGACCTTGAAAGAAAGCAAAAGTTGTTCTGGCTGCCAGCTTGGGTGTGGGAGCCAGGCCAGGACGTTCGGCATATTGGGGTCCGGTGCTGAGGTAAAGTGAAAAAAAGGTGCTTTTGAGGATAGAGTAGCCAGGAAAGCCCGCAGCCCCAAAGGCTGGGTGGCAATGCAAGTAGTTCCCAGAGAAGTTCATAAAAAGCAAGAGTTGTTCTGGCTGCCACCTTGGCTGTGGGTGCCAGGCCAGGACGTTCGGCATATTGGGGGCCGGTGCTAGGGAAAAGTGAAAAAAAGGTGCTTTTGAGGAGAGAGTGGCCAGGAAAGCCCGCAGCCCCAAAGTCTGGGTGGCAATGCAAGTAGTTCCCAGAGACCTTCATAAAAAGCAAGAGTTGTTCTGGCTGCCACCTTGGCTGTGGGAGCCAGGCCAGGACGTTTGGCATATTGGGGTCCGGTGCTAGGGAAAAGTGAAAAAAAGGTTCTTTTGAGGATAGAGTGGCCAGGAAAGCCCGCAGCCCCAAAGTCTGGGTGGCAATGCAAGTAGTTCCCAGAGACCTTGAAAGAAAGCAAGAGTTGTTCTGGCTGCCACCTTGGCTGTGGGAGCCAGGCCAGGACGTTTGGCATATTGGGGTCCGGTGCTAGGGAAAAGTGAAAAAAAAGGTGCTTTTGAGGATAGAGTGGCCAGGAAAGCCCGCAGCCCCAAAGTCTGGGTGGCAATGCAAGTAGTTCCCAAAGGCGCTCATAAAAAGCAAGAGTTGTTCTGGCTGCCACCTTGGCTGTGGGTGCCAGGCCAGGACGTTCGGCATATTGGAGGCCGGTGCTGGGAAATATGAAAAAAATGTTCTTTTCAGGAGAGAGTGGCCAGGAAAGCCCGCAGCCCCAAAGTCTGGGTGGCAATGCAAGTAGTTCCCAGAGGCGTTCATAAAAAGCAAGAGTTGTTCTGGCTGCCACCTTGGCTGTGGGTGCCAGGCCAGGACGTTCGGCATATTGGGGTCCGGTGCTAGGGAAAAGTGAAAAAAAGGTTCTTTGGAGGATAGAGTGGCCAGGAAAGCCCGCAGCCCCAAAGTCTGGGTGGCAATGCAAGTAGTTCCCAGAGACCTTGAAAGAAAGAAAGAGTTGTTCTGGCTGCTACCTTGGCTGTGGGAGCCAGGCCAGGACGTTCGGCATGTTGGCGTCCAGTGCTGGGGTAAAGTGAAAAAAAGGTTCTTTTGAGGAGAGAGTAGCCAGGAAAGCCCGCAGCCCCAAAGTCTGGGTGGCAATGCAAGTAGTTCCCAGAGACCTTGAAAGAAAGCAAGAGTTGTTCTGGCTGCCACCTTGGCTGTGGGAGCCAGGCCAGGACGTTCAGCATATTGGGGTCCGGTGCTAGGGAAAAGTGAAAAAAATGTTCTTTGGAGGATAGAGTGGCCAGGAAAGCCCGCAGCCCCAAAGTCTGGGTGGCAATGCAAGTAGTTCCCAGAGGCGTTCATAAAAAGCAAGAGTTGTTCTGGCTGCCACCTTGGCTGTGGGAGCCAGGCTAGGACGTTCGGCATATTGGGGGCCGGTGCTAGGGAAAAGTGAAAAAAAGGTTCTTTGGAGGATAGAGTGGCCAGGAAAGCCCGCAGCCCCAAAGTCTGGGTGGCAATGCAAGTAGTTCCCAGAGGCGTTCATAAAAAGCAAGAGTTGTTCTGGCTGCCACCTTGGCTGTGGGAGCCAGGCCAGGACGTTCGGCATATTGGGGTCCGGTGCTGGGGTAAAGTGAAAAAAAGGTTCTTTTGAGGATAGAGTGGCCAGGAAAGCCCGCAGCCCCAAAGTCTGGGTGGCAATGCAAGTAGTTCCCAGAGACCTTGAAAGAAAGCAAGAGTTTTTTCTGGCTGCCACCTTGGCTGTGGGAGCCAGGCCAGGACGTTTGGCATGTTGGGGTCCGGTGCTAGGGAAAAGTGAAAAAAAGGTTCTTTTGAGGAGAGAGTGGCCAGGAAAGCCCGCAGCCCCAAAGTCTGGGTGGCAATGCAAGTAGTTCCTAGAGACCTTGAAAGAAAGCAAGAGTTGTTCTGGCTGCCACCTTGGCTGTGGGAGCCAGGCCAGGACGTTTGGCATATTGGGGTCCGGTGCTAGGGAAAAGTGAAAAAAAGCTGCTTTTGAGGATAGAGTGGCCAGGAAAGCCCGCAGCCCCAAAGTCTGGGTGGCAATGCAAGTAGTTCCCAGAGGCGTTCATAAAAAGCAAGAGTTGTTCTGGCTGCCACCTTGGCTGCGGGAGCCAGGCCAGGACAATTGGCATATAGGGGTCTGGTGCTGGGGTCAAGTGAAAAAAAGGTGCTTTTGAGGATAGAGTGGCCAGGAAAGCCCGCAGCCCCAAAGTCTGGGTGGCAATGCAAGTAGTTCCCAGAGGTGTTCATAAAAAGCAAGAGTTGTTCTGGCTGCCACCTTGGCTGTGGGAGCCAGGCCAGGACGTTCGGCATATTGGGGTCCGGTGCTGGGGTAAAGTGAAAAAAAGGTTCTTTGGAGGAGAGAGTGGCCAGGAAGGCCCGCAGCCCCAAAGTCTGGGTGGCAATGCAAGTAGTTCCCAGAGACCTTGAAAGAAAGCAAAAGTTGTTCTGGCTGCCAGCTTGGGTGTGGGAGCCAGGCCAGGACGTTCGGCATATTGGGGTCCGGTGCTGAGGTAAAGTGAAAAAAAGGTGCTTTTGAGGATAGAGTAGCCAGGAAAGCCCGCAGCCCCAAAGTCTGGGTGGCAATGCAAGTAGTTCCCAGAGAAGTTCATAAAAAGCAAGAGTTGTTCTGGCTGCCACCTTGGCTGTGGGTGCCAGGCCAGGACGTTCGGCATATTGGGGTCCGGTGCTAGGGAAAAGTGAAAAAAAGGTGCTTGTGAGGATAGAGTGGCCAGGAAAGCCCGCAGCCCCAAAGTCTGGGTGGCAATGCAAGTAGTTCCCAGAGACCTTCATAAAAAGCAAGAGTTGTTCTGGCTGCCACCTTGGCTGTGGGAGCCAGGCCAGGACGTTCGGCATATTGGAGGCCGGTGCTGGGAAATATGAAAAAAAGGTTCTTTTCAGGAGAGAGTGGCCAGGAAAGCCCGCAGCCCCAAAGTCTGGGTGGCAATGCAAGTAATTCCCAGAGACCTTGAAAGAAAGCAAGAGTTTTTTCTGGCTGCCACCTTGGCTGTGGGAGCCAGGCCAGGACGTTCGGCATATTGGGGGCCGGTGCTGAGGTAAAGTGAAAAAAAGGTTCTTTGGAGGATAGAGTGGCCAGGAAAGCCCGCAGCCCCAAAGTCTGGGTGGCAATGCAAGTAGTTCCCAGAGACCTTGAAGGAAAGCAAAAGTTGTTCTGGCTGCCACCTTGGGTGTGGGAGCCAGGCCAGGACGTTCGGCATATTGGGGTCCGGTGCTGGGGTAAAGTGAAAAAAAGGTTCTTTGGAGGATAGAGTGGCCAGGAAAGCCCGCAGCCCCAAAGTCTGGGTGGCAATGCAAGTAGTTCCCAGAGACCTTGAAAGAAAGCAAGAGTTGTTCTGGCTGCCACCTTGGCTGTGGGAGCCAGGCCAGGACGTTCGGCATATTGGGGTCCGGTGCTGAGGTAAAGTGAAAAAAAGGTGCTTTTGAGGATAGAGTAGCCAGGAAAGCCCGCAGCCCCAAAGTCTGGGTGGCAATGCAAGTAGTTCCCAGAGAAGTTCATAAAAAGCAAGAGTTGTTCTGGCTGCACCTTTGGGTGTGGGAGCCAGGCCAGGACGTTCGGCATATTGGAGGCCGATGTTGGGAAATACGAAAAAAAGGTGCTTTTGAGGAGAGAGTAGCCAGGAAGGCCCGCAGCCCCCAAGTCTGGGTGGCAATGCAAGTAGTTCCCAGAGACCTTGAAAGAAAGCAAGAGTTGTTCTGGCTGCCACCTTGGCTGTGGGAGCCAGGCCAGGACGTTTGGCATATTGGGGTCCGGTGCTAGGGAAAAGTGAAAAAAAAGGTGCTTTTGAGGATAGAGTGGCCAGGAAAGCCCGCAGCCCCAAAGTCTGGGTGGCAATGCAAGTAGTTCCCAAAGGCGCTCATAAAAAGCAAGAGTTGTTCTGGCTGCCACCTTGGCTGTGGGTGCCAGGCCAGGACGTTCGGCATATTGGAGGCCGGTGCTGGGAAATATGAAAAAAATGTTCTTTTCAGGAGAGAGTGGCCAGGAAAGCCCGCAGCCCCAAAGTCTGGGTGGCAATGCAAGTAGTTCCCAGAGACCTTGAAAGAAAGCAAGAGTTTTTTCTGGCTGCCACCTTGGCTGTGGGTGCCAGGCCAGGACGTTCGGCATATTGGAGGCCGGTGCTGGGAAATATGAAAAAAATGTTCTTTTCAGGAGAGAGTGGCCAGGAAAGCCCGCAGCCCCAAAGTCTGGGTGGCAATGCAAGTAGTTCCCAGAGACCTTGAAAGAAAGCAAGAGGTTTTTCTGGCTGCCACCTTGGCTGTGGGAGCCAGGCCAGGACGTTCGGCATATTGGGGGCCGGTGCTGAGGTAAAGTGAAAAAAAGGTTCTTTGGAGGATAGAGTGGCCAGGAAAGCCCGCAGCCCCAAAGTCTGGGTGGCAATGCAAGTAGTTCCCAGAGAAGTTCATAAAAAGCAAGAGTTGTTCTGGCTGCACCTTTGGGTGTGGGAGCCAGGCCAGGACGTTCGGCATATTGGAGGCCGATGTTGGGAAATACGAAAAAAAGGTGCTTTTGATGAGAGAGTGGCCAGGAAAGCCCGCAGCCCCAAAGTCTGGGTGGCAATGCAAGTAGTTCCCAGAGACCTTGAAAGAAAGCAAGAGTTGTTCTGGCTGCCACCTTGGCTGTGGGAGCCAGGCCAGGACGTTCGGCATATTGGGGTCCGGTGCTAGGGAAAAGTGAAAAAAATGTTCTTTGGAGGATAGAGTGGCCAGGAAAGCCCGCAGCCCCAAAGTCTGGGTGGCAATGCAAGTAGTTCCCAGAGGCGTTCATAAAAAGCAAGAGTTGTTCTGGCTGCCACCTTGGCTGTGGGTGCCAGGCCAGGACGTTCGGCATATTGGGGTCCGGTGCTAGGGAAAAGTGAAAAAAAGGTTCTTTGGAGGATAGAGTGGCCAGGAAAGCCCGCAGCCCCAAAGTCTGGGTGGCAATGCAAGTAGTTCCCAGAGACCTTGAAAGAAAGAAAGAGTTGTTCTGGCTGCTACCTTGGCTGTGGGAGCCAGGCCAGGACGTTCGGCATGTTGGCGTCCAGTGCTGGGGTAAAGTGAAAAAAAGGTTCTTTTGAGGAGAGAGTAGCCAGGAAAGCCCGCAGCCCCAAAGTCTGGGTGGCAATGCAAGTAGTTCGCAGAGACCTTGAAAGAAAGCAAGAGTTGTTCTGGCTGCCACCTTGGCTGTGGGAGCCAGGCCAGGACGTTCAGCATATTGGGGTCCGGTGCTAGGGAAAAGTGAAAAAAATGTTCTTTGGAGGATAGAGTGGCCAGGAAAGCCCGCAGCCCCAAAGTCTGGGTGGCAATGCAAGTAGTTCCTAGAGACCTTGAAAGAAAGCAAGAGTTGTTCTGGCTGCCACCTTGGCTGTGGGAGCCAGGCCAGGACGTTTGGCATATTGGGGTCCGGTGCTAGGGAAAAGTGAAAAAAAGCTGCTTTTGAGGATAGAGTGGCCAGGAAAGCCCGCAGCCCCAAAGTCTGGGTGGCAATGCAAGTAGTTCCCAGAGCCGTTCATAAAAAGCAAGAGTTGTTCTGGCTGCCACCTTGGCTGCGGGAGCCAGGCCAGGACAATTGGCATATAGGGGTCTGGTGCTGGGGTAAAGTGAAAAAAAGGTGCTTTTGAGGATAGAGTGGCCAGGAAAGCCCGCAGCCCCAAAGTCTGGGTGGCAATGCAAGTAGTTCCCAGAGGTGTTCATAAAAAGCAAGAGTTGTTCTGGCTGCCACCTTGGCTGTGGGAGCCAGGCCAGGACGTTCGGCATATTGGGGTCCGGTGCTGGGGTAAAGTGAAAAAAAGGTTCTTTGGAGGATAGAGTGGCCAGGAAGGCCCGCAGCCCCAAAGTCTGGGTGGCAATGCAAGTAGTTCCCAGAGACCTTGAAAGAAAGCAAAAGTTGTTCTGGCTGCCAGCTTGGGTGTGGGAGCCAGGCCAGGACGTTCGGCATATTGGGGTCCGGTGCTGAGGTAAAGTGAAAAAAAGGTGCTTTTGAGGATAGAGTAGCCAGGAAAGCCCGCAGCCCCAAAGTCTGGGTGGCAATGCAAGTAGTTCCCAGAGAAGTTCATAAAAAGCAAGAGTTGTTCTGGCTGCCACCTTGGCTGTGGGTGCCAGGCCAGGACGTTCGGCATATTGGGGTCCGGTGCTAGGGAAAAGTGAAAAAAAGGTGCTTTTGAGGATAGAGTGGCCAGGAAAGCCCGCAGCCCCAAAGTCTGGGTGGCAATGCAAGTAGTTCCCAGAGACCTTCATAAAAAGCAAGAGTTGTTCTGGCTGCCACCTTGGCTGTGGGAGCCAGGCCAGGACGTTCGGCATATTGGGGGCCGGTGCTGAGGTAAAGGGAAAAAAAGGTTCTTTGGAGGATAGAGTGGCCAGGAAAGCCCGCAGCCCCAAAGTCTGGGTGGCAATGCAAGTAGTTCCCAGAGACCTTGAAGGAAAGCAAAAGTTGTTCTGGCTGCCACCTTGGGTGTGGGAGCCAGGCCAGGACGTTCGGCATATTGGGGTCCGGTGCTGGGGTAAAGTGAAAAAAAGGTTCTTTGGAGGATAGAGTGGCCAGGAAAGCCCGCAGCCCCAAAGTCTGGGTGGCAATGCAAGTAGTTCCCAGAGACCTTGAAAGAAAGCAAGAGTTGTTCTGGCTGCCACCTTGGCTGTGGGAGCCAGGCCAGGACGTTCGGCATATTGGGGTCCGGTGCTGAGGTAAAGTGAAAAAAAGGTGCTTTTGAGGATAGAGTAGCCAGGAAAGCCCGCAGCCCCAAAGTCTGGGTGGCAATGCAAGTAGTTCCCAGAGAAGTTCATAAAAAGCAAGAGTTGTTCTGGCTGCACCTTTGGGTGTGGGAGCCAGGCCAGGACGTTCGGCATATTGGAGGCCGATGTTGGGAAATACGAAAAAAAGGTGCTTTTGAGGAGAGAGTAGCCAGGAAGGCCCGCAGCCCCCAAGTCTGGGTGGCAATGCAAGTAGTTCCCAGAGACCTTGAAAGAAAGCAAGAGTTGTTCTGGCTGCCACCTTGGCTGTGGGAGCCAGGCCAGGACGTTTGGCATATTGGGGTCCGGTGCTAGGGAAAAGTGAAAAAAAAGGTGCTTTTGAGGATAGAGTGGCCAGGAAAGCCCGCAGCCCCAAAGTCTGGGTGGCAATGCAAGTAGTTCCCAAAGGCGCTCATAAAAAGCAAGAGTTGTTCTGGCTGCCACCTTGGCTGTGGGTGCCAGGCCAGGACGTTCGGCATATTGGAGGCCGGTGCTGGGAAATATGAAAAAAATGTTCTTTTCAGGAGAGAGTGGCCAGGAAAGCCCGCAGCCCCAAAGTCTGGGTGGCAATGCAAGTAGTTCCCAGAGACCTTGAAAGAAAGCAAGAGTTTTTTCTGGCTTCCACCTTGGCTGTGGGTGCCAGGCCAGGACGTTCGGCATATTGGAGGCCGGTGCTGGGAAATATGAAAAAAATGTTCTTTTCAGGAGAGAGTGGCCAGGAAAGCCCGCAGCCCCAAAGTCTGGGTGGCAATGCAAGTAGTTCCCAGAGACCTTGAAAGAAAGCAAGAGTTTTTTCTGGCTGCCACCTTGGCTGTGGGAGCCAGGCCAGGACGTTCGGCATATTGGGGGCCGGTGCTGAGGTAAAGTGAAAAAAAGGTTCTTTGGAGGATAGAGTGGCCAGGAAAGCCCGCAGCCCCAAAGTCTGGGTGGCAATGCAAGTAGTTCCCAGAGAAGTTCATAAAAAGCAAGAGTTGTTCTGGCTGCACCTTTGGGTGTGGGAGCCAGGCCAGGACGTTCGGCATATTGGAGGCCGATGTTGGGAAATACGAAAAAAAGGTGCTTTTGATGAGAGAGTGGCCAGGAAAGCCCGCAGCCCCAAAGTCTGGGTGGCAATGCAAGTAGTTCCCAGAGACCTTGAAAGAAAGCAAGAGTTGTTCTGGCTGCCACCTTGGCTGTGGGAGCCAGGCCAGGACGTTCGGCATATTGGGGTCCGGTGCTAGGGAAAAGTGAAAAAAATGTTCTTTGGAGGATAGAGTGGCCAGGAAAGCCCGCAGCCCCAAAGTCTGGGTGGCAATGCAAGTAGTTCCCAGAGGCGTTCATAAAAAGCAAGAGTTGTTCTGGCTGCCACCTTGGCTGTGGGTGCCAGGCCAGGACGTTCGGCATATTGGGGTCCGGTGCTAGGGAAAAGTGAAAAAAAGGTTCTTTGGAGGATAGAGTGGCCAGGAAAGCCCGCAGCCCCAAAGTCTGGGTGGCAATGCAAGTAGTTCCCAGAGACCTTGAAAGAAAGAAAGAGTTGTTCTGGCTGCTACCTTGGCTGTGGGAGCCAGGCCAGGACGTTCGGCATGTTGGCGTCCAGTGCTGGGGTAAAGTGAAAAAAAGGTTCTTTTGAGGAGAGAGTAGCCAGGAAAGCCCGCAGCCCCAAAGTCTGGGTGGCAATGCAAGTAGTTCGCAGAGACCTTGAAAGAAAGCAAGAGTTGTTCTGGCTGCCACCTTGGCTGTGGGAGCCAGGCCAGGACGTTCAGCATATTGGGGTCCGGTGCTAGGGAAAAGTGAAAAAAATGTTCTTTGGAGGATAGAGTGGCCAGGAAAGCCCGCAGCCCCAAAGTCTGGGTGGCAATGCAAGTAGTTCCCAGAGGCGTTCATAAAAAGCAAGAGTTGTTCTGGCTGCCACCTTGGCTGTGGGAGCCAGGCTAGGACGTTCGGCATATTGGGGGCCGGTGCTAGGGAAAAGTGAAAAAAAGGTTCTTTGGAGGATAGAGTGGCCAGGAAAGCCCGCAGCCCCAAAGTCTGGGTGGCAATGCAAGTAGTTCCCAGAGGCGTTCATAAAAAGCAAGAGTTGTTCTGGCTGCCACCTTGGCTGTGGGAGCCAGGCCAGGACGTTCGGCATATTGGGGTCCGGTGCTGGGGTAAAGTGAAAAAAAGGTTCTTTTGAGGATAGAGTGGCCAGGAAAGCCCGCAGCCCCAAAGTCTGGGTGGCAATGCAAGTAGTTCCCAGAGACCTTGAAAGAAAGAAAGAGTTGTTCTGGCTGCTACCTTGGCTGTGGGAGCCAGGCCAGGACGTTCGGCATATTGGAGGCCGATGTTGGGAAATACGAAAAAAAGGTGCTTTTGAGGAGAGAGTAGCCAGGAAGGCCCGCAGCCCCCAAGTCTGTGTGGCAATGCAAGTAGTTCCCAGAGACCTTGAAAGAAAGCAAGAGTTGTTCTGGCTGCCACCTTGGCTGTGGGAGCCAGGCCAGGACGTTTGGCATATTGGGGTCCGGTGCTAGGGACAAGTGAAAAAAATGTTCTTTGGAGGATAGAGTGGCCAGGAAAGCCCGCAGCCCCAAAGTCTGGGTGGCAATGCAAGTAGTTCCCAGAGGCGTTCATAAAAAGCAAGAGTTGTTCTGGCTGCCACCTTGGCTGTGGGTGCCAGGCCAGGACGTTCGGCATATTGGGGGCCGGTGCTAGGGAAAAGTGAAAAAAAGGTTCTTTTGAGGATAGAGTGGCCAGGAAAGCCCGCAGCCCCAAAGTCTGGGTGGCAATGCAAGTAGTTCCCAGAGACCTTGAAAGAAAGCAAGAGTTGTTCTGGCTGCTACCTTGGCTGTGGGAGCCAGGCCAGGACGTTCGGCATGTTGGGGTCCAGTGCTGGGGTAAAGTGAAAAAAAGGTTCTTTTGAGGAGAGAGTAGCCAGGAAAGCCCGCAGCCCCAAAGTCTGGGTGGCAATGCAAGTAGTTCCCAGAGACCTTGAAAGAAAGCAAGAGTTGTTCTGGCTGCCACCTTGGCTGTGGGAGCCAGGCCAGGACGTTCGGCATATTGGGGTCCGGTGCTAGGGAAAAGTGAAAAAAATGTTCTTTGGAGGATAGAGTGGCCAGGAAAGCCCGCAGCCCCAAAGTCTGGGTGGCAATGCAAGTAGTTCCCAGAGGCGTTCATAAAAAGCAAGAGTTGTTCTGGCTGCCACCTTGGCTGTGGGTGCCAGGCCAGGACGTTCGGCATATTGGGGGCCGGTGCTAGGGAAAAGTGAAAAAAAGGTTCTTTGGAGGATAGAGTGGCCAGGAAAGCCCGCAGCCCCAAAGTCTGGGTGGCAATGCAAGTAGTTCCCAGAGACCTTGAAAGAAAGCAAGAGTTGTTCTGGCTGCTACCTTGGCTGTGGGAGCCAGGCCAGGACGTTCGGCATGTTGGGGTCCAGTGCTGGGGTAAAGTGAAAAAAAGGTTCTTTTGAGGAGAGAGTAGCCAGGAAAGCCCGCAGCCCCAAAGTCTGGGTGGCAATGCAAGTAGTTCCCAGAGCCGTTCATAAAAAGCAAGAGTTGTTCTGGCTGCCACCTTGGCTGTGGGAGCCAGGCCAGGACGTTCGGCATATTGGGGTCCGGTGCTGGGGTAAAGTGAAAAAAAGGTGCTTTTGAGGATAGAGTGGCCAGGAAAGCCCGCAGCCCCAAAGTCTGGGTGGCAATGCAAGTAGTTCCCAGAGACCTTGAAAGAAAGCAAGAGTTTTTTCTGGCTGCCACCTTGGGTGTGGGAGCCAGGCCAGGACGTTTGGCATATTGGGGTCCGGTGCTAGGGAATAGTGAAAAAAAGGTTCTTTTGAGGAGAGAGTGGCCAGGAAAGCCCGCAGCCCCAAAGTCTGGGTGGCAATGCAAGTAGTTCCTAGAGACCTTGAAAGAAAGCAAGAGTTGTTCTGGCTGCCACCTTGGCTGTGGGAGCCAGGCCAGGACGTTTGGCATATTGGGGTCCGGTGCTAGGGAAAAGTGAAAAAAAGCTGCTTTTGAGGATAGAGTGGCCAGGAAAGCCCGCAGCCCCAAAGTCTGGGTGGCAATGCAAGTAGTTCCCAGAGCCGTTCATAAAAAGCAAGAGTTGTTCTGGCTGCCACCTTGGCTGCGGGAGCCAGGCCAGGACAATCGGCATATTGGGGTCTGGTGCTGGGGTAAAGTGAAAAAAAGGTGCTTTTGAGGATAGAGTGGCCAGGAAAGCCCGCAGCCCCAAAGTCTGGGTGGCAATGCAAGTAGTTCCCAGAGGCGTTCATAAAAAGCAAGAGTTGTTCTGGCTGCCACCTTGGCTGTGGGAGCCAGGCCAGGACGTTCGGCATATTGGGGTCCGGTGCTGGGGTAAAGTGAAAAAAAGGTTCTTTGGAGGATAGAGTGGCCAGGAAAGCCCGCAGCCCCAAAGTCTGTGTGGCAATGCAAGTAGTTCCCAGAGACCTTGAAAGAAAGCAAGAGTTGTTCTGGCTGCCACCTTGGCTGTGGGAGCCAGGCCAGGACGTTTGGCATATTGGGGTCCGGTGCTAGGGAAAAGTGAAAAAAAGGTTCTTTTGAGGAGAGAGTGGCCAGGAAAGCCCGCAGCCCCAAAGTCTGGGTGGCAATGCAAGTAGTTCCCAAAGGCGCTCATAAAAAGCAAGAGTTGTTCTGGCTGCCACCTTGGCTGTGGGTGCCAGGCCAGGACGTTCGGCATAGTGGAGGCCGGTGCTGGGAAATATGAAAAAAAGGTTCTTTTCAGGAGAGAGTGGCCAGGAAAGCCCGCAGCCCCAAAGTCTGGGTGGCAATGCAAGTAATTCCCAGAGACCTTGAAAGAAAGCAAGAGTTTTTTCTGGCTGCCACCTTGGCTGTGGGAGCCAGGCCAGGACGTTCGGCATATTGGGGGCCGGTGCTGAGGTAAAGTGAAAAAAAGGTTCTTTTGAGGCTAGAGTGGCCAGGAAAGCCCGCAGCCTCAAAGTCTGGGTGGCAATGCAAGTAGTTCCCAGAGACCTTGAAGGAAAGCAAAAGTTGTTCTGGCTGACACCTTGGGTGTGGGAGCCAGGCCAGGACGTTCGGCATATTGGAGGCCGATGTTGGGAAATACGAAAAAAAGGTGCTTTTGAGGAGAGAGTAGCCAGGAAGGCCCGCAGCCCCCAAGTCTGGGTGGCAATGCAAGTAGTTCCCAGAGACCTTGAAAGAAAGCAAGAGTTGTTCTGGCTGCCACCTTGGCTGTGGGAGCCAGGCCAGGACGTTTGGCATATTGGGGTCCGGTGCTAGGGAAAAGTGAAAAAAATGTTCTTTTGAGGATAGAGTGGCCAGGAAAGCCCGCAGCCCCAAAGTCTGGGTGGCAATGGAAGTAGTTCCCAGAGGCGTTCATAAAAAGCAAGAGTTGTTCTGGCTGCCACCTTGGCTGTGGGTGCCAGGCCAGGACGTTCGGCATATTGGGGGCCGGTGCTAGGGAAAAGTGAAAAAAAGGTTCTTTGGAGGATAGAGTGGCCAGGAAAGCCCGCAGCCCCAAAGTCTGGGTGGCAATGCAAGTAGTTCCCAGAGACCTTGAAAGAAAGCAAGAGTTGTTCTGGCTGCTACCTTGGCTGTGGGAGCCAGGCCAGGACGTTCAGCATATTGGGGTCCGGTGCTAGGGAAAAGTGAAAAAAATGTTCTTTGGAGGATAGAGTGGCCAGGAAAGCCCGCAGCCCCAAAGTCTGGGTGGCAATGCAAGTAGTTCCCAGAGGCGTTCATAAAAAGCAAGAGTTGTTCTGGCTGCCACCTTGGCTGTGGGTGCCAGGCCAGGACGTTCGGCATATTGGGGGCCGGTGCTAGGGAAAAGTGAAAAAAAGGTTCTTTGGAGGATAGAGTGGCCAGGAAAGCCCGCAGCCCCAAAGTCTGGGTGGCAATGCAAGTAGTTCCCAGAGCCGTTCATAAAAAGCAAGAGTTGTTCTGGCTGCCACCTTGGCTGTGGGTGCCAGGCCAGGACGTTCGGCATATTGGGGTCCGGTGCTGGGGTAAAGTGAAAAAAAGGTGCTTTTGAGGATAGAGTGGCCAGGAAAGCCCGCAGCCCCAAAGTCTGGGTGGCAATGCAAGTAGTTCCCAGAGACCTTGAAAGAAAGCAAGAGTTTTTTCTGGCTGCCACCTTGGGTGTGGGAGCCAGGCCAGGACGTTTGGCATATTGGGGTCCGGTGCTAGGGAATAGTGAAAAAAAGGTTCTTTTGAGGAGAGAGTGGCCAGGAAAGCCCGCAGCCCCAAAGTCTGGGTGGCAATGCAAGTAGTTCCTAGAGACCTTGAAAGAAAGCAAGAGTTGTTCTGGCTGCCACCTTGGCTGTGGGAGCCAGGCCAGGACGTTTGGCATATTGGGGTCCGGTGCTAGGGAAAAGTGAAAAAAAGCTGCTTTTGAGGATAGAGTGGCCAGGAAAGCCCGCAGCCCCAAAGTCTGGGTGGCAATGCAAGTAGTTCCCAGAGCCGTTCATAAAAAGCAAGAGTTGTTCTGGCTGCCACCTTGGCTGCGGGAGCCAGGCCAGGACAATCGGGATATTGGGGTCTGGTGCTGGGGTAAAGTGAAAAAAAGGTGCTTTGGAGGATAGAGTGGCCAGGAAAGCCCGCAGCCCCAAAGTCTGGGTGGCAATGCAAGTAGTTCCCAGAGGCGTTCATAAAAAGCAAGAGTTGTTCTGGCTGCCACCTTGGCTGTGGGAGCCAGGCCAGGACGTTCGGCATATTGGGGTCCGGTGCTGGGGTAAAGTGAAAAAAAGGTTCTTTGGAGGATAGAGTGGCCAGGAAAGCCCGCAGCCCCAAAGTCTGTGTGGCAATGCAAGTAGTTCCCAGAGACCTTGAAAGAAAGCAAGAGTTGTTCTGGCTGCCACCTTGGCTGTGGGAGCCAGGCCAGGACGTTTGGCATATTGGGGTCCGGTGCTAGGGAAAAGTGAAAAAAAGGTTCTTTTGAGGAGAGAGTGGCCAGGAAAGCCCGCAGCCCCAAAGTCTGGGTGGCAATGCAAGTAGTTCCCAAAGGCGCTCATAAAAAGCAAGAGTTGTTCTGGCTGCCACCTTGGCTGTGGGTGCCAGGCCAGGACGTTCGGCATAGTGGAGGCCGGTGCTGGGAAATATGAAAAAAAGGTTCTTTTCAGGAGAGAGTGGCCAGGAAAGCCCGCAGCCCCAAAGTCTGGGTGGCAATGCAAGTAATTCCCAGAGACCTTGAAAGAAAGCAAGAGTTTTTTCTGGCTGCCACCTTGGCTGTGGGAGCCAGGCCAGGACGTTCGGCATATTGGGGGCCGGTGCTGAGGTAAAGTGAAAAAAAGGTTCTTTAGAGGCTAGAGTGGCCAGGAAAGCCCGCAGCCCCAAAGTCTGGGTGGCAATGCAAGTAGTTCCCAGAGACCTTGAAGGAAAGCAAAAGTTGTTCTGGCTGACACCTTGGGTGTGGGAGCCAGGCCAGGACGTTCGGCATATTTGGGGCCGGTGCTGGGGTAAAGTGAAAAAAAGGTTCTTTGGAGGATAGAGTGGCCAGGAAAGCCCGCAGCCCCAAAGTCTGGGTGGCAATGCAAGTAGTTCCCAGAGACCTTGAAAGAAAGCAAGAGTTGTTCTGGCTGCCACCTTGGCTGTGGGAGCCAGGCCAGGACGTTCGGCATATTGGGGTCCGATGTTGGGAAATAAGAAAAAAAGGTGCTTTTGAGGAGAGAGTGGCCAGGAAAGCCCGCAGCCCCAAAGTCTGGGTGGCAATGCAAGTAGTTCCCAGAGACCTTGAAAGAAAGCAAGAGTTGTTCTGGCTGCACCTTTGGGTGTGGGAGCCAGGCCAGGACGTTCGGCATATTGGAGGCCGATGTTGGGAAATACGAAAAAAAGGTTCTTTTGAGGAGAGAGTGGCCAGGAAGGCCCGCAGCCCCAAAGTCTGTGTGGCAATGCAAGTAGTTCCCAGAGACCTTGAAAGAAAGCAAGAGTTGTTCTGGCTGCCACCTTGGCTGTGGGAGCCAGGCCAGGACGTTCGGCATATTGGAGGCCGATGGTGGGAAATGTGAAAAAAAGGTGCTTTTGAGGAGAGAGTGGCCAGGAAGGCCCGCAGCCCCAAAGTCTGGGTGGCAATGCAAGTAGTTCCCAGAGACCTTGAAAGAAAGCAAGAGTTGTTCTGGCTGCCACCTTGGCTGTGGGAGCCAGGCCAGGACAATCGGCATATTGGAGACCGGTGCTAGGGAAAAGTTAAAAAAAAGGTTCTTGTGAAGACAGAGTGGCCAGGAAAGCCCGCAGCCCCAAAGTCTGGGTGGCAATGCAAGTAGTTCCCAGAGGCGTTCATAAAAAGCAAGAGTTGTTCTGGCTGCCACCTTGGCTGTGGGAGCCAGGCCAGGACGTTCGGCATATTGGGGTCCGGTGGTAGGGAAAAGTGAAAAAAAGGTTCTTTTGAGGATAGAGTGGCCAGGAAAGCCCGCAGCCCCAAAAGTCTGGGTGGCAATGCAAGTAGTTCCCAGAGACCTTGAAAGAAAGCAAGAGTTGTTCTGGCTGCCACCTTGGCTGTGGGAGCCAGGCCAGGACGTTTGGCATATTGGGGTCCGGTGCTAGGGAAAAGTGAAAAAAAGGTGCTTTTGAGGATAGAGTGGCCAGGAAAGCCCGCAGCCCCAAAGTCTGGGTGGCAATGCAAGTAGTTCCCAAAGGCGCTCATAAAAAGCAAGAGTTGTTCTGGCTGCCACCTTGGCTGTGGGAGCCAGGCCAGGACGTTCGGCATATTGGAGGACGGTGCTGGGGTAAAGTGAAAAAAAAGGTGCTTTTGAGGAGAGAGTGGCCAGGAAAGCCCGCAGCCCCAAAGTCTGGGTGGCAATGCAAGTAGTTCCCAGAGACCTTGAAAGAAAGCAAGAGTTTTTTCTGGCTGCCACCTTGGCTGTGGGAGCCAGGCCAGGACGTTCGGCATATTGGGGTCCGGTGCTGAGGTAAAGTGAAAAAAAGGTTCTTTGGAGGATAGAGTGGCCAGGAAAGCCCGCAGCCCCAAAGTCTGGGTGGCAATGGAAGTAGTTCCCAAAGGCGCTCATAAAAAGCAAGAGTTGTTCTGGCTGCCACCTTGGCTGTGGGTGCCAGGCCAGGACGTTCGGCATATTGGAGGCCGGTGCTGGGAAATATGAAAAAAAGGTGCTTTTGAGGAGAGAGTGGCCAGGAAAGCCCGCAGCCCCAAAGTCTGGGTGGCAATGCAAGTAGTTCCCAGAGGCGTTCATAAAAAGCAAGAGTTGTTCTGGCTGCCACCTTGGCTGTGGGAGACAGGCCAGGACGTTCGGCATATTGGGATCCGGTGCTAGGGAAAAGTGAAAAAAAGGTGCTTTGGAGGATAGAGTGGCCAGGAAAGCCCGCAGCCCCAAAGTCTGGGTGGCAATGCAAGTAGTTCCCAGAGACCTTGAAAGAAAGCAAGATTTTTTTCTGGCTGCCACCTTGGCTGTGGGAGCCAGGCCAGGACGTTCGGCATATTGGGGGCCGGTGCTGAGGTAAAGTGAAAAAAAGGTTCTTTGGAGGATAGAGTGGCCAGGAAAGCCCGCAGCCCCAAAGTCTGGGTGGCAATGCAAGTAGTTCCTAGAGACCTTGAAAGAAAGCAAAAGTTGTTCTGGCTGCCACCTTGGGTGTGGGAGCCAGGCCAGGACGTTCGGCATATTCGGGTCCGGTGCTGGGGTAAAGTGAAAAAAAGGTTCTTTGGAGGATAGAGTGGCCAGGAAAGCCCGCAGCCCCAAAGTCTGGGTGGCAATGCAAGTAGTTCCCAGAGACCTTGAAAGAAAGCAAGAGTTGTTCTGGCTGCCACCTTGGCTGTGGGAGCCAGGCCAGGACGTTCGGCATATTGAAGGCCGGTGCAGGGGAAAAGTGAAAAAAAGGTTCTTTTGAGGATAGAGTGGCCAGGAAAGCCCGCAGCCCCAAAGTCTGGGTGGCAATGCAAGTAGTTCCCAGAGGCGTTCATAAAAAGCAAGAGTTGTTCTGGCTGCCACCTTGGCTGTGGGAGCCAGGCCAGGACGTTCGGCATATTGGAGGCCGATGGTGGGAAATATGAAAAAAAGGTGCTTTTGAGGAGAGAGTGGCCAGGAAAGCCCGCAGCCCCAAAGTCTGGGTGGCAATGCAAGTAGTTCCCAGAGACCTTGAAAGAAAGCAACAGTTGTTCTGGCTGCCACATTGGCTGTGGGAGCCAGGCCAGGACGTTCGGCATATTGGAGACCGGTGCTAGGGAAAAGTTAAAAAAAAGGTTCTTGTGAAGACAGAGTGGCCAGGAAAGTCCGCAGCCCCAAAGTCTGGGTGGCAATGCAAGTAGTTCCCAGAGGCGTTCATAAAAAGCAAGAGTTGTTCTGGCTGCCACCTTGGCTGTGGGAGCCAGGCCAGGACGTTCGGCATATTGGGGTCCGGTGCTGGGGTAAAGTGAAAAAAAAGGTGCTTTTGAGGAGAGAGTGGCCAGGAAAGCCCGCAGCCCCACTCTATCCTCAAAAGAACGTTTTTTTGACTTGCATTGCCACCCAGACTTTGGGGCTACGGGCTTTCCTGGCCACTCTATCCTCAAAAGAACCTTTTTTTCACTTTACCCCAGCACCGGCCTCCAATATGCCGAACGTCCTGGACTGGCTCCCACAGCCAAGGTAGCAGCCAGAAAAAACTCTTGCTTTCTTTCAAGGTCTCTGGGAACTACTTGCATTGCCACCCAGACTTTGGGGCTGCAGGCTTTCCTAGCCACTCTATCCTCAAAAGAACCTTTTTTTCATATTTCCCAGCACCGTCCTCCAATATGCCGAACGTCCTGGCCTGGCTCCCACAGCCAAGGTGGCAGCCAGAACAACTCTTGCTTTCTTTCAAGGTCTCTGGGAACTACTTGCATTGCCACCCAGACTTTGGGGCTGCGGGCTTTCCTGGCCACTCTATCCTCCAAAGAACCTTTTTTTCACTTTACCCCAGCACCGGCCCCCAATATGCCGAACGTCCTGGCCTGGCTCCCACAGCCAAGGTGGCAGCCAGAACAACTCTTGCTTTCTTTCAAGGTCTCTGGGAACTACTTGCATTGCCACCCAGACTTTGGGGCTGCGGGCTTTCCTGGCTACTCTATCCTCCAAAGAACCTTTTTTTCACTTTTCCCCAGCACCGGTCCCCAATATGCCGAACGTCCTGGCCTGGCTCCCACAGCCAAGGTAGCCTCCAGAAAAAAATCTTGCTTTCTTTCAAGGTCTCTGGGAACTACTTGCATTGCCACCCAGACTTTGGGGCTGCGGGCTTTCCTGGCCACTCTCTCCTCAAAAGCACCTTTTTTTCATATTTCCCAGCACCGGCCTCCAATATGCCGAACGTCCTGGCCTGGCTCCCACACCCAAGGTGGCAGCCAGAACAACTCTTGCTTTTTTTCAAGGTCTCTGGGAACTACTTGCATTGCCACCCAGACTTTGAGGCTGCGGGCTTTCCTGGCCACTCTATCCTCACAAGCACCTTTTTTTTGACTTTACTCCAGCACCGGACCCCAATATGCCGAACGTCCTGGCCTGGCTCCCACAGCCAAGGTGGCAGCCAGAAAAAAATCTTGCTTTCTTTCAAGGTCTCTGGGAACTACTTGCATTGCCACCCAGACTTTGGGGCTGTGGGCTTTCCTGGCCACTCTATCCTCAAAAGCTCCTATTTTTCACTTTTCCCTAGCACCGGACCCCAATATGCCGAACGTCCTGGCCTGGCTCCCACAGCCAAGGTGGCAGCCAGAACAACTCTTGCTTTCTTTCAAGGTCTCTGGGAACTACTTACATTGCCACCCAGACTTTGGGGCTGCGGGCTTTCCTGGCCACCCTATCCTCAAAAGAACCTTTTTCTCATATTTCCGAACACCGGTCTCCAATATGCCGAACGTCCTGGCCTGGCTCCCACAGCCAAGGTGGCAGCCAGAACAACTCTTGCTTTCTTTCAAGGTCTCTGGGAACTACTTGCATTGCCACCCAGACTTTGGGGCTGCGGGCTTTCCTGGCTACTCTATCCTGAAAAGCTCCTATTTTTCACTTTTCCCTAGCACCGGACCCCAATATGCCGAACGTCCTGGCCTGGCTCCCACAGCCAAGGTGGCAGCCAGAACAACTCTTGCTTTCTTTCAAGGTCTCTGGGAACTACTTGCATTGCCACCCAGACTTTGGGGCTGCGGGCTTTCCTGGCCACTCTCTCCTCAAAAGAACCTTTTTTTCATATTTCCCAGCACCGGCCTCCAATATGCCAAACGTCCTGGCCTGGCTCCCACAGCCAAGGTGGCAGCCAGAACAACTCTTGCTTTCTTTCAAGGTCTCTGGGAACTACTTGCATTGCCACCCAGACTTTGGGGCTGCGGGCTTTCCTGGCTACTCTCTCCTCACAAGCACCTTTTTTTTCACTTTACTCCAGCACCGGACCCCAATATGCCGAACGTCCTGGCCTGGATCCCACAGCCTAGGTAGCAGCCAGAAAAAACTCTTGCTTTCTTTCAAGGTCTCTGGGAACTACTTGCATTGCCACCCAGACTTTGGGGCTGCGGGCTTTCCTGGCCACTCTCTTCTCAAAAGAACCTTTTTTTCACTTTTCCCCAGCACCGGACCCCAATATGCCAAACGTCCTGGCCTGGCTCCCACAGCCAAGGTGGCAGCCAGAACAACTCTTGCTTTCTTTCAAGGTCTCTGGGAACTACTTGCATTGCCACCCAGACTTTGGGGCTGCGGGCTTTCCTGGCCACTCTATCCTCCAAAGCACTTTTTTTTTCACTTTACTCCAGCACCGGTCCCCAATATGCCGAACGTCCTGGCCTGGCTCCCACAGCCAAGGCAGCAGCCAGAAAAAAATCTTGCTTTCTTTCAAGGTCTCTGGGAACTACTTGCATTGCCACCCAGACTTTGGGGCTGCGGGCTTCCCTGGCCACTCTAGCCTCAAAAGAACCTTTTTTTCATATTTCCCAGCACCGGCCTCCAATATGCCGAACGTCCTGGCCTGGCTCCCACAGCCAAGCTGGCAGCCAGAACAACTCTTGCTTTTTTTCAAGGTCTCTGGGAACTACTTGCATTGCCACCCAGACTTTGGGGCTGCGGGCTTTCCTGGCCACTCTATCCTCACAAGCACCTTTTTTTTGACTTTACTCCAGCACCGGACCCCAATATGCTGAACGTCCTGGCCTGGCTCCCACAGCCAAGGTGGCAGCCAGAAAAAACTCTTGCTTTCTTTCAAGGTCTCTGGGAACTACTTGCATTGCCACCCAGACTTTGGGGCTGCGGGCTTTCCTGGCCACTCTATCCTCCAAAGCTCCTATTTTTCACTTTTCCCTAGCACCGGACCCCAATATGCCGAACGTCCTGGCCTGGCTCCCACAGCCAAGGTGGCAGCCAGAACAACTCTTGCTTTCTTTCAAGGTCTCTGGGAACTACTTGCATTGCCACCCAGACTTTGGGGCTGCGGGCTTTCCTGGCCACTCTCTCCTCAAAAGAACCTTTTTTTCGTATTTCCCAGCACCGGCCTCCAATATGCCGAACGTCCTGGCCTGGCTCACACAGCCAAGGTGGCAGCCAGAACAACTCTTGCTTTTTTTCAAGGTCTCTGGGAACTACTTGCATTGCCACCCAGACTTTGGGGCTGCGGGCTTTCCTGGCCACTCTATCCTCACAAGCACCTTTTTTTTGACTTTACCCCAGCACCGGACCCCAATATGCCGAACGTCCTGGCCTGGCTCCCACAGCCAAGGTGGCAGCCAGAAAAAAATCTTGCTTTCTTTCAAGGTCTCTGGGAACTACTTGCATTGCCACCCAGACTTTGGGGCTGCGGGCTTTCCTGGCCACTCTATCCTCCAAAGAACATTTTTTTCACTTTTCCCTAGCACCGGACCCCAGTATGCCGAACGTCCTGGCCTGGCTCCCACAGCCAAGGTGGCAGCCAGAACAACTCTTGCTTTCTTTCAAGGTCTCTGGGAACTACTTGCATTGCCACCCAGACTTTGGGGCTGCGGGCTTTCCTGGCCACCCTATCCTCAAAAGCACCTTTTTTTCATATTTCCCAGCACCGGCCTCCAATATGCCGAACGTCCTGGCCTGGCTCCCACAGCCAAGGTGGCAGCCAGAACAACTCTTGCTTTCTTTCAAGGTCTCTGGGAACTACTTGCATTGCCACCCAGACTTTGGGGCTGCGGGCTTTCCTGGCTACTCTATCCTGAAAAGCTCCTATTTTTCACTTTTCCCTAGCACCGGACCCCAATATGCCGAACGTCCTGGCCTGGCTCCCACAGCCAAGGTGGCAGCCAGAACAACTCTTGCTTTCTTTCAAGGTCTCTGGGAACTACTTGCATTGCCACCCAGACTTTGGGGCTGCGGGCTTTCCTGGCCACTCTCTCCTCAAAAGAACCTTTTTTTCGTATTTCCCAGCACCGGCCTCCAATATGCCGAACGTCCTGGCCTGGCTCCCACAGCCAAGGTGGCAGCCAGAACAACTCTTGCTTTCTTTCAAGGTCTCTGGGAACTACTTGCATTGCCACCCAGACTTTGGGGCTGCGGGCTTTCCTGGCTACTCTCTCCTCACAAGCACCTTTTTTTTCACTTTACTCCAGCACCGGACCCCAATATGCCGAACGTCCTGGCCTGGATCCCACAGCCTAGGTAGCAGCCAGAAAAAACTCTTGCTTTCTTTCAAGGTCTCTGGGAACTACTTGCATTGCCACCCAGACTTTGGGGCTGCGGGCTTTCCTGGCCACTCTATCCTCCAAAGAACCTTTTTTTCACTTTTCCTTAGCACCGGCCTCCAATATGCCGAACGTCCTGGCCTGGCTCCCACAGCCAAGGTGGCAGCCAGAACAACTCTTGCTTTCTTTCAAGGTCTCTGGGAACTACTTGCATTGCCACCCAGACTTTGGGGCTGCGGGCTTTCCTGGCCACTCTATCCTCCAAAGCACTTTTTTTTTCACTTTACTCCAGCACCGGTCCCCAATATGCCGAACGTCCTGGCCTGGCTCCCACAGCCAAGGCAGCAGCCAGAAAAAACTCTTGCTTTCTTTCAAGGTCTCTGGGAACTACTTGCATTGCCACCCAGACTTTGGGGCTGCGGGCTTTCCTGGCCACTCTATCCTCAAAAGAACCTTTTTTTCATATTTCCCAGCACCGGCCTCCAATATGCCGAACGTCCTGGCCTGGCTCCCACAGCCAAGGTGGCAGCCAGAACAACTCTTGCTTTTTTTCAAGGTCTCTGGGAACTACTTGCATTGCCACCCAGACTTTGGGGCTGCGGGCTTTCCTGGCCACTCTATCCTCACAAGCACCTTTTTTTTGACTTTACTCCAGCACCGGCCTCCAATATGCCGAACGTCCTGGCCTGGCTCCCACAGCCAAGGTGGCAGCCAGAAAAAAATCTTGCTTTCTTTCAAGGTCTCTGGGAACTACTTGCATTGCCACCCAGACTTTGGGGCTGCGGGCTTTCCTGGCCACTCTATCCTCCAAAGCTCCTATTTTTCACTTTTCCCTAGCACCGGACCCCAATATGCCGAACGTCCTGGCCTGGCTCCCACAGCCAAGGTGGCAGCCAGAACAACTCTTGCTTTCTTTCAAGGTCTCTGGGAACTACTTGCATTGCCACCCAGACTTTGGGGCTGCGGGCTTTCCTGGCCACCCGATCCTCAAAAGAACCTTTTCCTCATATTTCCCAGCACCGGCCTCCAATATGCCAAACGTCCTGGCCTGGCTCCCACAGCCAAGGTGGCAGCCAGAACAACTCTTGCTTTCTTTCAAGGTCTCTGGGAACTACTTGCATTGCCACCCAGACTTTGGGGCTGCGGGCTTTCCTGGCCACTCTATCCTCCAAAGAACCTTTTTTTCACTTTGCCCTAGCACCGGACCCCAATATGCCGAACGTCCTGGCCTGGCTCCCACAGCCAAGGTGGCAGCCAGAACAACTCTTGCCTTCTTTCAAGGTCTCTGGGAACTACTTGCATTGCCACCCAGACTTTGGGGCTGCGGGCTTTCCTGGCCACTCTCTCCTCAAAAGAACCTTTTTTTCATATTTCCCAGCACCGGCCTCCAATATGCCGAACGTCCTGGCCTGGCTCCCACAGCCAAGGTGGCAGCCAGAACAACTCTTGCTTTCTTTCAAGGTCTCTGGGAACTACTTGCATTGCCACCCAGACTTTGGGGCTGCGGGCTTTCCTGGCCACTCTATCCTCAAAAGAACCTTTTTTTCACTTTACCCCAGCACCGGACCCCAATATGCCGAACGTCCTGGCCTGGCTCCCACAGCCAAGGTGGCAGCCAGAACAACTCTTGCTTTCTTTCAAGGTCTCTGGGAACTACTTGCATTGCCACCCAGACTTTGAGGCTGCGGGCTTTCCTGGCCACTCTATCCTCACAAGCACCTTTTTTTTGACTTTACCCCAGCACCGGACCCCAATATGCCGAACGTCCTGGCCTGGCTCCCACAGCCAAGGTAGCAGCCAGAAAAAACTCTTGCTTTCTTTCAAGGTCTCTGGGAACTACTTGCATTGCCACCCAGACTTTGGGGCTGCGGGCTTTCCTGGCCACTCTCTCCTCAAAAGAACCTTTTTTTCACTTTACCCCAGCACCGGACCCCAATATGCCGAACGTCCTGGCCTGGCTCCCACAGCCAAGGTGGCAGCCAGAACAACTCTTGCTTTCTTTCAAGGTCTCTGGGAACTACTTGCATTGCCACCCAGACTTTGGGGCTGCGGGCTTTCCTGGCCACTCTATCCTCCAAAGCACTTTTTTTTTCACTTTACTCCAGCACCGGTCCCCAATATGCCGAACGTCCTGGCCTGGCTCCCACAGCCAAGGCAGCAGCCAGAAAAAACTCTTGCTTTCTTTCAAGGTCTCTGGGAACTACTTGCATTGCCACCCAGACTTTGGGGCTGCGGGCTTTCCTGGCCACTCTATCCTCAAAAGAACCTTTTTTTCATATTTCCCAGCACCGGCCTCCAATATGCCGAACGTCCTGGCCTGGCTCCCACAGCCAAGGTGGCAGCCAGAACAACTCTTGCTTTTTTTCAAGGTCTCTGGGAACTACTTGCATTGCCACCCAGACTTTGGGGCTGCGGGCTTTCCTGGCCACTCTATCCTCACAAGCACCTTTTTTTTGACTTTACTCCAGCACCGGCCTCCAATATGCCGAACGTCCTGGCCTGGCTCCCACAGCCAAGGTGGCAGCCAGAAAAAAATCTTGCTTTCTTTCAAGGTCTCTGGGAACTACTTGCATTGCCACCCAGACTTTGGGGCTGCGGGCTTTCCTGGCCACTCTATCCTCCAAAGCTCCTATTTTTCACTTTTCCCTAGCACCGGACCCCAATATGCCGAACGTCCTGGCCTGGCTCCCACAGCCAAGGTGGCAGCCAGAACAACTCTTGCTTTCTTTCAAGGTCTCTGGGAACTACTTGCATTGCCACCCAGACTTTGGGGCTGCGGGCTTTCCTGGCCACCCGATCCTCAAAAGAACCTTTTCCTCATATTTCCCAGCACCGGCCTCCAATATGCCAAACGTCCTGGCCTGGCTCCCACAGCCAAGGTGGCAGCCAGAACAACTCTTGCTTTCTTTCAAGGTCTCTGGGAACTACTTGCATTGCCACCCAGACTTTGGGGCTGCGGGCTTTCCTGGCCACTCTATCCTCCAAAGAACCTTTTTTTCACTTTGCCCTAGCACCGGACCCCAATATGCCGAACGTCCTGGCCTGGCTCCCACAGCCAAGGTGGCAGCCAGAACAACTCTTGCCTTCTTTCAAGGTCTCTGGGAACTACTTGCATTGCCACCCAGACTTTGGGGCTGCGGGCTTTCCTGGCCACTCTCTCCTCAAAAGAACCTTTTTTTCATATTTCCCAGCACCGGCCTCCAATATGCCGAACGTCCTGGCCTGGCTCCCACAGCCAAGGTGGCAGCCAGAACAACTCTTGCTTTCTTTCAAGGTCTCTGGGAACTACTTGCATTGCCACCCAGACTTTGGGGCTGCGGGCTTTCCTGGCCACTCTATCCTCAAAAGAACCTTTTTTTCACTTTACCCCAGCACCGGACCCCAATATGCCGAACGTCCTGGCCTGGCTCCCACAGCCAAGGTGGCAGCCAGAACAACTCTTGCTTTCTTTCAAGGTCTCTGGGAACTACTTGCATTGCCACCCAGACTTTGAGGCTGCGGGCTTTCCTGGCCACTCTATCCTCACAAGCACCTTTTTTTTGACTTTACCCCAGCACCGGACCCCAATATGCCGAACGTCCTGGCCTGGCTCCCACAGCCAAGGTAGCAGCCAGAAAAAACTCTTGCTTTCTTTCAAGGTCTCTGGGAACTACTTGCATTGCCACCCAGACTTTGGGGCTGCGGGCTTTCCTGGCCACTCTCTCCTCAAAAGAACCTTTTTTTCACTTTACCCCAGCACCGGACCCCAATATGCCGAACGTCCTGGCCTGGCTCCCACAGCCAAGGTGGCAGCCAGAACAACTCTTGCTTTCTTTCAAGGTCTCTGGGAACTACTTGCATTGCCACCCAGACTTTGGGGCTGCGGGCTTTCCTGGCCACCCGATCCTCACAAGCACCTTTTTTTTCACTTTACCCCAGCACCGGACCCCAATATGCCGAACGTCCTGGCCTGGCTCCCACAGCCAAGGTAGCAGCCAGAACAACTCTTGCTTTCTTTCAAGGTCTCTGGGAACTACTTGCATTGCCACCCAGACTTTGGGGCTGCGGGCTTTCCTGGCCACCCTATCCTCAAAAGAACCTTTTTCTCATATTTCCCAGCACCGGCCTCCAATATGCCGAACGTCCTGGCCTGGCTCCCACAGCCAAGGTGGCAGCCAGAACAACTCTTGCTTTCTTTCAAGGTCTCTGGGAACTACTTGCATTGCCACCCAGACTTTGGGGCTGCGGGCTTTCCTGGCCACTCTGTCCTCACAAGCACCTTTTTTTTCACTTCTCCCCAGCACCGGACCCCAATATGCCGAACGTCCTGGCCTGGATCCCACAGCCAAGGTAGCAGCCAGAAAAAACTCTTGCTTTCTTTCAAGGTCTCTGGGAACTACTTGCATTGCCACCCAGAATTTGGGGCTGCGGGCTTTCCTGGCCACTCTATCCTCACAAGCACCTTTTTTTTGACTTTACTCCAGCACCGGACCCCAATATGCCGAACGTCCTGGCCTGGCTCCCACAGCCAAGGTAGCAGCTGCCGCGATGGAGAGACGGGACGCAGCTTGATGCAAGCAAGATGTCGATTTTATTATAATTCTTTACATACATTTATACTAGTCCTAAGGTAGCGTGTTCTAAGCTAATTGGTTCACATTCCACATTAGGCACTCACAGATTGGCTAATGCTGATGCTAATGCAAAAAGTACTTTTCTAAACACCTATAAATCTGTCTTGAGCAAGGACAACAGGATAATTGTTTTACAGTCTCACCAGCTGTCCCTGTAGGATGTCAGTACTCCCTATTCTGAAAGTTTTTATCTTATCTTTCCCAGGGCCTGTGGCCCACAAGTTCCAGCACATTTTCTTTTATCAACTGAGCAGTGCTGGGGGTTTTGCTGAGACCAGCCGAATCCTGTCTCACATCTCCCCCTTCTTGTTGCACAGTAAGAACTCTCTTTATGGAGCGTGCTATCAATCCTTGTAAGCATTGCAACAAACACGGCAAAAAAAGTAACAAGAAAACAAAGACAGCCAAAGCATACATAATCATTTTCACAAGACTCCTTAACCACCCTGACAATCCCCATCCTTCAAAAAGTTTATCTAACCAATCCCAACTGTCGCTTTGTCGAAGCTTAGAGACCCCAGCTTTGAGCTGCTGGATGATTGTGGTAGGGATTCACGGAAGGGTCGTACACTCTTTGCCGGGATCCATCGGGGGCCTTTCTCTGTGGAGACACAAGCATAGCCTCTGCCCCATGTGATAAGGGGATACGGTCCCATGATCTTACCTGTTTCCGGATCACGAACCAACACGGGGGCTTTGACTGGCACCTCAAGTGAAGCATTCGTGTTAAAATGTCGGACTATCGGAGGGTTGCTATCTAACAAAGAGCAATTCAAAAAGTTAAAAACATACAAAGCTTTCTGCAGACGTTCCTCAGGAGTAGCAGTTCCTACTCCCCCTTTTTGTTGTTGTAACAAACACTTCAAAGATTGGTGAGAGCATTCAATTAGAGATTGACCTGTAGGGGAATAAGGAATACCAGTAATGTGAGTCACACCCCAGGAGTCAAAAAATGCTTTTGTTGCCGTAGAGACATAAGCAGGACCGTTGTCCGTCTTTATTTGTGAAGGTATACCTAAAGTAGCAAAAGCGCGCATCAAGTGTTTGCGGACATCACGTGCCTTCTCTCCTGTGTGGCAAGAAGCAAATAAAGCACCTGAAAAGGTGTCAATGGAGGAATGGACATATTTCAATTTACCAAACTCTGGATAATGCGTAACATCTGTTTGCCATAGCTGTAGACTCTGCAGTCCTCTGGGATTAACTCCTCCTGCGACTGACGGGAAAGAATGCCTTTGGCAGTCAGGACATACAGCAATAATGTTAGATGCTTGTTGAGAGGTAAGTCCAAACTGCCGTTTGAGACCTCCAGCATTCTGGTGAAAAAAGGAATGGCTGAGTTTAGCTTGTGCCACGCGATCCGGCAACACCTGTACTGGTAATGTCAGCAAATCGGCTCGTCGATTCCCTTCTGCAATAAAACCAGGTAGAGAAGTGTGTGATCTGACATGCATAACAAAATAGGGGTGAGGGCGAGAGTCCAAGAGAAAGATAAGTTCTTGTAATAAAGCAAATAGGTCAGAATGTGGGACGTTGCGTAACACAGATGCTTCAGCTCGCTCAACAATCCCCGCAACATAGGCTGAATCAGTGATGAGATTAAGCGGTGTGGACCACCTCCGAAAAACTCGAACAACCGCAGTTAACTCCACTATCTGGGGAGAACCAGGAACAGTCTCTATGTCCGAGTCCCAGCGTTCATGCTGGTTGTCCCACCATAAAATGACTGATTTGTGCGATTTTCCAGACCCGTCTGTAAATACAGTAAGGGCTTGTAATGGCTGATCACTCCTTTTCGGCTTGGGTATCAAGCGAAAATCGACATTAAGCAGCTTATGCGAAGGTGGGTGGGATGTGAGTTGGCCCGTATAGTCTGCCAACGCCATAATAAAGGTGTCTGACTGCTGATAAAGCCATTGTAGATACATATTTGTCACAGGTAAGCAAATACAAGCAAAGTCTACTCCTGATAATGTTAACAAGCGTTGCCTGGCTTTAATTATCAAAGAAGCAAACATCTCATGCTGCGTCGAAATGGTTTTTGTAGATTGATTCGACAAGAAAACCCATTCGATAATCAGCAGTGGGTCTGATTTTTGAGAGTCCCATTGAAATATTAGTGCATGAGGCTGTCGAGCGGGGTTTAAAATAATTAGATAAAAAGGTAATTCGGGAGCCCACCGGTGTGCTTGTTTAAGAGTGATTGCGGTAGCAACCTTTTGTAAGGAGTCAATGGCCTCAGGATCAAGACTGCGGTGGGAACGCAAGTCAGTATCTCCTTTAAGCAGTTCGAATAAAGGACCTAAGTCCGCATTAGAAATTCCCAACAGCGGTCGGACCCAATTGATTGTTCCCAGCAATTTTTGCACATCATGCAAGTTTTTTATATCTGTCTGTATCTGTAAAGGTTGAGGAACTATAGTTTGAGCCCTTATGCGCCAGCCTAAATATTTCCACGGCGGTGTTTTGTGAATTTTTTCCGGCGCGATACAGAGGCCTGCCGAATTAACGGCAGCCGTGACAAGGGCTACAGCTTCCTCCATGACCTCGTGATGTTGTGCAGCCACCAGGATATCATCCATATAGTGGTACAATAAGACACGAGACATTGCAGTCCTGACTGGACTAAGCACTTTGGCTACATACCATTGGCATATCGTGGGGCTATTTTTCATTCCTTGTGGCAGCACAACCCACTGGTATCTTTGTAACGGAGCTTGCATGTTGACGCTTGGAACTGAAAAAGCAAATTTAGGAGCATCATTTGGATGTAGAGGAATATTAAAAAAACAGTCTTTGAGGTCAATAACAGTCAAGTGCCAATCTCGAGGAATCATAGTAGGGGACGGGAGTCCGGGTTGTAGGGCTCCCATGTCTTCCATAGCATCATTAATTTTTCTAAGGTCATGGAGCAGGCGCCACTTGCCAGTCTGTTTTTTAATAACAAAAACCGGTGAGTTCCATGGACTAGTAGAAGGTACAATATGTCCTTTCATTAGTTGCTCCGTAACTAATTCTTGAAGGGCGCGAAGCTTTTCTAAAGGTAGGGGCCATTGATCTACCCAAATGGGGACATCGGTTTTCCAGGTTAATTTTAGGGTGTCGCGCATTTCAATGGCCGCACCTAAAAATGGGTTTGAATGGACATTCCCCATTGTGATAGTACGTCACGCCCCCATAAAATCATGGGAACAGGTAATACAAAAGGTTTGACAGAGGCTATACGTCCTTCTGGGCCTTGAATTTGGATTAATTCCAAGCTTTGGTGGCTGCTGCCGGTTCCACCGATCCCAGCTAACGCCTGGGAAATATTGGCTAGGGGCCACTGTGGGGGCCATTTAGCTTGAGATATTACTGTAACATCAGCCCCGGTGTCAATAATTCCGTTTAACACCACCTGCTGCCCTCCGCGAATGAGGGTGCATTGGCATATAGGCCGTTTTTGGGAGAGAGACTGTACCCATAAGATTTGTGGGCTCCCCGTAGATCCGAACCCACCCTGTCTTTGTTGGAGCTGACTAGAAATTGGGCAACTTGTGCCTGTGGGAATCAGTATCAATTGCGCTATACGGCTATCTTTCGGTACAGTGCAAGGAGGAAACAGGGTCCATGCCATAATCTTAATTTCATCAGTGCTATCAGAGTCAATAACACCTGGTAACACAAAAAGCCCTGACAATGTTGTAGATGATCTTCCTAATAATAAGGCTTGTGTTTTAGGGGGTAAAGGTCCCGAGACATTTGTTGACAATAGGTGAACCGAGGAATCGAGTAACGTTACTGTGTGAGTGGTTGCCAGGTCCAGTCCGGCGCTGCCTGTTGTTGCTGGGCGAAGACCTGAGGCACTGCTGCTTCCCTCCGAGGGGGTTGAAGCGTCGGCTGCGGTATTTGTGTCTGCACGCGTCGCTGCTCCGCGCTCCGTAGCCGGTTTCCCTGTATCGGTTGTCCCTGAAAATCATACTTGGACCGACATTGATTAGCATAATGACGCCCTTTTCGGCACCTGGGACAAATCCCAGGGGCTTGGGGTCTAGCACTGGTATTAGCATTTAGACAATTTTTCTTTAGATGCCCGGGTTTGCCACAACCATAACAGTTCCCCGGTCCTGTTGGACCACGCATGGCTGCGAAAGCAGCGGCCATGGCTTCAAACTTATGATCCATAGTACCAATTCTATTACAAGCCTCCACCATTTCAATTAATGTAGGGTTCGGGTTTGGGAGGGATTTTAACAATTTTTTGCAATCTGCGTTAGCGTTTTCAACAGCCAGTTTTAGCAACAAAATTTCGCGTGCCTCTGTGTTATCTATTTGGCGTTCCAAGGCTTGTTTTAGTCTGTCAATAAACTGCATATAAGGCTCTCGGGGTTCCTGGGTAATAGTAGTAAAAGCCTTTTGCGGTTTCTGAGAATCGGGAACCTTGAAAAAGGCCTTTTTCGCTTCTTCACGAGTTGCCTCGAGGGCCTCCCGTGGAATTTGAGCTTGATCTACAGGGTTAGTGTGCTGACCTGTGCCTGTGAGGTGCTCCAAGGTCAGTGCAGCAATAGCGTTATTATTATGACCTACATAAGTTAAAAGGAGTGCTTGGAGTCCCCCTCTCCAGTGAGCCTCCCACAAAGTGTATTGAGTCGGTGTCAAAAGCAGTTGCGCTAAGGATTTTAAATCATGTGGAGTCATAACATATGTATCAAAAACAGAGGATAACAAGCTTGCAAAATACGGCGAGGAAAGTCCATGTTCAGTGACAGTACGGCGCAACTCCTTAACTACCGGAAAAGATAGAGCTTCTCACTGTGCCCCCCGACCTTGATAAATCACGGGAGCTACTATCATTTTAGCAATCTCTAGTTCTCCTTCCTTTAAGGCTTGGCGCCTTATGTTAGCCCACACATCGTGTGGGTCGGGGGGGTAGAGGTCTGGCTCCTTTTCAGGGTCCACTGGTCCCGGATCAAAGGGATCCTCCTCTGGGGGATACCCCGCAGCACACACCTCTAGTGGTGCAATGGATTTTTTACCCTCCGACGATAACAGAGGTATCACAGGAGAGTCTTCCTCTCTCTCTGCTTCATCTTTGTGACTTTTTTCCTGGGCTTTTAAAGTTTCAAAAATACTTCTCCACCACGGAAGCACGCGCTGTGCTTCAGCATTCCCCGTAGTCGCTGCATCCCATAATTTCACTCCCACATCGTCCCAAAGTTCTCGCGTAAAAATAGTGGATGCAGTCACAGTGGGTATTTTCACTTGCACCCATTTAAGTATCGTTTTAAGATCATGCCCAGAGATATTCTTTCCATGCTTTTTAAGGAGAGCTTTCATAAGCTCATATACGTCTCTCTCAGGGGAAGACGCTTGATTCCCCATGTTTCCCACAGCTCACCTCTCTACTCCGGAGGGATTGATTGCCGGCCGGCTCCTGCTTCCTTTCAGCAGCTCATTCAAAGTTCTGTGGGACTCGCAGCAAGTCGCTCAGCTAGGCGATTCATAAACCCATCACGTCGGGGTCACCAATTTGCCGCGATGGAGAGACGGGACGCAGCTTGATGCAAGCAAGATGTCGATTTTATTATGATTCTTTACATACATTTATACTAGTCCTAAGGTAGCGTGTTCTAAGCTAATTGGTTCACATTCCACATTAGGCACTCACAGATTGGCTAATGCTGATGCTAATGCAAAAAGTACTTTTCTAAACACCTATAAATCTGTCTTGAGCAAGGACAACAGGATAATTGTTTTACAGTCTCACCAGCTGTCCCTGTAGGATGTCAGTACTCCCTATTCTGAAAGTTTTTATCTTATCTTTCCCAGGGCCTGTGGCCCACAAGTTCCAGCACATTTTCTTTTATCAACTGAGCAGTGCGGGGGGTTTTGCTGAGACCAGCCGAATCCTGTCTCACAAGCAGCCAGAAAAAAATCTTGCTTTCTTTCAAGGTCTCTGGGAACTACTTGCATTGCCACCCAGACTTTGGGGCTGCGGGCTTTCCTGGCCACTCTATCCTCAAAAGAACCTTTTTTTCACTTTACCCCGGCACCGGACCCCAATATGCCGAACATCCTGGCCTGGCTCCCACAGCCAAGGTGGCAGCCAGAACAACTCTTGCTTTCTTTCAAGGTCTCTGGGAACTACTTGCATTGCCACCCAGACTTTGGGGCTGCGGGCTTTCCTGGCCACTCTATCCTCAAAAGAACCTTTTTTTTCACTTTACCCCAGCACCGGACCCCAATATGCCGAACGTCCTGGCCTGGCTCCCACAGCCAAGGTAGCAGCCAGAACAACTCTTGCTTTCTTTCAAGGTCTCTGGGAACTACTTGCATTGCCACCCAGACTTTGGGGCTGCGGGCTTTCCTGGCCACTCTATCCTCCAAAGAACCTTTTTTTCATATTTCCCAGCACCGGCCTCCAATATGCCGAACGTCCTGGCCTGGCTCCCACAGCCAAGGTGGCAGCCAGAACAACTCTTGCTTTTTATGAATGCCTCTGGGAACTACTTGCATTGCCACCCAGACTCTGGGGCTGTGGGCTTTCCTGGCCACTCTATCCTCCAAAGAACCTTTTTTTCACTTTTCCCCAGCACCGGTCCTTAGTATGCCAAACGTCCTGGCCTGGCTCCCACAGCCAAGGTAGCAGCCAGAAAAAACTCTTGCTTTCTTTCAAGGTCTCTGGGAACTACTTGCATTGCCACACAGACTTTGGGGCTGCGGGCTTTCCTGGCCACTCTATCCTCCAAAGAACATTTTTTTCATATTTCCCAGCACCGGTCCCCAATATGCCAAACGTCCTGGCCTGGCTCCCACAGCCAAGGTGGCAGCCAGAACAACTCTTGCTTTCTTTCAAGGTCTCTGGGAACTACTTGCATTGCCACCCAGACTTTGGGGCTGCGGGCTTTCCTGGCCACTCTGTCCTCACAAGCACCTTTTTTTTCACTTTACCCCAGCACCGGCCTCCAATATGCTGAACATCATGGCCTGGCTCCCACAGCCAAGGTGGCAGCCAGAACAACTCTTGCTTTCTTTCAAGGTCTCTGGGAACTACTTGCATTGCCACCCAGACTTTGGGGCTGCGGGCTTTCCTGGCCACTCTATCCTCAAAAGAACCTTTTTTTCACTTTACCCCAGCACCGGTCCTTAGTATGCCAAACGTCCTGGCCTGGCTCCCACAGCCAAGGTGGCAGCCAGAACAACTCTTGCTTTCTTTCAAGGTCTCTGGGAACTACTTGCATTGCCACCCAGACTTTGGGGCTGCGGGCTTTCCTGGCCACTCTATCCTCAAAAGAACCTTTTTTTCACTTTTCCCAGCACCGGCCCCCAATATGCCGAACGTCCTGGCCTGGCTCCCACAGCCAAGGTGGCAGCCAGAACAACTCTTGCTTTCTTTCAAGGTCTCTGGGAACTACTTGCATTGCCACCCAGACTTTGGGGCTGCGGGCTTTCCTGGCCACTCTATCCTCCAAAGAACCTTTTTTTCACTTTTCCTTAGCACCGGCCTCCAATATGCCGAACGTCCTGGCCTGGCTCCCACAGCCAAGGTGGCAGCCAGAACAACTCTTGCTTTCTTTCAAGGTCTCTGGGAACTACTTGCATTGCCACCCAGACTTTGGGGCTGCGGGCTTTCCTGGCCACTCTATCCTCCAAAGCACTTTTTTTTTCACTTTACTCCAGCACCGGTCCCCAATATGCCGAACGTCCTGGCCTGGCTCCCACAGCCAAGGCAGCAGCCAGAAAAAACTCTTGCTTTCTTTCAAGGTCTCTGGGAACTACTTGCATTGCCACCCAGACTTTGGGGCTGCGGGCTTTCCTGGCCACTCTATCCTCAAAAGAACCTTTTTTTCATATTTCCCAGCACCGGCCTCCAATATGCCGAACGTCCTGGCCTGGCTCCCACAGCCAAGGTGGCAGCCAGAACAACTCTTGTTTTTTTTCAAGGTCTCTGGGAACTACTTGCATTGCCACCCAGACTTTGAGGCTGCGGGCTTTCCTGGCCACTCTATCCTCACAAGCACCTTTTTTTTGACTTTACTCCAGCACCGGCCTCCAATATGCCGAACGTCCTAGCCTGGCTCCCACAGCCAAGGTGGCAGCCAGAAAAAAATATTGCTTTCTTTCAAGGTCTCTGGGAACTACTTGCATTGCCACCCAGACTTTGGGGCTGCGGGCTTTCCTGGCCACTCTATCCTCCAAAGCTCCTATTTTTCACTTTTCCCTAGCACCGGACCCCAATATGCCGAACGTCCTGGCCTGGCTCCCACAGCCAAGGTGGCAGCCAGAACAACTCTTGCTTTCTTTCAAGGTCTCTGGGAAGTACTTGCATTGCCACCCAGACTTTGGGGCTGCGGGCTTTCCTGTCCACTCTATCCTCAAAAGAACCTTTTCCTCATATTTCCCAGCACCGGCCTCCAATATGCCGAACGTCCTGGCCTGGCTCCCACAGCCAAGGTGGCAGCCAGAACAACTCTTGCTTTCTTTCAAGGTCTCTGGGAACTACTTGCATTGCCACCCAGACTTTGGGGCTGCGGGCTTTCCTGGCCACTCTATCCTCAAAAGCACCTTTTTTTCACTTTACCCCAGCACCGGACCCCAATATGCCGAACGTCCTGGCCTGGCTCCCACAGCCAAGGTGGCAGCCAGAACAACTCTTGCTTTCTTTCAAGGTCTCTGGGAACTACTTGCATTGCCACCCAGACTTTGAGGCTGCGGGCTTTCCTGGCCACTCTATCCTCACAAGCACCTTTTTTTTGACTTTACCCCAGCACCGGACCCCAATATGCCGAACGTCCTGGCCTGGCTCCCACAGCCAAGGTAGCAGCCAGAAAAAACTCTTGCTTTCTTTCAAGGTCTCTGGGAACTACTTGCATTGCCACCCAGACTTTGGGGCTGCGGGCTTTCCTGGCCACTCTCTCCTCAAAAGAACCTTTTTTTCACTTTACCCCAGCACCGGACCCCAATATGCCGAACGTCCTGGCCTGGCTCCCACAGCCAAGGTGGCAGCCAGAACAACTCTTGCTTTCTTTCAAGGTCTCTGGGAACTACTTGCATTGCCACCCAGACTTTGGGGCTGCGGGCTTTCCTGGCCACTCTCTCCTCAAAAGAACCTTTTTTTTCACTTCTCCCCAGCACCGGACCCCAATATGCCGAACGTCCTGGCCTGGATCCCACAGCCAAGGTAGCAGCCAGAAAAAACTCTTGCTTTCTTTCAAGGTCTCTGGGAACTACTTGCATTGCCACCCAGAATTTGGGGCTGCGGGCTTTCCTGGCCACTCTATCCTCACAAGCACCTTTTTTTTGACTTTACTCCAGCACCGGACCCCAATATGCCGAACGTCCTGGCCTGGCTCCCACAGCCAAGGTAGCAGCTGCCGCGATGGAGAGACGGGACGCAGCTTGATGCAAGCAAGATGTCGATTTTATTATAATTCTTTACATACATTTATACTAGTCCTAAGGTAGCGTGTTCTAAGCTAATTGGTTCACATTCCACATTAGGCACTCACAGATTGGCTAATGCTGATGCTAATGCAAAAAGTACTTTTCTAAACACCTATAAATCTGTCTTGAGCAAGGACAACAGGATAATTGTTTTACAGTCTCACCAGCTGTCCCTGTAGGATGTCAGTACTCCCTATTCTGAAAGTTTTTATCTTATCTTTCCCAGGGCCTGTGGCCCACAAGTTCCAGCACATTTTCTTTTATCAACTGAGCAGTGCTGGGGGTTTTGCTGAGACCAGCCGAATCCTGTCTCACATCTCCCCCTTCTTGTTGCACAGTAAGAACTCTCTTTATGGAGCGTGCTATCAATCCTTGTAAGCATTGCAACAAACACGGCAAAAAAAGTAACAAGAAAACAAAGACAGCCAAAGCATACATAATCATTTTCACAAGACTCCTTAACCACCCTGACAATCCCCATCCTTCAAAAAGTTTATCTAACCAATCCCAACTGTCGCTTTGTCGAAGCTTAGAGACCCCAGCTTTGAGCTGCTGGATGATTGTGGTAGGGATTCACGGAAGGGTCGTACACTCTTTGCCGGGATCCATCGGGGGCCTTTCTCTGTGGAGACACAAGCATAGCCTCTGCCCCATGTGATAAGGGGATACGGTCCCATGATCTTACCTGTTTCCGGATCACGAACCAACACGGGGGCTTTGACTGGCACCTCAAGTGAAGCATTCGTGTTAAAATGTCGGACTATCGGAGGGTTGCTATCTAACAAAGAGCAATTCAAAAAGTTAAAAACATACAAAGCTTTCTGCAGACGTTCCTCAGGAGTAGCAGTTCCTACTCCCCCTTTTTGTTGTTGTAACAAACACTTCAAAGATTGGTGAGAGCATTCAATTAGAGATTGACCTGTAGGGGAATAAGGAATACCAGTAATGTGAGTCACACCCCAGGAGTCAAAAAATGCTTTTGTTGCCGTAGAGACATAAGCAGGACCGTTGTCCGTCTTTATTTGTGAAGGTATACCTAAAGTAGCAAAAGCGCGCATCAAGTGTTTGCGGACATCACGTGCCTTCTCTCCTGTGTGGCAAGAAGCAAATAAAGCACCTGAAAAGGTGTCAATGGAGGAATGGACATATTTCAATTTACCAAACTCTGGATAATGCGTAACATCTGTTTGCCATAGCTGTAGACTCTGCAGTCCTCTGGGATTAACTCCTCCTGCGACTGACGGGAAAGAATGCCTTTGGCAGTCAGGACATACAGCAATAATGTTAGATGCTTGTTGAGAGGTAAGTCCAAACTGCCGTTTGAGACCTCCAGCATTCTGGTGAAAAAAGGAATGGCTGAGTTTAGCTTGTGCCACGCGATCCGGCAACACCTGTACTGGTAATGTCAGCAAATCGGCTCGTCGATTCCCTTCTGCAATAAAACCAGGTAGAGAAGTGTGTGATCTGACATGCATAACAAAATAGGGGTGAGGGCGAGAGTCCAAGAGAAAGATAAGTTCTTGTAATAAAGCAAATAGGTCAGAATGTGGGACGTTGCGTAACACAGATGCTTCAGCTCGCTCAACAATCCCCGCAACATAGGCTGAATCAGTGATGAGATTAAGCGGTGTGGACCACCTCCGAAAAACTCGAACAACCGCAGTTAACTCCACTATCTGGGGAGAACCAGGAACAGTCTCTATGTCCGAGTCCCAGCGTTCATGCTGGTTGTCCCACCATAAAATGACTGATTTGTGCGATTTTCCAGACCCGTCTGTAAATACAGTAAGGGCTTGTAATGGCTGATCACTCCTTTTCGGCTTGGGTATCAAGCGAAAATCGACATTAAGCAGCTTATGCGAAGGTGGGTGGGATGTGAGTTGGCCCGTATAGTCTGCCAACGCCATAATAAAGGTGTCTGACTGCTGATAAAGCCATTGTAGATACATATTTGTCACAGGTAAGCAAATACAAGCAAAGTCTACTCCTGATAATGTTAACAAGCGTTGCCTGGCTTTAATTATCAAAGAAGCAAACATCTCATGCTGCGTCGAAATGGTTTTTGTAGATTGATTCGACAAGAAAACCCATTCGATAATCAGCAGTGGGTCTGATTTTTGAGAGTCCCATTGAAATATTAGTGCATGAGGCTGTCGAGCGGGGTTTAAAATAATTAGATAAAAAGGTAATTCGGGAGCCCACCGGTGTGCTTGTTTAAGAGTGATTGCGGTAGCAACCTTTTGTAAGGAGTCAATGGCCTCAGGATCAAGACTGCGGTGGGAACGCAAGTCAGTATCTCCTTTAAGCAGTTCGAATAAAGGACCTAAGTCCGCATTAGAAATTCCCAACAGCGGTCGGACCCAATTGATTGTTCCCAGCAATTTTTGCACATCATGCAAGTTTTTTATATCTGTCTGTATCTGTAAAGGTTGAGGAACTATAGTTTGAGCCCTTATGCGCCAGCCTAAATATTTCCACGGCGGTGTTTTGTGAATTTTTTCCGGCGCGATACAGAGGCCTGCCGAATTAACGGCAGCCGTGACAAGGGCTACAGCTTCCTCCATGACCTCGTGATGTTGTGCAGCCACCAGGATATCATCCATATAGTGGTACAATAAGACACGAGACATTGCAGTCCTGACTGGACTAAGCACTTTGGCTACATACCATTGGCATATCGTGGGGCTATTTTTCATTCCTTGTGGCAGCACAACCCACTGGTATCTTTGTAACGGAGCTTGCATGTTGACGCTTGGAACTGAAAAAGCAAATTTAGGAGCATCATTTGGATGTAGAGGAATATTAAAAAAACAGTCTTTGAGGTCAATAACAGTCAAGTGCCAATCTCGAGGAATCATAGTAGGGGACGGGAGTCCGGGTTGTAGGGCTCCCATGTCTTCCATAGCATCATTAATTTTTCTAAGGTCATGGAGCAGGCGCCACTTGCCAGTCTGTTTTTTAATAACAAAAACCGGTGAGTTCCATGGACTAGTAGAAGGTACAATATGTCCTTTCATTAGTTGCTCCGTAACTAATTCTTGAAGGGCGCGAAGCTTTTCTAAAGGTAGGGGCCATTGATCTACCCAAATGGGGACATCGGTTTTCCAGGTTAATTTTAGGGTGTCGCGCATTTCAATGGCCGCACCTAAAAATGGGTTTGAATGGACATTCCCCATTGTGATAGTACGTCACGCCCCCATAAAATCATGGGAACAGGTAATACAAAAGGTTTGACAGAGGCTATACGTCCTTCTGGGCCTTGAATTTGGATTAATTCCAAGCTTTGGTGGCTGCTGCCGGTTCCACCGATCCCAGCTAACGCCTGGGAAATATTGGCTAGGGGCCACTGTGGGGGCCATTTAGCTTGAGATATTACTGTAACATCAGCCCCGGTGTCAATAATTCCGTTTAACACCACCTGCTGCCCTCCGCGAATGAGGGTGCATTGGCATATAGGCCGTTTTTGGGAGAGAGACTGTACCCATAAGATTTGTGGGCTCCCCGTAGATCCGAACCCACCCTGTCTTTGTTGGAGCTGACTAGAAATTGGGCAACTTGTGCCTGTGGGAATCAGTATCAATTGCGCTATACGGCTATCTTTCGGTACAGTGCAAGGAGGAAACAGGGTCCATGCCATAATCTTAATTTCATCAGTGCTATCAGAGTCAATAACACCTGGTAACACAAAAAGCCCTGACAATGTTGTAGATGATCTTCCTAATAATAAGGCTTGTGTTTTAGGGGGTAAAGGTCCCGAGACATTTGTTGACAATAGGTGAACCGAGGAATCGAGTAACGTTACTGTGTGAGTGGTTGCCAGGTCCAGTCCGGCGCTGCCTGTTGTTGCTGGGCGAAGACCTGAGGCACTGCTGCTTCCCTCCGAGGGGGTTGAAGCGTCGGCTGCGGTATTTGTGTCTGCACGCGTCGCTGCTCCGCGCTCCGTAGCCGGTTTCCCTGTATCGGTTGTCCCTGAAAATCATACTTGGACCGACATTGATTAGCATAATGACGCCCTTTTCGGCACCTGGGACAAATCCCAGGGGCTTGGGGTCTAGCACTGGTATTAGCATTTAGACAATTTTTCTTTAGATGCCCGGGTTTGCCACAACCATAACAGTTCCCCGGTCCTGTTGGACCACGCATGGCTGCGAAAGCAGCGGCCATGGCTTCAAACTTATGATCCATAGTACCAATTCTATTACAAGCCTCCACCATTTCAATTAATGTAGGGTTCGGGTTTGGGAGGGATTTTAACAATTTTTTGCAATCTGCGTTAGCGTTTTCAACAGCCAGTTTTAGCAACAAAATTTCGCGTGCCTCTGTGTTATCTATTTGGCGTTCCAAGGCTTGTTTTAGTCTGTCAATAAACTGCATATAAGGCTCTCGGGGTTCCTGGGTAATAGTAGTAAAAGCCTTTTGCGGTTTCTGAGAATCGGGAACCTTGAAAAAGGCCTTTTTCGCTTCTTCACGAGTTGCCTCGAGGGCCTCCCGTGGAATTTGAGCTTGATCTACAGGGTTAGTGTGCTGACCTGTGCCTGTGAGGTGCTCCAAGGTCAGTGCAGCAATAGCGTTATTATTATGACCTACATAAGTTAAAAGGAGTGCTTGGAGTCCCCCTCTCCAGTGAGCCTCCCACAAAGTGTATTGAGTCGGTGTCAAAAGCAGTTGCGCTAAGGATTTTAAATCATGTGGAGTCATAACATATGTATCAAAAACAGAGGATAACAAGCTTGCAAAATACGGCGAGGAAAGTCCATGTTCAGTGACAGTACGGCGCAACTCCTTAACTACCGGAAAAGATAGAGCTTCTCACTGTGCCCCCCGACCTTGATAAATCACGGGAGCTACTATCATTTTAGCAATCTCTAGTTCTCCTTCCTTTAAGGCTTGGCGCCTTATGTTAGCCCACACATCGTGTGGGTCGGGGGGGTAGAGGTCTGGCTCCTTTTCAGGGTCCACTGGTCCCGGATCAAAGGGATCCTCCTCTGGGGGATACCCCGCAGCACACACCTCTAGTGGTGCAATGGATTTTTTACCCTCCGACGATAACAGAGGTATCACAGGAGAGTCTTCCTCTCTCTCTGCTTCATCTTTGTGACTTTTTTCCTGGGCTTTTAAAGTTTCAAAAATACTTCTCCACCACGGAAGCACGCGCTGTGCTTCAGCATTCCCCGTAGTCGCTGCATCCCATAATTTCACTCCCACATCGTCCCAAAGTTCTCGCGTAAAAATAGTGGATGCAGTCACAGTGGGTATTTTCACTTGCACCCATTTAAGTATCGTTTTAAGATCATGCCCAGAGATATTCTTTCCATGCTTTTTAAGGAGAGCTTTCATAAGCTCATATACGTCTCTCTCAGGGGAAGACGCTTGATTCCCCATGTTTCCCACAGCTCACCTCTCTACTCCGGAGGGATTGATTGCCGGCCGGCTCCTGCTTCCTTTCAGCAGCTCATTCAAAGTTCTGTGGGACTCGCAGCAAGTCGCTCAGCTAGGCGATTCATAAACCCATCACGTCGGGGTCACCAATTTGCCGCGATGGAGAGACGGGACGCAGCTTGATGCAAGCAAGATGTCGATTTTATTATGATTCTTTACATACATTTATACTAGTCCTAAGGTAGCGTGTTCTAAGCTAATTGGTTCACATTCCACATTAGGCACTCACAGATTGGCTAATGCTGATGCTAATGCAAAAAGTACTTTTCTAAACACCTATAAATCTGTCTTGAGCAAGGACAACAGGATAATTGTTTTACAGTCTCACCAGCTGTCCCTGTAGGATGTCAGTACTCCCTATTCTGAAAGTTTTTATCTTATCTTTCCCAGGGCCTGTGGCCCACAAGTTCCAGCACATTTTCTTTTATCAACTGAGCAGTGCGGGGGGTTTTGCTGAGACCAGCCGAATCCTGTCTCACAAGCAGCCAGAAAAAAATCTTGCTTTCTTTCAAGGTCTCTGGGAACTACTTGCATTGCCACCCAGACTTTGGGGCTGCGGGCTTTCCTGGCCACTCTATCCTCAAAAGAACCTTTTTTTCACTTTACCCCGGCACCGGACCCCAATATGCCGAACATCCTGGCCTGGCTCCCACAGCCAAGGTAGCAGCCAGAACAACTCTTGCTTTCTTTCAAGGTCTCTGGGAACTACTTGCATTGCCACCCAGACTTTGGGGCTGCGGGCTTTCCTGGCCACTCTATCCTCAAAAGAACCTTTTTTTTCACTTTACCCCAGCACCGGACCCCAATATGCCGAACGTCCTGGCCTGGCTCCCACAGCCAAGGTAGCAGCCAGAACAACTCTTGCTTTCTTTCAAGGTCTCTGGGAACTACTTGCATTGCCACCCAGACTTTGGGGCTGCGGGCTTTCCTGGCCACTCTATCCTCCAAAGAACCTTTTTTTCATATTTCCCAGCACCGGCCTCCAATATGCCGAACGTCCTGGCCTGGCTCCCACAGCCAAGGTGGCAGCCAGAACAACTCTTGCTTTTTATGAATGCCTCTGGGAACTACTTGCATTGCCACCCAGACTCTGGGGCTGCGGGCTTTCCTGGCCACTCTAGCCTCAAAAGAACCTTTTTTTCACTTTTCCCCAGCACCGGTCCTTAGTATGCCAAACGTCCTGGCCTGGCTCCCACAGCCAAGGTAGCAGCCAGAAAAAACTCTTGCTTTCTTTCAAGGTCTCTGGGAACTACTTGCATTGCCACACAGACTTTGGGGCTGCGGGCTTTCCTGGCCACTCTATCCTCCAAAGAACATTTTTTTCATATTTCCCAGCACCGGTCCCCAATATGCCAAACGTCCTGGCCTGGCTCCCACAGCCAAGGTGGCAGCCAGAACAACTCTTGCTTTCTTTCAAGGTCTCTGGGAACTACTTGCATTGCCACCCAGACTTTGGGGCTGCGGGCTTTCCTGGCCACTCTGTCCTCACAAGCACCTTTTTTTTCACTTTACCCCAGCACCGGCCTCCAATATGCTGAACATCATGGCCTGGCTCCCACAGCCAAGGTGGCAGCCAGAACAACTCTTGCTTTCTTTCAAGGTCTCTGGGAACTACTTGCATTGCCACCCAGACTTTGGGGCTGCGGGCTTTCCTGGCCACTCTATCCTCAAAAGAACCTTTTTTTCACTTTACCCCAGCACCGGTCCTTAGTATGCCAAACGTCCCGGCCTGGCTCCCACAGCCAAGGTGGCAGCCAGAACAACTCTTGCTTTCTTTCAAGGTCTCTGGGAACTACTTGCATTGCCACCCAGACTTTGGGGCTGCGGGCTTTCCTGGCCACTCTATCCTCAAAAGAACCTTTTTTTCACTTTTCCCAGCACCGGCCCCCAATATGCCGAACGTCCTGGCCTGGCTCCCACAGCCAAGGTGGCAGCCAGAACAACTCTTGCTTTCTTTCAAGGTCTCTGGGAACTACTTGCATTGCCACCCAGACTTTGGGGCTGCGGGCTTTCCTGGCCACTCTATCCTCCAAAGAACCTTTTTTTCACTTTTCCTTAGCACCGGCCTCCAATATGCCGAACGTCCTGGCCTGGCTCCCACAGCCAAGGTGGCAGCCAGAACAACTCTTGCTTTCTTTCAAGGTCTCTGGGAACTACTTGCATTGCCACCCAGACTTTGGGGCTGCGGGCTTTCCTGTCCACTCTATCCTCAAAAGAACCTTTTCCTCATATTTCCCAGCACCGGCCTCCAATATGCCGAACGTCCTGGCCTGGCTCCCACAGCCAAGGTGGCAGCCAGAACAACTCTTGCTTTCTTTCAAGGTCTCTGGGAACTACTTGCATTGCCACCCAGACTTTGGGGCTGCGGGCTTTCCTGGCCACTCTATCCTCAAAAGAACCTTTTTTTCACTTTACCCCAGCACCGGACCCCAATATGCCGAACGTCCTGGCCTGGCTCCCACAGCCAAGGTGGCAGCCAGAACAACTCTTGCTTTCTTTCAAGGTCTCTGGGAACTACTTGCATTGCCACCCAGACTTTGAGGCTGCGGGCTTTCCTGGCCACTCTATCCTCACAAGCACCTTTTTTTTGACTTTACCCCAGCACCGGACCCCAATATGCCGAACGTCCTGGCCTGGCTCCCACAGCCAAGGTAGCAGCCAGAAAAAACTCTTGCTTTCTTTCAAGGTCTCTGGGAACTACTTGCATTGCCACCCAGACTTTGGGGCTGCGGGCTTTCCTGGCCACTCTCTCCTCAAAAGAACCTTTTTTTCACTTTACCCCAGCACCGGACCCCAATATGCCGAACGTCCTGGCCTGGCTCCCACAGCCAAGGTGGCAGCCAGAACAACTCTTGCTTTCTTTCAAGGTCTCTGGGAACTACTTGCATTGCCACCCAGACTTTGGGGCTGCGGGCTTTCCTGGCCACTCTCTCCTCACAAGCACCTTTTTTTTCACTTTACCCCAGCACCGGACCCCAATATGCCGAACGTCCTGGCCTGGCTCCCACAGCCAAGGTAGCAGCCAGAACAACTCTTGCTTTCTTTCAAGGTCTCTGGGAACTACTTGCATTGCCACCCAGACTTTGGGGCTGCGGGCTTTCCTGGCCACCCTATCCTCAAAAGAACCTTTTTCTCATATTTCCCAGCACCGGCCTCCAATATGCCGAACGTCCTGGCCTGGCTCCCACAGCCAAGGTGGCAGCCAGAACAACTCTTGCTTTCTTTCAAGGTCTCTGGGAACTACTTGCATTGCCACCCAGACTTTGGGGCTGCGGGCTTTCCTGGCCACTCTCTCCTCAAAAGAACCTTTTTTTTCACTTCTCCCCAGCACCGGACCCCAATATGCCGAACGTCCTGGCCTGGATCCCACAGCCAAGGTAGCAGCCAGAAAAAACTCTTGCTTTCTTTCAAGGTCTCTGGGAACTACTTGCATTGCCACCCAGAATTTGGGGCTGCGGGCTTTCCTGGCCACTCTATCCTCACAAGCACCTTTTTTTTGACTTTACTCCAGCACCGGACCCCAATATGCCGAACGTCCTGGCCTGGCTCCCACAGCCAAGGTAGCAGCTGCCGCGATGGAGAGACGGGACGCAGCTTGATGCAAGCAAGATGTCGATTTTATTATAATTCTTTACATACATTTATACTAGTCCTAAGGTAGCGTGTTCTAAGCTAATTGGTTCACATTCCACATTAGGCACTCACAGATTGGCTAATGCTGATGCTAATGCAAAAAGTACTTTTCTAAACACCTATAAATCTGTCTTGAGCAAGGACAACAGGATAATTGTTTTACAGTCTCACCAGCTGTCCCTGTAGGATGTCAGTACTCCCTATTCTGAAAGTTTTTATCTTATCTTTCCCAGGGCCTGTGGCCCACAAGTTCCAGCACATTTTCATTTATCAACTGAGCAGTGCTGGGGGTTTTGCTGAGACCAGCCGAATCCTGTCTCACATCTCCCCCTTCTTGTTGCACAGTAAGAACTCTCTTTATGGAGCGTGCTATCAATCCTTGTAAGCATTGCAACAAACACGGCAAAAAAAGTAACAAGAAAACAAAGACAGCCAAAGCATACATAATCATTTTCACAAGACTCCTTAACCACCCTGACAATCCCCATCCTTCAAAAAGTTTATCTAACCAATCCCAACTGTCGCTTTGTCGAAGCTTAGAGACCCCAGCTTTGAGCTGCTGGATGATTGTGGTAGGGATTCACGGAAGGGTCGTACACTCTTTGCCGGGATCCATCGGGGGCCTTTCTCTGTGGAGACACAAGCATAGCCTCTGCCCCATGTGATAAGGGGATACGGTCCCATGATCTTACCTGTTTCCGGATCACGAACCAACACGGGGGCTTTGACTGGCACCTCAAGTGAAGCATTCGTGTTAAAATGTCGGACTATCGGAGGGTTGCTATCTAACAAAGAGCAATTCAAAAAGTTAAAAACATACAAAGCTTTCTGCAGACGTTCCTCAGGAGTAGCAGTTCCTACTCCCCCTTTTTGTTGTTGTAACAAACACTTCAAAGATTGGTGAGAGCATTCAATTAGAGATTGACCTGTAGGGGAATAAGGAATACCAGTAATGTGAGTCACACCCCAGGAGTCAAAAAATGCTTTTGTTGCCGTAGAGACATAAGCAGGACCGTTGTCCGTCTTTATTTGTGAAGGTATACCTAAAGTAGCAAAAGCGCGCATCAAGTGTTTGCGGACATCACGTGCCTTCTCTCCTGTGTGGCAAGAAGCAAATAAAGCACCTGAAAAGGTGTCAATGGAGGAATGGACATATTTCAATTTACCAAACTCTGGATAATGCGTAACATCTGTTTGCCATAGCTGTAGACTCTGCAGTCCTCTGGGATTAACTCCTCCTGCGACTGACGGGAAAGAATGCCTTTGGCAGTCAGGACATACAGCAATAATGTTAGATGCTTGTTGAGAGGTAAGTCCAAACTGCCGTTTGAGACCTCCAGCATTCTGGTGAAAAAAGGAATGGCTGAGTTTAGCTTGTGCCACGCGATCCGGCAACACCTGTACTGGTAATGTCAGCAAATCGGCTCGTCGATTCCCTTCTGCAATAAAACCAGGTAGAGAAGTGTGTGATCTGACATGCATAACAAAATAGGGGTGAGGGCGAGAGTCCAAGAGAAAGATAAGTTCTTGTAATAAAGCAAATAGGTCAGAATGTGGGACGTTGCGTAACACAGATGCTTCAGCTCGCTCAACAATCCCCGCAACATAGGCTGAATCAGTGATGAGATTAAGCGGTGTGGACCACCTCCGAAAAACTCGAACAACCGCAGTTAACTCCACTATCTGGGGAGAACCAGGAACAGTCTCTATGTCCGAGTCCCAGCGTTCATGCTGGTTGTCCCACCATAAAATGACTGATTTGTGCGATTTTCCAGACCCGTCTGTAAATACAGTAAGGGCTTGTAATGGCTGATCACTCCTTTTCGGCTTGGGTATCAAGCGAAAATCGACATTAAGCAGCTTATGCGAAGGTGGGTGGGATGTGAGTTGGCCCGTATAGTCTGCCAACGCCATAATAAAGGTGTCTGACTGCTGATAAAGCCATTGTAGATACATATTTGTCACAGGTAAGCAAATACAAGCAAAGTCTACTCCTGATAATGTTAACAAGCGTTGCCTGGCTTTAATTATCAAAGAAGCAAACATCTCATGCTGCGTCGAAATGGTTTTTGTAGATTGATTCGACAAGAAAACCCATTCGATAATCAGCAGTGGGTCTGATTTTTGAGAGTCCCATTGAAATATTAGTGCATGAGGCTGTCGAGCGGGGTTTAAAATAATTAGATAAAAAGGTAATTCGGGAGCCCACCGGTGTGCTTGTTTAAGAGTGATTGCGGTAGCAACCTTTTGTAAGGAGTCAATGGCCTCAGGATCAAGACTGCGGTGGGAACGCAAGTCAGTATCTCCTTTAAGCAGTTCGAATAAAGGACCTAAGTCCGCATTAGAAATTCCCAACAGCGGTCGGACCCAATTGATTGTTCCCAGCAATTTTTGCACATCATGCAAGTTTTTTATATCTGTCTGTATCTGTAAAGGTTGAGGAACTATAGTTTGAGCCCTTATGCGCCAGCCTAAATATTTCCACGGCGGTGTTTTGTGAATTTTTTCCGGCGCGATACAGAGGCCTGCCGAATTAACGGCAGCCGTGACAAGGGCTACAGCTTCCTCCATGACCTCGTGATGTTGTGCAGCCACCAGGATATCATCCATATAGTGGTACAATAAGACACTAGACATTGCAGTCCTGACTGGACTAAGCACTTTGGCTACATACCATTGGCATATCGTGGGGCTATTTTTCATTCCTTGTGGCAGCACAACCCACTGGTATCTTTGTAACGGAGCTTGCATGTTGACGCTTGGAACTGAAAAAGCAAATTTAGGAGCATCATTTGGATGTAGAGGAATATTAAAAAAACAGTCTTTGAGGTCAATAACAGTCAAGTGCCAATCTCGAGGAATCATAGTAGGGGACGGGAGTCCGGGTTGTAGGGCTCCCATGTCTTCCATAGCATCATTAATTTTTCTAAGGTCATGGAGCAGGCGCCACTTGCCAGTCTGTTTTTTAATAACAAAAACCGGTGAGTTCCATGGACTAGTAGAAGGTACAATATGTCCTTTCATTAGTTGCTCCGTAACTAATTCTTGAAGGGCGCGAAGCTTTTCTAAAGGTAGGGGCCATTGATCTACCCAAATGGGGACATCGGTTTTCCAGGTTAATTTTAGGGTGTCGCGCATTTCAATGGCCGCACCTAAAAATGGGTTTGAATGGACATTCCCCATTGTGATAGTACGTCACGCCCCCATAAAATCATGGGAACAGGTAATACAAAAGGTTTGACAGAGGCTATACGTCCTTCTGGGCCTTGAATTTGGATTAATTCCAAGCTTTGGTGGCTGCTGCCGGTTCCACCGATCCCAGCTAACGCCTGGGAAATATTGGCTAGGGGCCACTGTGGGGGCCATTTAGCTTGAGATATTACTGTAACATCAGCCCCGGTGTCAATAATTCCGTTTAACACCACCTGCTGCCCTCCGCGAATGAGGGTGCATTGGCATATAGGCCGTTTTTGGGAGAGAGACTGTACCCATAAGATTTGTGGGCTCCCCGTAGATCCGAACCCACCCTGTCTTTGTTGGAGCTGACTAGAAATTGGGCAACTTGTGCCTGTGGGAATCAGTATCAATTGCGCTATACGGCTATCTTTCGGTACAGTGCAAGGAGGAAACAGGGTCCATGCCATAATCTTAATTTCATCAGTGCTATCAGAGTCAATAACACCTGGTAACACAAAAAGCCCTGACAATGTTGTAGATGATCTTCCTAATAATAAGGCTTGTGTTTTAGGGGGTAAAGGTCCCGAGACATTTGTTGACAATAGGTGAACCGAGGAATCGAGTAACGTTACTGTGTGAGTGGTTGCCAGGTCCAGTCCGGCGCTGCCTGTTGTTGCTGGGCGAAGACCTGAGGCACTGCTGCTTCCCTCCGAGGGGGTTGAAGCGTCGGCTGCGGTATTTGTGTCTGCACGCGTCGCTGCTCCGCGCTCCGTAGCCGGTTTCCCTGTATCGGTTGTCCCTGAAAATCATACTTGGACCGACATTGATTAGCATAATGACGCCCTTTTCGGCACCTGGGACAAATCCCAGGGGCTTGGGGTCTAGCACTGGTATTAGCATTTAGACAATTTTTCTTTAGATGCCCGGGTTTGCCACAACCATAACAGTTCCCCGGTCCTGTTGGACCACGCATGGCTGCGAAAGCAGCGGCCATGGCTTCAAACTTATGATCCATAGTACCAATTCTATTACAAGCCTCCACCATTTCAATTAATGTAGGGTTCGGGTTTGGGAGGGATTTTAACAATTTTTTGCAATCTGCGTTAGCGTTTTCAACAGCCAGTTTTAGCAACAAAATTTCGCGTGCCTCTGTGTTATCTATTTGGCGTTCCAAGGCTTGTTTTAGTCTGTCAATAAACTGCATATAAGGCTCTCGGGGTTCCTGGGTAATAGTAGTAAAAGCCTTTTGCGGTTTCTGAGAATCGGGAACCTTGAAAAAGGCCTTTTTCGCTTCTTCACGAGTTGCCTCGAGGGCCTCCCGTGGAATTTGAGCTTGATCTACAGGGTTAGTGTGCTGACCTGTGCCTGTGAGGTGCTCCAAGGTCAGTGCAGCAATAGCGTTATTATTATGACCTACATAAGTTAAAAGGAGTGCTTGGAGTCCCCCTCTCCAGTGAGCCTCCCACAAAGTGTATTGAGTCGGTGTCAAAAGCAGTTGCGCTAAGGATTTTAAATCATGTGGAGTCATAACATATGTATCAAAAACAGAGGATAACAAGCTTGCAAAATACGGCGAGGAAAGTCCATGTTCAGTGACAGTACGGCGCAACTCCTTAACTACCGGAAAAGATAGAGCTTCTCACTGTGCCCCCCGACCTTGATAAATCACGGGAGCTACTATCATTTTAGCAATCTCTAGTTCTCCTTCCTTTAAGGCTTGGCGCCTTATGTTAGCCCACACATCGTGTGGGTCGGGGGGGTAGAGGTCTGGCTCCTTTTCAGGGTCCACTGGTCCCGGATCAAAGGGATCCTCCTCTGGGGGATACCCCGCAGCACACACCTCTAGTGGTGCAATGGATTTTTTACCCTCCGACGATAACAGAGGTATCACAGGAGAGTCTTCCTCTCTCTCTGCTTCATCTTTGTGACTTTTTTCCTGGGCTTTTAAAGTTTCAAAAATACTTCTCCACCACGGAAGCACGCGCTGTGCTTCAGCATTCCCCGTAGTCGCTGCATCCCATAATTTCACTCCCACATCGTCCCAAAGTTCTCGCGTAAAAATAGTGGATGCAGTCACAGTGGGTATTTTCACTTGCACCCATTTAAGTATCGTTTTAAGATCATGCCCAGAGATATTCTTTCCATGCTTTTTAAGGAGAGCTTTCATAAGCTCATATACGTCTCTCTCAGGGGAAGACGCTTGATTCCCCATGTTTCCCACAGCTCACCTCTCTACTCCGGAGGGATTGATTGCCGGCCGGCTCCTGCTTCCTTTCAGCAGCTCATTCAAAGTTCTGTGGGACTCGCAGCAAGTCGCTCAGCTAGGCGATTCATAAACCCATCACGTCGGGGTCACCAATTTGCCGCGATGGAGAGACGGGACGCAGCTTGATGCAAGCAAGATGTCGATTTTATTATGATTCTTTACATACATTTATACTAGTCCTAAGGTAGCGTGTTCTAAGCTAATTGGTTCACATTCCACATTAGGCACTCACAGATTGGCTAATGCTGATGCTAATGCAAAAAGTACTTTTCTAAACACCTATAAATCTGTCTTGAGCAAGGACAACAGGATAATTGTTTTACAGTCTCACCAGCTGTCCCTGTAGGATGTCAGTACTCCCTATTCTGAAAGTTTTTATCTTATCTTTCCCAGGGCCTGTGGCCCACAAGTTCCAGCACATTTTCTTTTATCAACTGAGCAGTGCGGGGGGTTTTGCTGAGACCAGCCGAATCCTGTCTCACAAGCAGCCAGAAAAAAATCTTGCTTTCTTTCAAGGTCTCTGGGAACTACTTGCATTGCCACCCAGACTTTGGGGCTGCGGGCTTTCCTGTCCACTCTATCCTCAAAAGAACCTTTTTTTCACTTTACCCCGGCACCGGACCCCAATATGCCGAACATCCTGGCCTGGCTCCCACAGCCAAGGTAGCAGCCAGAACAACTCTTGCTTTCTTTCAAGGTCTCTGGGAACTACTTGCATTGCCACCCAGACTTTGGGGCTGCGGGCTTTCCTGGCCACTCTATCCTCAAAAGAACCTTTTTTTTCACTTTACCCCAGCACCGGACCCCAATATGCCGAACGTCCTGGCCTGGCTCCCACAGCCAAGGTAGCAGCCAGAACAACTCTTGCTTTCTTTCAAGGTCTCTGGGAACTACTTGCATTGCCACCCAGACTTTGGGGCTGCGGGCTTTCCTGGCCACTCTCTCCTCAAAAGCACCTTTTTTTCATATTTCCCAGCACCGGCCTCCAATATGCCGAACGTCCTGGCCTGGCTCCCACAGCCAAGCTGGCAGCCAGAACAACTCTTGCTTTCTTTCAAGGTCTCTGGGAACTACTTGCATTGCCACCCAGACTTTGGGGCTGCGGGCTTTCCTGGCCACTCTATCCTCCAAAGAACCTTTTTTTCATATTTCCCACCACCGGCCTCCAATATGCCGAACGTCCTGGCCTGGCTCCCACAGCCAAGGTGGCAGCCAGAACAACTCTTGCTTTTTATGAATGCCTCTGGGAACTACTTGCATTGCCACCCAGACTCTGGGGCTGCGGGCTTTCCTGGCCACTCTATCCTCCAAAGAACCTTTTTTTCACTTTTCCCCAGCACCGGTCCTTAGTATGCCAAACGTCCTGGCCTGGCTCACACAGCCAAGGTGGCAGCCAGAACAACTCTTGCTTTCTTTCAAGGTCTCTGGGAACTACTTGCATTGCCACCCAGACTTTGGGGCTGCGGGCTTTCCTGGCCACTCTATCCTCAAAAGCTCCTATTTTTCACTTTTCCCTAGCACCGGTCCCCAATATGCCGAACGTCCTGGCCTGGCTCCCACAGCCAAGGTGGCAGCCAGAAAAAAATATTGCTTTCTTTCAAGGTCTCTGGGAACTACTTGCATTGCCACCCAGACTTTGGGGCTGCGGGCTTTCCTGGCCACTCTATCCTCAAAAGAACCTTTTTTTCACTTTACCCCAGCACCGGCCCCCAATATGCCGAACGTCCTGGCCTGGCTCCCACAGCCAAGGTGGCAGCCAGAACAACTCTTGCTTTCTTTCAAGGTCTCTGGGAACTACTTGCATTGCCACCCAGACTTTGGGGCTGTGGGCTTTCCTGGCCACTCTGTCCTCCAAAGCACCTTTTTTTTCACTATACCCCAGCACCGGACCCCAATATGCTGAACGTCCTGGCCTGGCTCCCACAGCCAAGGTAGCAGCCAGAAAAAACTCTTGCTTTCTTTCAAGGTCTCTGGGAACTACTTGCATTGCCACCCAGACTTTGGGGCTGCGGGCTTTCCTGGCCACTCTATCCTCCAAAGAACATTTTTTTCATATTTCCCAGCACCGGTCCCCAATATGCCAAACGTCCTGGCCTGGCTCCCACAGCCAAGGTGGCAGCCAGAACAACTCTTGCTTTCTTTCAAGGTCTCTGGGAACTACTTGCATTGCCACCCAGACTTTGGGGCTGCGGGCTTTCCTGGCCACTCTGTCCTCACAAGCACCATTTTTTTCACTTTACCCCAGCACCGGCCTCCAATATGCTGAACATCATGGCCTGGCTCCCACAGCCAAGGTGGCAGCCAGAACAACTCTTGCTTTCTTTCAATGTCTCTGGGAACTACTTGCATTGCCACCCAGACTTTGGGGCTGCGGGCTTTCCTGGCCACTCTATCCTCAAAAGAACCTTTTTTTCACTTTTCCCCAGCACCGGTCCTTAGTATGCCAAACGTCCTGGCCTGGCTCCCACAGCCAAGGTGGCAGCCAGAACAACTCTTGCTTTCTTTCAAGGTCTCTGGGAACTACTTGCATTGCCACCCAGACTTTGGGGCTGCGGGCTTTCCTGGCCACTCTATCGTCAAAAGAACCTTTTTTTCACTTTTCCCTAGCACTGGCCCCCAATATGCCGAACGTCCTGGCCTGGCTCCCACAGCCAAGGTAGCAGCCAGAACAACTCTTGCTTTCTTTCAAGGTCTCTGGGAACTACTTGCATTGCCACCTAGACTTTGGGGCTGCAGGCTTTCCTGGCCACTCTGTCCTCACAAGCATCTTTTTTTTCACCTTACTCCAGCACCGGACCCCAATATGCCGAACGTCCTGGCCTGGCTCCCACAGCCAAGGTAGCAGCCAGAAAAAACTCTTGCTTTCTTTCAAGGTCTCTGGGAACTACTTGCATTGCCACCCAGACTTTGGGGCTGCAGGCTTTCCTGGCCACTCTATCCTCCAAAGAACCTTTTTTTCATATTTCCCAGCACCGGCCTCCAATATGCCGAACGTCCTGGCCTGGCTCCCACAGCCAAGGTGGCAGCCAGAACAACTCTTGCTTTCTTTCAAGGTCTCTGGGAACTACTTGCATTGCCACCCAGACTTTGGGGCTGCGGGCTTTCCTGGCCACTCTATCCTCAAAAGAACCTTTTTTTCACTTTTCCCCAGCACCGGTCCTTAGTATGCCAAACGTCCTGGCCTGGCTCCCACAGCCAAGGTGGCAGCCAGAACAACTCTTGCTTTCTTTCAAGGTCTCTGGGAACTACTTGCATTGCCACCCAGACTTTGGGGCTGCGGGCTTTCCTGGCCACTCTGTCTTCACAAGAACCTTTTATTTGACTTTTCCCTAGCACCGGCCTCCAATATGCCGAACGTCCTGGCCTGGCTCCCACAGCCAAGGTGGCAGCCAGAACAACTCTTGCTTTCTTTCAAGGTCTCTGGGAACTACTTGCATTGCCACACAGACTTTGGGGCTGCGGGCTTTCCTGGCCACTCTATCCTCAAAAGAACCTTTTTTTCACTTTTCCCCAGCACCGGACCCCAATATGCCGAACGTCCTGGCCTGGCTCCCACAGCCAAGGTGGCAGCCAGAACAACTCGTGCTTTCTTTCAAGGTCTCTGGGAACTACTTGCATTGCCACCCAGACTTTGGGGCTGCGGGCTTTCCTGGCCACTCTAGCCTCAAAAGAACCTTTTTTTCACTTTTCCCCAGCACCGGCCCCCAATATGCCGAACGTCCTGGCCTGGCTCCCACAGCCAAGGTGGCAGCCAGAACAACTCTTGCTTTCTTTCAAGGTCTCTGGGAACTACTTGCATTGCCACCCAGACTTTGGGGCTGCGGGCTTTCCTGGCCACTCTATCCTCACAAGCACCTTTTTTTTCACCTTACTCCAGCACCGGACCCCAATATGCCGAACGTCCTGGCCTGGCTCCCACACCCAAGGTGGCAGCCAGAAAAAACTCTTGCTTTCTTTCAAGGTCTCTGGGAACTACTTGCATTGCCACCTAGACTTTGGGGCTGCAGGCTTTCCTGGCCACTCTGTCCTCACAAGCACCTTTTTTTTCACTTTACCCCAGCACCGGACCCCAATATGCCGAACGTCCTGGCCTGGCTCCCACACCCAAGGTGGCAGCCAGAACAACTCTTGCTTTCTTTCAAGGTCTCTGGGAACTACTTGCATTGCCACCCAGACTTTGGGGCTGTGGGCTTTCCTGGCCACTCTGTTCTCCAAAGCACCTTTTTTTTCACTTTACCCCAGCACCGGACCCCAATATGCTGAACGTCCTGGCCTGGCTCCCACAGCCAAGGTAGCAGCCAGAACAACTCTTGCTTTCTTTCAAGGTCTCTGGGAACTACTTGCATTGCCACCCAGACTTTGGGGCTGCGGGCTTTCCTGGCCACTCTATCCTCCAAAGAACGTTTTTTTCATATTTCCCAGCACTGGTCCCCAATATGCCGAACGTCCTGGCCTGGCTCCCACAGCCAAGGTGGCAGCCAGAACAACTCTTGCTTTCTTTCAAGGTCTCTGGGAACTACTTGCATTGCCACCCAGACTTTGGGGCTGCGGGCTTTCCTGGCCACTCTGTCCTCACAAGCACCTTTTTTTTCACTTTACCCCAGCACCGGCCTCCAATATGCTGAACGTCATGGCCTGGCTCCCACAGCCAAGGTGGCAGCCAGAACAACTCTTGCTTTCTTTCAAGGTCTCTGGGAACTACTTGCATTGCCACCCAGACTTTGGGGCTGCGGGCTTTCCTGGCCACTCTATCCTCAAAAGCTCCTATTTTTCACTTTTCCCTAGCACCGGTCCCCAATATGCCAAACGTCCTGGCCTGGCTCCCACAGCCAAGGTGGCAGCCAGAACAACTCTTGCTTTCTTTCAAGGTCTCTGGGAACTACTTGCATTGCCACCCAGACTTTGGGGCTGCGGGCTTTCCTGGCCACTCTATCCTCAAAACAACCTTTTTTTCACTTTACCCCAGCACCGGACCCCAATATGCCGAACGTCCTGGCCTGGCTCCCACAGCCAAGGTGGCAGCCAGAACAACTCTTGCTTTCTTTCAAGGTCTCTGGGAACTACTTGCATTGCCACCCAGACTTTGGGGCTGCGGGCTTTCCTGGCCACTCTGTCTTCACAAGCACCTTTTTTTTGACTTTTCCCTAGCACTGGCCTCCAATATGCCGAACGTCCTGGCCTGGCTCCCACAGCCAAGGTGGCAGCCAGAAAAAACTCTTGCTTTCTTTCAAGGTCTCTGGGAACTACTTGCATTGCCACCCAGACTTTGGGGCTGCGGGCTTTCCTGGCCACTCTATCCTCCAAAGCTCCTATTTTTCACTTTTCCCTAGCACCGGTCCCCAATATGCCGAACGTCCTGGCCTGGCTCCCACAGCCAAGGTAGCAGCCAGAACAACTCTTGCTTTCTTTCAAGGTCTCTGGGAACTACTTGCATTGCCACCTAGACTTTGGGGCTGCAGGCTTTCCTGGCCACTCTGTCCTCACAAGCACCTTTTTTTTCACCTTACTCCAGCACCGGACCCCAATATGCCGAACGTCCTGGCCTGGCTCCCACACCCAAGGTAGCAGCCAGAAAAAACTCTTGCTTTCTTTCAAGGTCTCTGGGAACTATCCTCCACTCTATCCTCCAAAGAACCTTTTTTTCATATTTCCCAGCACCGGCCTCCAATATGCCGAACGTCCTGGCCTGGCTCCCACAGCCAAGGTGGCAGCCAGAACAACTCTTGCTTTCTTTCAAGGTCTCTGGGAACTACTTGCATTGCCACCCAGACTTTGGGGCTGCGGGCTTTCCTGGCCACTTTATCCTCCAAAGAACCTTTTTTTCACTTTACCCCAGCACCGGACCCGAATGTGCCGAACGTCCTGGCCTGGCTCCCACAGCCAAGCTGGCAGCCAGAAAAAACTCTTGCTTTCTTTCAAGGTCTCTGGGAACTACTTGCATTGCCACCCAGACTTTGGGGCTGCGGGCTTTCCTGGCCACTCTGTCCTCACAAGCACCTTTTTTTTGACTTTTCCCTAGCACTGGCCTCCAATATGCCGAACGTCCTGGCCTGGCTCCCACAGCCAAGGTGGCAGCCAGAAAAAACTCTTGCTTTCTTTCAAGGTCTCTGGGAACTACTTGCATTGCCACCCAGACTTTGGGGCTGCAGGCTTTCCTGGCCACTCTATCCTCCAAAGAACCTTTTTTTCATATTTCCCAGCACCGGCCTCCAATATGCCGAACGTCCTGGCCTGGCTCCCACAGCCAAGGTGGCAGCCAGAACAACTCTTGCTTTCTTTCAAGGTCTCTGGGAACTACTTGCATTGCCACCCAGACTTTGGGGCTGCGGGCTTTCCTGGCCACTCTATCCTCAAAAACTCCTATTTTTCACTTTTCCCTAGCACCGGTCCCCAATATGCCAAACGTCCTGGCCTGGCTCCCACAGCCAAGGTGGCAGCCACAAAAAACTCTTGCTTTCTTTCAAGGTCTCTGGGAACTACTTGCATTGCCACCCAGACTTTGGGGCTGCAGGCTTTCCTGGCCACTTTATCCTCCAAAGAACCTTTTTTTCACTTTACCCCAGCACCGGACCCGAATATGCCGAACGTCCTGGCCTGGCTCCCACAGCCAAGGTGGCAGCCACAAAAAACTCTTGCTTTCTTTCAAGGTCTCTGGGAACTACTTGCATTGCCACCCAGACTTTGGGGCTGCGGGCTTTCCTGGCCACTCTGTCCTCACAAGCACCTTTTTTTTCACTTTTCCCCAGCACCGGCCTCCAATATGCTGAACGTCCTGGCCTGGCTCCCACAGCCAAGGTGGCAGCCAGAACAACTCTTGCTTTCTTTCAAGGTCTCTGGGAACTACTTGCATTGCCACCCAGACTTTGGGGCTGCGGGCTTTCCTGGCCACTCTGTCCTCAAAAGAACCTTTTTTTCACTTTTCCCCAGCACCGGTCCTTAGTATGCCAAACGTCCTGGCCTGGCTCCCACACCCAAGGTGGCAGCCAGAACAACTCTTGCTTTCTTTCAAGGTCTCTGGGAACTACTTGCATTGCCACACAGACTTTGGGGCTGCGGGCTTTCCTGGCCACTCTGTCTTCACAAGCACCTTTTTTTTGACTTTTCCCTAGCACTGGCCTCCAATATGCCGAACGTCCTGGCCTGGCTCCCACAGCCAAGGTGGCAGCCAGAACAACTCTTGCTTTCTTTCAAGGTCTCTGGGAACTACTTGCATTGCCACCCAGACTTTGGGGCTGCGGGCTTTCCTGGCCACTCTATCCTCCAAAGCTCCTATTTTTCACTTTTCCGTAGCACCGGTCCCCAATATGCCGAACGTCCTGGCCTGGCTCCCACAGCCAAGGTAGCAGCCAGAACAACTCTTGCTTTCTTTCAAGGTCTCTGGGAACTACTTGCATTGCCACCTAGACTTTGGGGCTGCAGGCTTTCCTGGCCACTCTGTCCTCACAAGCACCTTTTTTTTCACCTTACTCCAGCACCGGACCCCAATATGCCGAACGTCCTGGCCTGGCTCCCACACCCAAGGTAGCAGCCAGAAAAAACTCTTGCTTTCTTTCAAGGTCTCTGGGAACTACTTGCATTGCCACCCAGCCTTTGGGGCTGCGGGCTTTCCTGGCCACTCTATCCTCCAAAGAACCTTTTTTTCATATTTCCCAGCACCGGCCTCCAATATGCCGAACGTCCTGGCCTGGCTCCCACAGCCAAGGTGGCAGCCAGAACAACTCTTGCTTTCTTTCAAGGTCTCTGGGAACTACTTGCATTGCCACCCAGACTTTGGGGCTGCGGGCTTTCCTGGCCACTCTATCCTCAAAAGCTCCTATTTTTCACTTTTCCCTAGCACCGGTCCCCAATATGCCAAACGTCCTGGCCTGGCTCCCACAGCCAAGGTGGCAGCCAGAAAAAACTCTTGCTTTCTTTCAAGGTCTCTAGGAACTACTTGCATTGCCACCCAGACTTTGGGGCTGCGGGCTTTCCTGGCCACTTTATCCTCCAAAGAACCTTTTTTTCACTTTTCCCTAGCACCGGACCCCAATATGCTGAACGTCCTGGCCTGCCTCCCACAGCCAAGCTGGCAGCCAGAAAAAACTCTTGCTTTCTTTCAAGGTCTCTGGGAACTACTTGCATTGCCACCCAGACTTTGGGGCTGCGGGCTTTCCTGGCCACTCTGTCCTCACAAGCACCTTTTTTTTCACTTTTCCCCAGCACCGGCCTCCAATATGTTGAACGTCCTGGCCTGGCTCCCACAGCCAAGCTGGCAGCCAGAACAACTCTTGCTTTCTTTCAAGGTCTCTGGGAACTACTTGCATTGCCACCCAGACTTTGGGGCTGCGGGCTTTCCTGGCCACTCTATCCTCCAAAGCTCCTATTTTTCACTTTTCCCTAGCACCGGTCCCCAATATGCCGAACGTCCTGGCCTGGCTCCCACAGCCAAGGTAGCAGCCAGAACAACTCTTGCTTTCTTTCAAGGTCTCTGGGAAGTACTTGCATTGCCACCTAGACTTTGGGGCTGCAGGCTTTCCTGGCCACTCTGTCCTCACAAGCACCTTTTTTTTCACCTTACTCCAGCACCGGACCCCAATATGCCGAACGTCCTGGCCTGGCTCCCACACCCAAGGTAGCAGCCTGAAAAAACTCTTGCTTTCTTTCAAGGTCTCTGGGAACTACTTGCATTGCCACCCAGCCTTTGGGGCTGCAGGCTTTCCTGGCCACTCTATCCTCCAAAGAACCTGTTTTTCATATTTCCCAGCAACGGCCTCCAATATGCCGAACGTCCTGGCCTGGCTCCCACAGCCAAGGTGGCAGCCAGAACAACTCTTGCTTTCTTTCAAGGTCTCTGGGAACTACTTGCATTGCCACACAGACTTTGGGGCTGCGGGCTTTCCTGGCCACTCTATCCTCAAAAACTCCTATTTTTCACTTTTCCCTAGCACCGGTCCCCAATATGCCAAACGTCCTGGCCTGGCTCCCACAGCCAAGGTGGCAGCCACAAAAAACTCTTGCTTTCTTTCAAGGTCTCTGGGAACTACTTGCATTGCCACCCAGACTTTGGGGCTGCAGGCTTTCCTGGCCACTTTATCCTCCAAAGAACCTTTTTTTCACTTTACCCCAGCACCGGACCCGAATATGCCGAACGTCCTGGCCTGGCTCCCACAGCCAAGGTGGCAGCCAGAACAACTCTTGCTTTCTTTCAAGGTCTCTGGGAACTACTTGCATTGCCACCCAGACTTTGGGGCTGCGGGCTTTCCTGGCCACTCTGTCCTCAAAAGAACCTGTTTTTCACTTTTCCCCAGCACCGGTCCTTAGTATGCCAAACGTCCTGGCCTGGCTCCCACAGCCAAGGTGGCAGCCAGAACAACTCTTGCTTTCTTTCAAGGTCTCTGGGAACTACTTGCATTGCCACACAGACTTTGGGGCTGCGGGCTTTCCTGGCCACTCTATCCTCCAAAGCTCCTATTTTTCACTTTTCCCTAGCACCGGTCCCCAATATGCCGAACGTCCTGGCCTGGCTCCCACAGCCAAGGTAGCAGCCAGAACAACTCTTGCTTTCTTTCAAGGTCTCTGGGAACTACTTGCATTGCCACCTAGACTTTGGGGCTGCAGGCTTTCCTGGCCACTCTGTCCTCACAAGCACCTTTTTTTTCACCTTACTCCAGCACCGGACCCCAATATGCCGAACGTCCTGGCCTGGCTCCCACACCCAAGGTAGCAGCCAGAAAAAACTCTTGCTTTCTTTCAAGGTCTCTGGGAACTACTTGCATTGCCACCCAGCCTTTGGGGCTGCGGGCTTTCCTGGCCACTCTATCCTCCAAAGAACCTTTTTTTCATATTTCCCAGCACCGGCCTCCAATATGCCGAACGTCCTGGCCTGGCTCCCACAGCCAAGGTGGCAGCCAGAACAACTCTTGCTTTCTTTCAAGGTCTCTGGGAACTACTTGCATTGCCACCCAGACTTTGGGGCTGCGGGCTTTCCTGGCCACTCTATCCTCAAAAGCTCCTATTTTTCACTTTTCCCTAGCACCGGTCCCCAATATGCCAAACGTCCTGGCCTGGCTCCCACAGCCAAGGTGGCAGCCAGAAAAAACTCTTGCTTTCTTTCAAGGTCTCTAGGAACTACTTGCATTGCCACCCAGACTTTGGGGCTGCGGGCTTTCCTGGCCACTTTATCCTCCAAAGAACCTTTTTTTCACTTTTCCCTAGCACCGGACCCCAATATGCTGAACGTCCTGGCCTGCCTCCCACAGCCAAGCTGGCAGCCAGAAAAAACTCTTGCTTTCTTTCAAGGTCTCTGGGAACTACTTGCATTGCCACCCAGACTTTGGGGCTGCGGGCTTTCCTGGCCACTCTGTCCTCACAAGCACCTTTTTTTTCACTTTTCCCCAGCACCGGCCTCCAATATGTTGAACGTCCTGGCCTGGCTCCCACAGCCAAGCTGGCAGCCAGAACAACTCTTGCTTTCTTTCAAGGTCTCTGGGAACTACTTGCATTGCCACCCAGACTTTGGGGCTGCGGGCTTTCCTGGCCACTCTATCCTCCAAAGCTCCTATTTTTCACTTTTCCCTAGCACCGGTCCCCAATATGCCGAACGTCCTGGCCTGGCTCCCACAGCCAAGGTAGCAGCCAGAACAACTCTTGCTTTCTTTCAAGGTCTCTGGGAAGTACTTGCATTGCCACCTAGACTTTGGGGCTGCAGGCTTTCCTGGCCACTCTGTCCTCACAAGCACCTTTTTTTTCACCTTACTCCAGCACCGGACCCCAATATGCCGAACGTCCTGGCCTGGCTCCCACACCCAAGGTAGCAGCCTGAAAAAACTCTTGCTTTCTTTCAAGGTCTCTGGGAACTACTTGCATTGCCACCCAGCCTTTGGGGCTGCAGGCTTTCCTGGCCACTCTATCCTCCAAAGAACCTGTTTTTCATATTTCCCAGCAACGGCCTCCAATATGCCGAACGTCCTGGCCTGGCTCCCACAGCCAAGGTGGCAGCCAGAACAACTCTTGCTTTCTTTCAAGGTCTCTGGGAACTACTTGCATTGCCACACAGACTTTGGGGCTGCGGGCTTTCCTGGCCACTCTATCCTCAAAAACTCCTATTTTTCACTTTTCCCTAGCACCGGTCCCCAATATGCCAAACGTCCTGGCCTGGCTCCCACAGCCAAGGTGGCAGCCACAAAAAACTCTTGCTTTCTTTCAAGGTCTCTGGGAACTACTTGCATTGCCACCCAGACTTTGGGGCTGCAGGCTTTCCTGGCCACTTTATCCTCCAAAGAACCTTTTTTTCACTTTACCCCAGCACCGGACCCGAATATGCCGAACGTCCTGGCCTGGCTCCCACAGCCAAGGTGGCAGCCAGAACAACTCTTGCTTTCTTTCAAGGTCTCTGGGAACTACTTGCATTGCCACCCAGACTTTGGGGCTGCGGGCTTTCCTGGCCACTCTGTCCTCAAAAGAACCTGTTTTTCACTTTTCCCCAGCACCGGTCCTTAGTATGCCAAACGTCCTGGCCTGGCTCCCACAGCCAAGGTGGCAGCCAGAACAACTCTTGCTTTCTTTCAAGGTCTCTGGGAACTACTTGCATTGCCACACAGACTTTGGGGCTGCGGGCTTTCCTGGCCACTCTATCCTCCAAAGCTCCTATTTTTCACTTTTCCCTAGCACCGGTCCCCAATATGCCGAACGTCCTGGCCTGGCTCCCACAGCCAAGGTAGCAGCCAGAACAACTCTTGCTTTCTTTCAAGGTCTCTGGGAACTACTTGCATTGCCACCTAGACTTTGGGGCTGCAGGCTTTCCTGGCCACTCTGTCCTCACAAGCACCTTTTTTTTCACCTTACTCCAGCACCGGACCCCAATATGCCGAACGTCCTGGCCTGGCTCCCACACCCAAGGTAGCAGCCAGAAAAAACTCTTGCTTTCTTTCAAGGTCTCTGGGAACTACTTGCATTGCCACCCAGCCTTTGGGGCTGCAGGCTTTCCTGGCCACTCTATCCTCCAAAGAACCTTTTTTTCATATTTCCCAGCACCGGCCTCCAATATGCCGAACGTCCTGGCCTGGCTCCCACAGCCAAGGTGGCAGCCAGAACAACTCTTGCTTTCTTTCAAGGTCTCTGGGAACTACTTGCATTGCCACCCAGACTTTGGGGCTGCGGGCTTTCCTGGCCACTTTATCCTCCAAAGCTCCTATTTTTCACTTTTCCCTAGCACCGGTCCCCAATATGCCAAACGTCCTGGCCTGGCTCCCACAGCCAAGGTGGCAGCCAGAAAAAACTCTTGCTTTCTTTCAAGGTCTCTGGGAACTACTTGCATTGCCACCCAGACTTTGGGGCTGCGGGCTTTCCTGGCCACTTTATCCTCCAAAGAACCTTTTTTTCACTTTTCCCTAGCACCGGACCCCAATATGCTGAACGTCCTGGCCTGCCTCCCACAGCCAAGCTGGCAGCCAGAAAAAACTCTTGCTTTCTTTCAAGGTCTCTGGGAACTACTTGCATTGCCACCCAGACTTTGGGGCTGCGGGCTTTCCTGGCCACTCTGTCCTCACAAGCACCTTTTTTTTCACTTTTCCCCAGCACCGGCCTCCAATATGTTGAACGTCCTGGCCTGGCTCCCACAGCCAAGCTGGCAGCCAGAACAACTCTTGCTTTCTTTCAAGGTCTCTGGGAACTACTTGCATTGCCACCCAGACTTTGGGGCTGCGGGCTTTCCTGGCCACTCTATCCTCCAAAGCTCCTATTTTTCACTTTTCCCTAGCACCGGTCCCCAATATGCCGAACGTCCTGGCCTGGCTCCCACAGCCAAGGTAGCAGCCAGAACAACTCTTGCTTTCTTTCAAGGTCTCTGGGAAGTACTTGCATTGCCACCTAGACTTTGGGGCTGCAGGCTTTCCTGGCCACTCTGTCCTCACAAGCACCTTTTTTTTCACCTTACTCCAGCACCGGACCCCAATATGCCGAACGTCCTGGCCTGGCTCCCACACCCAAGGTAGCAGCCTGAAAAAACTCTTGCTTTCTTTCAAGGTCTCTGGGAACTACTTGCATTGCCACCCAGCCTTTGGGGCTGCAGGCTTTCCTGGCCACTCTATCCTCCAAAGAACCTGTTTTTCATATTTCCCAGCACCGGCCTCCAATATGCCGAACGTCCTGGCCTGGCTCCCACAGCCAAGGTGGCAGCCAGAACAACTCTTGCTTTCTTTCAAGGTCTCTGGGAACTACTTGCATTGCCACACAGACTTTGGGGCTGCGGGCTTTCCTGGCCACTCTATCCTCAAAAACTCCTATTTTTCACTTTTCCCTAGCACCGGTCCCCAATATGCCAAACGTCCTGGCCTGGCTCCCACAGCCAAGGTGGCAGCCACAAAAAACTCTTGCTTTCTTTCAAGGTCTCTGGGAACTACTTGCATTGCCACCCAGACTTTGGGGCTGCAGGCTTTCCTGGCCACTTTATCCTCCAAAGAACCTTTTTTTCACTTTACCCCAGCACCGGACCCGAATATGCCGAACGTCCTGGCCTGGCTCCCACAGCCAAGGTGGCAGCCAGAACAACTCTTGCTTTCTTTCAAGGTCTCTGGGAACTACTTGCATTGCCACCCAGACTTTGGGGCTGCGGGCTTTCCTGGCCACTCTATCCTCCAAAGCTCCTATTTTTCACTTTTCCCTAGCACCGGTCCCCAATATGCCGAACGTCCTGGCCTGGCTCCCACAGCCAAGGTAGCAGCCAGAACAACTCTTGCTTTCTTTCAAGGTCTCTGGGAAGTACTTGCATTGCCACCTAGACTTTGGGGCTGCAGGCTTTCCTGGCCACTCTGTCCTCACAAGCACCTTTTTTTTCACCTTACTCCAGCACCGGACCCCAATATGCCGAACGTCCTGGCCTGGCTCCCACACCCAAGGTAGCAGCCTGAAAAAACTCTTGCTTTCTTTCAAGGTCTCTGGGAACTACTTGCATTGCCACCCAGCCTTTGGGGCTGCAGGCTTTCCTGGCCACTCTATCCTCCAAAGAACCTGTTTTTCATATTTCCCAGCACCGGCCTCCAATATGCCGAACGTCCTGGCCTGGCTCCCACAGCCAAGGTGGCAGCCAGAACAACTCTTGCTTTCTTTCAAGGTCTCTGGGAACTACTTGCATTGCCACACAGACTTTGGGGCTGCGGGCTTTCCTGGCCACTCTATCCTCAAAAACTCCTATTTTTCACTTTTCCCTAGCACCGGTCCCCAATATGCCAAACGTCCTGGCCTGGCTCCCACAGCCAAGGTGGCAGCCACAAAAAACTCTTGCTTTCTTTCAAGGTCTCTGGGAACTACTTGCATTGCCACCCAGACTTTGGGGCTGCAGGCTTTCCTGGCCACTTTATCCTCCAAAGAACCTTTTTTTCACTTTACCCCAGCACCGGACCCGAATATGCCGAACGTCCTGGCCTGGCTCCCACAGCCAAGGTGGCAGCCAGAACAACTCTTGCTTTCTTTCAAGGTCTCTGGGAACCACTTGCATTGCCACCCAGACTTTGGGGCTGCGGGCTTTCCTGGCCACTCTGTCCTCAAAAGAACCTGTTTTTCACTTTTCCCCAGCACCGGTCCTTAGTATGCCAAACGTCCTGGCCTGGCTCCCACAGCCAAGGTGGCAGCCAGAACAACTCTTGCTTTCTTTCAAGGTCTCTGGGAACTACTTGCATTGCCACACAGACTTTGGGGCTGCGGGCTTTCCTGGCCACTCTATCCTCCAAAGCTCCTATTTTTCACTTTTCCCTAGCACCGGTCCCCAATATGCCGAACGTCCTGGCCTGGCTCCCACAGCCAAGGTAGCAGCCAGAACAACTCTTGCTTTCTTTCAAGGTCTCTGGGAACTACTTGCATTGCCACCTAGACTTTGGGGCTGCAGGCTTTCCTGGCCACTCTGTCCTCACAAGCACCTTTTTTTTCACCTTACTCCAGCACCGGACCCCAATATGCCGAACGTCCTGGCCTGGCTCCCACACCCAAGGTAGCAGCCAGAAAAAACTCTTGCTTTCTTTCAAGGTCTCTGGGAACTACTTGCATTGCCACCCAGCCTTTGGGGCTGCAGGCTTTCCTGGCCACTCTATCCTCCAAAGAACCTTTTTTTCATATTTCCCAGCACCGGCCTCCAATATGCCGAACGTCCTGGCCTGGCTCCCACAGCCAAGGTGGCAGCCAGAACAACTCTTGCTTTCTTTCAAGGTCTCTGGGAACTACTTGCATTGCCACACAGACTTTGGGGCTGCGGGCTTTCCTGGCCACTCTATCCTCAAAAGCTCCTATTTTTCACTTTTCCCTAGCACCGGTCCCCAATATGCCAAACGTCCTGGCCTGGCTCCCACAGCCAAGGTGGCAGCCAGAAAAAACTCTTGCTTTCTTTCAAGGTCTCTGGGAACTACTTGCATTGCCACCCAGACTTTGGGGCTGCGGGCTTTCCTGGCCACTTTATCCTCCAAAGAACCTTTTTTTCACTTTTCCCTAGCACCGGACCCCAATATGCTGAACGTCCTGGCCTGGCTCCCACAGCCAAGCTGGCAGCCAGAAAAAACTCTTGCTTTCTTTCAAGGTCTCTGGGAACTACTTGCATTGCCACACAGACTTTGGGGCTGCGGGCTTTCCTGGCCACTCTATCCTCAAAAGCTCCTATTTTTCACTTTTCCCTAGCACCGGTCCCCAATATGCCAAACGTCCTGGCCTGGCTCCCACAGCCAAGGTGGCAGCCAGAAAAAACTCTTGCTTTCTTTCAAGGTCTCTGGGAACTACTTGCATTGCCACCCAGACTTTGGGGCTGCGGGCTTTCCTGGCCACTTTATCCTCCAAAGAACCTTTTTTTCACTTTTCCCTAGCACCGGACCCCAATATGCTGAACGTCCTGGCCTGGCTCCCACAGCCAAGCTGGCAGCCAGAAAAAACTCTTGCTTTCTTTCAAGGTCTCTGGGAACTACTTGCATTGCCACCCAGACTTTGGGGCTGCGGGCTTTCCTGGCCACTCTGTCCTCACAAGCACCTTTTTTTTCACTTTTCCCCAGCACCGGCCTCCAATATGTTGAACGTCCTGGCCTGGCTCCCACAGCCAAGCTGGCAGCCAGAACAACTCTTGCTTTCTTTCAAGGTCTCTGGGAACTACTTGCATTGCCACCCAGACTTTGGGGCTGCGGGCTTTCCTGGCCACTCTATCCTCCAAAGCTCCTATTTTTCACTTTTCCCTAGCACCGGTCCCCAATATGCCGAACGTCCTGGCCTGGCTCCCACAGCCAAGCTGGCAGCCAGAAAAAACTCTTGCTTTCTTTCAAGGTCTCTGGGAACTACTTGCATTGCCACCCAGACTTTGGGGCTGCGGGCTTTCCTGGCCACTCTGTCCTCACAAGCACCTTTTTTTTCACTTTTCCCCAGCACCGGCCTCCAATATGTTGAACGTCCTGGTCTGGCTCCCACAGCCAAGGTGGCAGCCAGAACAACTCTTGCTTTCTTTCAAGGTCTCTGGGAACTACTTGCATTGCCACCCAGACTTTGGGGCTGCGGGCTTTCCTGGCCACTCTATCCTCCAAAGCTCCTATTTTTCACTTTTCCCTAGCACCGGTCCCCAATATGCCGAACGTCCTGGCCTGGCTCCCACAGCCAAGGTAGCAGCCAGAACAACTCTTGCTTTCTTTCAAGGTCTCTGGGAAGTACTTGCATTGCCACCTAGACTTTGGGGCTGCAGGCTTTCCTGGCCACTCTGTCCTCACAAGCACCTTTTTTTTCACCTTACTCCAGCACCGGACCCCAATATGCCGAACGTCCTGGCCTGGCTCCCACACCCAAGGTAGCAGCCAGAAAAAACTCTTGCTTTCTTTCAAGGTCTCTGGGAACTACTTGCATTGCCACCCAGCCTTTGGGGCTGCAGGCTTTCCTGGCCACTCTATCCTCCAAAGAACCTTTTTTTCATATTTCCCAGCACCGGCCTCCAATATGCCGAACATCCTGGCCTGGCTCCCACAGCCAAGGTGGCAGCCAGAACAACTCTTGCTTTCTTTCAAGGTCTCTGGGAACTACTTGCATTGCCACCCAGACTTTGGGGCTGCGGGCTTTCCTGGCCACTCTATCCTCAAAAGCTCCTATTTTTCACTTTTCCCTAGCACCGGTCCCCAATATGCCAAACGTCCTGGCCTGGCTCCCACAGCCAAGGTGGCAGCCAGAAAAAACTCTTGCTTTCTTTCAAGGTCTCTGGGAACTACTTGCATTGCCACCCAGACTTTGGGGCTGCGGGCTTTCCTGGCCACTTTATCCTCCAAAGAACCTTTTTTTCACTTTTCCCTAGCACCGGACCCCAATATGCTGAACGTCCTGGCCTGGCTCCCACAGCCAAGCTGGCAGCCAGAAAAAACTCTTGCTTTCTTTCAAGGTCTCTGGGAACTACTTGCATTGCCACCCAGACTTTGGGGCTGCGGGCTTTCCTGGCCACTCTGTCCTCACAAGCACCTTTTTTTTCACTTTTCCCCAGCACCGGCCTCCAATATGTTGAACGTCCTGGCCTGGCTCCCACAGCCAAGCTGGCAGCCAGAACAACTCTTGCTTTCTTTCAAGGTCTCTGGGAACTACTTGCATTGCCACCCAGACTTTGGGGCTGCGGGCTTTCCTGGCCACTCTATCCTCCAAAGCTCCTATTTTTCACTTTTCCCTAGCACCGGTCCCCAATATGCCGAACGTCCTGGCCTGGCTCCCACAGCCAAGGTAGCAGCCAGAACAACTCTTGCTTTCTTTCAAGGTCTCTGGGAAGTACTTGCATTGCCACCTAGACTTTGGGGCTGCAGGCTTTCCTGGCCACTCTGTCCTCACAAGCACCTTTTTTTTCACCTTACTCCAGCACCGGACCCCAATATGCCGAACGTCCTGGCCTGGCTCCCACACCCAAGGTAGCAGCCAGAAAAAACTCTTGCTTTCTTTCAAGGTCTCTGGGAACTACTTGCATTGCCACCCAGCCTTTGGGGCTGCAGGCTTTCCTGGCCACTCTATCCTCCAAAGAACCTTTTTTTCATATTTCCCAGCACCAGCCTCCAATATGCCGAACATCCTGGCCTGGCTCCCACAGCCAAGGTGGCAGCCAGAACAACTCTTGCTTTCTTTCAAGGTCTCTGGGAACTACTTGCATTGCCACCCAGACTTTGGGGCTGCGGGCTTTCCTGGCCACTCTATCCTCAAAAGCTCCTATTTTTCACTTTTCCCTAGCACCGGTCCCCAATATGCCAAACGTCCTGGCCTGGCTCCCACAGCCAAGCTGGCAGCCAGAAATAACTCTTGCTTTCTTTCAAGGTCTCTGGGAACTACTTGCATTGCCACCCAGACTTTGGGGCTGCGGGCTTTCCTGGCCACTCTGTCCTCACAAGCACCTTTTTTTTCACTTTTCCCCAGCACCGGCCTCCAATATGTTGAACGTCCTGGCCTGGCTCCCACAGCCAAGCTGGCAGCCAGAACAACTCTTGCTTTCTTTCAAGGTCTCTGGGAACTACTTGCATTGCCACCCAGACTTTGGGGCTGCGGGCTTTCCTGGCCACTCTAGCCTCCAAAGCTCCTATTTTTCACTTTTCCCTAGCACCGGTCCCCAATATGCCGAACGTCCTGGCCTGGCTCCCACAGCCAAGGTAGCAGCCAGAACAACTCTTGCTTTCTTTCAAGGTCTCTGGGAAGTACTTGCATTGCCACCTAGACTTTGGGGCTGCAGGCTTTCCTGGCCACTCTGTCCTCACAAGCACCTTTTTTTTCACCTTACTCCAGCACCGGACCCCAATATGCCGAACGTCCTGGCCTGGCTCCCACACCCAAGGTAGCAGCCAGAAAAAACTCTTGCTTTCTTTCAAGGTCTCTGGGAACTACTTGCATTGCCACCCAGCCTTTGGGGCTGCAGGCTTTCCTGGCCACTCTATCCTCCAAAGAACCTTTTTTTCATATTTCCCAGCACCGGCCTCCAATATGCCGAACATCCTGGCCTGGCTCCCACAGCCAAGGTGGCAGCCAGAACAACTCTTGCTTTCTTTCAAGGTCTCTGGGAACTACTTGCATTGCCACCCAGACTTTGGGGCTGCGGGCTTTCCTGGCCACTCTATCCTCAAAAGCTCCTATTTTTCACTTTTCCCTAGCACCGGTCCCCAATATGCCAAACGTCCTGGCCTGGCTCCCACAGCCAAGGTGGCAGCCAGAAAAAACTCTTGCTTTCTTTCAAGGTCTCTGGGAACTACTTGCATTGCCACCCAGACTTTGGGGCTGCGGGCTTTCCTGGCCACTTTATCCTCCAAAGAACCTTTTTTTCACTTTTCCCTAGCACCGGACCCCAATATGCTGAACGTCCTGGCCTGGCTCCCACAGCCAAGCTGGCAGCCAGAAAAAACTCTTGCTTTCTTTCAAGGTCTCTGGGAACTACTTGCATTGCCACCCAGACTTTGGGGCTGCGGGCTTTCCTGGCCACTCTGTCCTCACAAGCACCTTTTTTTTCACTTTTCCCCAGCACCGGCCTCCAATATGCTGAACGTCCTGGCCTGGCTCCCACAGCCAAGGTGGCAGCCAGAACAACTCTTGCTTTCTTTCAAGGTCTCTGGGAACTACTTGCATTGCCACCCAGACTTTGGGGCTGCGGGCTTTCCTGGCCACTCTGTCTTCACAAGCACCTTTTTTTTGACTTTTCCCTAGCACTGGCCTCCAATATGCCGAACGTCCTGGCCTGGCTCCCACAGCCAAGGTGGCAGCCAGAACAACTCTTGCTTTCTTTCAAGGTCTCTGGGAACTACTTGCATTGCCACCCAGACTTTGGGGCTGCGGGCTTTCCTGGCCACTCTATCCTCAAAAGCACCTTTTTTTCACTTTTCCCTAGCACTGGCCCCCAATATGCCGAACGTCCTGGCCTGGCTCCCACAGCCAAGGTAGCAGCCAGAACAACTCTTGCTTTCTTTCAAGGTCTCTGGGAACTACTTGCATTGCCACCTAGACTTTGGGGCTGCAGGCTTTCCTGGCCACTCTCTCCTCACAAGCACCTTTTTTTTCACTTTACCCCAGCACCGGACCCCAATATGCCGAACGTCCTGGCCTGGCTCCCACTCCCAAGGTAGCAGCCAGAAAAAACTCTTGCTTTCTTTCAAGGTCTCTGGGAACTACTTGCATTGCCACCCAGCCTTTGGGGCTGCAGGCTTTCCTGGCCACTCTATCCTCCAAAGAACCTTTTTTTCATATTTCCCAGCACCGGCCTCCAATATGCCAAACGTCCTGGCCTGGCTCCCACAGCCAAGGTGGCAGCCAGAAAAAACTCTTGCTTTCTTTCAAGGTCTCTGGGAACTACTTGCATTGCCACACAGACTTTGGGGCTGCAGGCTTTCCTGGCCACTCTCTCCTCACAAGCACCTTTTTTTTCACTTTACCCCAGCACCGGACCCCAATATGCCGAACGTCCTGGCCTGGCTCCCACACCCAAGGTAGAAGCCAGAAAAAACTCTTGCTTTCTTTCAAGGTCTCTGGGAACTACTTGCATTGCCACCCAGCCTTTGGGGCTGCAGGCTTTCCTGGCCACTCTATCCTCCAAAGAACCTTTTTTTCATATTTCCCAGCACCGGCCTCCAATATGCCAAACGTCCTGGCCTGGCTCCCACAGCCAACGTGGCAGCCAGAACAACTCTTGCTTTCTTTCAAGGTCTCTGGGAACTACTTGCATTGCCACCCAGACTTTGGGGCTGCGGGCTTTCCTGGCCACTCTATCCTCAAAAGCTCCTATTTTTCACTTTTCCCTAGCACCGGTCCCCAATATGCCAAACGTCCTGGCCTGGCTCCCACAGCCAAGCTGGCAGCCAGAAAAAACTCTTGCTTTCTTTCAAGGCCTCTGGGAACTACTTGCATTGCCACCCAGCCTTTGGGGCTGCAGGCTTTCCTGGCCACTTTATCCTCCAAAGAACCTTTTTTTCATATTTCCCAACACCGGCCTCCAATATGCCGAACGTCCTGGCCTGGCTCCCACAGCCAAGCTGGAAGCCAGAAAAAACTCTTGCTTTTTTTCAAGGTCTCTGGGAACTACTTGCATTGCCACCCAGACTTTGGGGCTGCGGGCTTTCCTGGCCACTCTGTCCTCACAAGCACCTTTTTTTTCACTTTACCCCAGCACTGGACCCCAATATGCTGAACGTCCTGGCCTGGCTCCCACAGCCAAGGTGGCAGCCAGAACAACTCTTGCTTTCTTTCAAGGTCTCTGGGAACTACTTGCATTGCCACCCAGACTTTGGGGCTGCGGGCTTTCCTGGCCACTCTCTCCTCAAAAGAACCTTTTTTTCACTTTTCCCCAGCACCGGTCCTTAGTATGCCGAACGTCCTGGCCTGGCTCCCACAGCCAAGGTGGCAGCCAGAACAACTCTTGCTTTCTTTCAAGGTCTCTGGGAACTACTTGCATTGCCACCCAGACTTTGGGGCTGCGGGCTTTCCTGGCCACTCTATCCTCAAAAGAACCTTTTTTTCACTTTTCCCCAGCACCGGCCCCCAATATGCCGAACGTCCTGGCCTGGCTCCCACAGCCAAGGTGGCAGCCAGAACAACTCTTGCTTTCTTTCAAGGTCTCTGGGAACTACTTGCATTGCCACCCAGCCTTTGGGGCTGCGGGCTTTCCTGGCCACTCTATCCTCAAAAGAACCTTTTTTTCACTTTTCCCCAGCACCGGCCCCCAATATGCCGAACGTCCTGGCCTGGCTCCCACAGCCAAGGTGGCAGCCAGAACAACTCTTGCTTTCTTTCAAGGTCTCTGGGAACTACTTGCATTGCCACCCAGACTTTGGGCCTGCGGGCTTTCCTGGCCCCCCTATCCACAAAAGAACCTTTTTTTCATATTTCCCAGCACCGGTCGTTAGTATGCCAAACGTCCTGGCCTGGCTCCCACAGCCAAGGTGGCAGCCAGAACAACTCTTGCTTTCTTTCAAGGTCTCTGGGAACTACTTGCATTGCCACCCAGACTTTGGGGCTGCGGGCTTTCCTGGCCACTCTGTCTTCACAAGCACCGTTTTTTCACTTTTCCCTAGCACTGGCCCCCAATATGCCGAACGTCCTGGCCTGGCTCCCACAGCCAAGGTAGCAGCCAGAACAACTCTTGCTTTCTTTCAAGGTCTCTGGGAACTACTTGCATTGCCACCTAGACTTTGGGGCTGCAGGCTTTCCTGGCCACTCTGTCCTCACAAGCACCTTTTTTTTCACCTTACTCCAGCACCCGACCCCAATATGCCGAACGTCCTGGCCTGGCTCCCACAGCCAAGGTGGCAGCCAGAACAACTCTTGCTTTCTTTCAAGGTCTCTGGGAACTACTTGCATTGCCACCCAGACTTTGGGGCTGCGGGCTTTCCTGGCCACTCTATCCTCAAAAGCTCCTATTTTTCACTTTTCCCTAGCACCGGTCCCCAATACGCCGAACGTCCTGGCCTGGCTCCCACAGCCAAGGTGGCAGCCGGAACAACTCTTGCTTTCTTTCAAGGTCTCTGGGAACTACTTGCATTGCCACCCAGCCTTTGGGGCTGTGGGCTTTCCTGGCCACTCTATCCTCCAAAGCTCCTATTTTTCACTTTTCCCTAGCACCGGTCCCCAATATGCCGAACGTCCTGGCCTGGCTCCCACAGCCAAGGTGGCAGCCAGAACAACTCTTGCTTTCTTTCAAGGTCTCTGGGAACTACTTGCATTGCCACCTAGACTTTGGGGCTGCAGGCTTTCCTGGCCACTCTGTCCTCACAAGAACCTTTTTTTTCACCTTACTCCAGCACCGGACCCCAATATGCCGAACGTCCTGGCCTGGCTCCCACAGCCAAGGTGGCAGCCAGAAAAAACTCTTGCTTTCTTTCAAGGTCTCTGGGAACTACTTGCATTGCCACCCAGACTTTGGGGCTGCGTGCTTTCCTGGCCACTCTGTCCTCAAAAGAACCTTTTTTTCACTTTTCCCCAGCACCGGCCTCCAATATGCCGAACGTCCTGGCCTGGCTCCCACACCCAAGGTGGCAGCCAGAACAACTCTTGCTTTCTTTCAAGGTCTCTGGGAACTACTTGCATTGCCACCCAGACTTTGGGGCTGCGGGCTTTCCTGGCCACTCTGTCCTCAAAAGAACCTTTTTTTCACTTTTCCCCAGCACCGGTCCTTAGTATGCCAAACGTCCTGGCCTGGCTCCCACAGCCAAGGTGGCAGCCAGAACAACTCTTGCTTTCTTTCAAGGTCTCTGGGAACTACTTGCATTGCCACCCAGACTTTGGGCCTGCGGGCTTTCCTGACCACTCTGTCTTCACAAGCACCTTTTTTTTGACTTTTCCCTAGCACCGGCCTCCAATATGCCGAACATCCTGGCCTGGCTCCCACAGCCAAGGTGGCAGCCAGAACAACTCTAGCTTTCTTTCAAGGTCTCTGGGAACTACTTGCATTGCCACCCAGACTTTGGGGCTGCGGGCTTTCCTGGCCACTCTATCCTCAAAAGAACCTTTTTTTCACTTTTCCCCAGCACTGGCCCCCAATATGCCGAACGTCCTGGCCTGGCTCCCACAGCCAAGGTGCAAGCCAGAACAACTCTTGCTTTCTTTCAAGGTCTCTGGGAACTACTTGCATTGCCACCCAGACTTTGGGGCTGCGGGCTTTCCTGGCCACTCTGTCCTCACAAGCACCTTTTTTTTCACTTTACCCCAACACCGGCCTCCAATATGCTGAACGTCCTGGCCTGGCTCCCACAGCCAAGGTGGCAGCCAGAACAACTCTTGCTTTCTTTCAAGGTCTCTGGGAACTACTTGCATTGCCACCCAGACTTTGGGGCTGCGGGCTTTCCTGGCCACTCTGTCCTCACAAGCACCTTTTTTTTCACTTTACCCCAACACCGGCCTCCAATATGCTGAACGTCCTGGCCTGGCTCCCACAGCCAAGGTGGCAGCCAGAACAACTCTTGCTTTCTTTCAAGGTCTCTGGGAACTACTTGCATTGCCACCCAGACTTTGGGGCTGCGGGCTTTCCTGGCCACTCTGTCCTCAAAAGAACCTTTTTTTCACTTTTCCCCAGCACCGGTCCTTAGAATGCCAAACGTCCTGGCCTGGCTCCCACAGCCAAGGTGGCAGCCAGAACAACTCTTGCTTTCTTTCAAGGTCTCTGGGAACTACTTGCATTGCCACACAGACTTTGGGGCTGCGGGCTTTCCTGGCCACTCTGTCTTCACAAGCACATTTTTTTTGACTTTTCCCTAGCACTGGCCTCCAATATGCCGAACGTCCTGGCCTGGCTCCCACAGCCAAGGTGGCAGCCAGAACAACTCTTGCTTTCTTTCAAGGTCTCTGGGAACTACTTGCATTGCCACCCAGACTTTGGGGCTGCGGGCTTTCCTGGCCACTCTATCCTCCAAAGCTCCTATTTTTCACTTTTCCCTAGCACCGGTCCCCAATATGCCGAACGTCCTGGCCTGGCTCCCACAGCCAAGGTAGCAGCCAGAACAACTCTTGCTTTCTTTCAAGGTCTCTGGGAACTACTTGCATTGCCACCTAGACTTTGGGGCTGCAGGCTTTCCTGGCCACTCTGTCCTCACAAGCACCTTTTTTTTCACCTTACTCCAGCACCGGACCCCAATATGCCGAACGTCCTGGCCTGGCTCCCACACCCAAGGTAGCAGCCAGAAAAAACTCTTGCTTTCTTTCAAGGTCTCTGGGAACTACTTGCATTGCCACCCAGCCTTTGGGGCTGCAGGCTTTCCTGGCCACTCTATCCTCCAAAGAACCTTTTTTTCATATTTCCCAGCACCGGCCTCCAATATGCCGAACGTCCTGGCCTGGCTCCCACAGCCAAGGTGGCAGCCAGAACAACTCTTGCTTTCTTTCAAGGTCTCTGGGAACTACTTGCATTGCCACCCAGACTTTGGGGCTGCGGGCTTTCCTGGCCACTCTATCCTCAAAAGCTCCTATTTTTCACTTTTCCCTAGCACCGGTCCCCAATATGCCAAACGTCCTGGCCTGGCTCCCACAGCCAAGGTGGCAGCCAGAAAAAACTCTTGCTTTCTTTCAAGGTCTCTGGGAACTACTTGCATTGCCACCCAGACTTTGGGGCTGCGGGCTTTCCTGGCCACTTTATCCTCCAAAGAACCTTTTTTTCACTTTTCCCTAGCACCGGACCCCAATATGCTGAACGTCCTGGCCTGGCTCCCACAGCCAAGCTGGCAGCCAGAAAAAACTCTTGCTTTCTTTCAAGGTCTCTGGGAACTACTTGCATTGCCACCCAGACTTTGAGGCTGCGGGCTTTCCTGGCCACTCTGTCCTCACAAGCACCTTTTTTTTCACTTTTCCCCAGCACCGGCCTCCAATATGTTGAACGTCCTGGCCTGGCTCCCACAGCCAAGGTGGCAGCCAGAACAACTCTTGCTTTCTTTCAAGGTCTCTGGGAACTACTTGCATTGCCACCCAGACTTTGGGGCTGCGGGCTTTCCTGGCCACTCTATCCTCCAAAGCTCCTATTTTTCACTTTTCCCTAGCACCGGTCCCCAATATGCCGAACGTCCTGGCCTGGCTCCCACAGCCAAGGTAGCAGCCAGAACAACTCTTGCTTTCTTTCAAGGTCTCTGGGAAGTACTTGCATTGCCACCTAGACTTTGGGGCTGCAGGCTTTCCTGGCCACTCTGTCCTCACAAGCACCTTTTTTTTCACCTTACTCCAGCACCGGACCCCAATATGCCGAACGTCCTGGCCTGGCTCCCACACCCAAGGTAGCAGCCAGAAAAAACTCTTGCTTTCTTTCAAGGTCTCTGGGAACTACTTGCATTGCCACCCAGCCTTTGGGGCTGCAGGCTTTCCTGGCCACTCTATCCTCCAAAGAACCTTTTTTTCATATTTCCCAGCACCGGCCTCCAATATGCCGAACATCCTGGCCTGGCTCCCACAGCCAAGGTGGCAGCCAGAACAACTCTTGCTTTCTTTCAAGGTCTCTGGGAACTACTTGCATTGCCACCCAGACTTTGGGGCTGCGGGCTTTCCTGGCCACTCTATCCTCAAAAGCTCCTATTTTTCACTTTTCCCTAGCACCGGTCCCCAATATGCCAAACGTCCTGGCCTGGCTCCCACAGCCAAGGTGGCAGCCAGAAAAAACTCTTGCTTTCTTTCAAGGTCTCTGGGAACTACTTGCATTGCCACCCAGACTTTGGGGCTGCGGGCTTTCCTGGCCACTTTATCCTCCAAAGAACCTTTTTTTCACTTTTCCCTAGCACCGGACCCCAATATGCTGAACGTCCTGGCCTGGCTCCCACAGCCAAGCTGGCAGCCAGAAAAAACTCTTGCTTTCTTTCAAGGTCTCTGGGAACTACTTGCATTGCCACCCAGACTTTGGGGCTGCGGGCTTTCCTGGCCACTCTGTCCTCACAAGCACCTTTTTTTTCACTTTTCCCCAGCACCGGCCTCCAATATGTTGAACGTCCTGGCCTGGCTCCCACAGCCAAGCTGGCAGCCAGAACAACTCTTGCTTTCTTTCAAGGTCTCTGGGAACTACTTGCATTGCCACCCAGACTTTGGGGCTGCGGGCTTTCCTGGCCACTCTATCCTCCAAAGCTCCTATTTTTCACTTTTCCCTAGCACCGGTCCCCAATATGCCGAACGTCCTGGCCTGGCTCCCACAGCCAAGGTAGCAGCCAGAACAACTCTTGCTTTCTTTCAAGGTCTCTGGGAAGTACTTGCATTGCCACCTAGACTTTGGGGCTGCAGGCTTTCCTGGCCACTCTGTCCTCACAAGCACCTTTTTTTTCACCTTACTCCAGCACCGGACCCCAATATGCCGAACGTCCTGGCCTGGCTCCCACACCCAAGGTAGCAGCCAGAAAAAACTCTTGCTTTCTTTCAAGGTCTCTGGGAACTACTTGCATTGCCACCCAGCCTTTGGGGCTGCAGGCTTTCCTGGCCACTCTATCCTCCAAAGAACCTTTTTTTCATATTTCCCAGCACCGGCCTCCAATATGCCGAACATCCTGGCCTGGCTCCCACAGCCAAGGTGGCAGCCAGAACAACTCTTGCTTTCTTTCAAGGTCTCTGGGAACTACTTGCATTGCCACCCAGACTTTGGGGCTGCGGGCTTTCCTGGCCACTCTATCCTCAAAAGCTCCTATTTTTCACTTTTCCCTAGCACCGGTCCCCAATATGCCAAACGTCCTGGCCTGGCTCCCACAGCCAAGCTGGCAGCCAGAAATAACTCTTGCTTTCTTTCAAGGTCTCTGGGAACTACTTGCATTGCCACCCAGACTTTGGGGCTGCGGGCTTTCCTGGCCACTCTGTCCTCACAAGCACCTTTTTTTTCACTTTTCCCCAGCACCGGCCTCCAATATGTTGAACGTCCTGGCCTGGCTCCCACAGCCAAGCTGGCAGCCAGAACAACTCTTGCTTTCTTTCAAGGTCTCTGGGAACTACTTGCATTGCCACCCAGACTTTGGGGCTGCGGGCTTTCCTGGCCACTCTAGCCTCCAAAGCTCCTATTTTTCACTTTTCCCTAGCACCGGTCCCCAATATGCCGAACGTCCTGGCCTGGCTCCCACAGCCAAGGTAGCAGCCAGAACAACTCTTGCTTTCTTTCAAGGTCTCTGGGAAGTACTTGCATTGCCACCTAGACTTTGGGGCTGCAGGCTTTCCTGGCCACTCTGTCCTCACAAGCACCTTTTTTTTCACCTTACTCCAGCACCGGACCCCAATATGCCGAACGTCCTGGCCTGGCTCCCACACCCAAGGTAGCAGCCAGAAAAAACTCTTGCTTTCTTTCAAGGTCTCTGGGAACTACTTGCATTGCCACCCAGCCTTTGGGGCTGCAGGCTTTCCTGGCCACTCTATCCTCCAAAGAACCTCTTTTTCATATTTCCCAGCACCGGCCTCCAATATGCCGAACATCCTGGCCTGGCTCCCACAGCCAAGGTGGCAGCCAGAACAACTCTTGCTTTCTTTCAAGGTCTCTGGGAACTACTTGCATTGCCACCCAGACTTTGGGGCTGCGGGCTTTCCTGGCCACTCTATCCTCAAAAGCTCCTATTTTTCACTTTTCCCTAGCACCGGACCCCAATATGCTGAACGTCCTGGCCTGGCTCCCACAGCCAAGCTGGCAGCCAGAAAAAACTCTTGCTTTCTTTCAAGGTCTCTGGGAACTACTTGCATTGCCACCCAGACTTTGGGGCTGCGGGCTTTCCTGGCCACTCTGTCCTCACAAGCACCTTTTTTTTCACTTTTCCCCAGCACCGGCCTCCAATATGCTGAACGTCCTGGCCTGGCTCCCACAGCCAAGGTGGCAGCCAGAACAACTCTTGCTTTCTTTCAAGGTCTCTGGGAACTACTTGCATTGCCACCCAGACTTTGGGGCTGCGGGCTTTCCTGGCCACTCTGTCTTCACAAGCACCTTTTTTTTGACTTTTCCCTAGCACTGGCCTCCAATATGCCGAACGTCCTGGCCTGGCTCCCACAGCCAAGGTGGCAGCCAGAACAACTCTTGCTTTCTTTCAAGGTCTCTGGGAACTACTTGCATTGCCACCCAGACTTTGGGGCTGCGGGCTTTCCTGGCCACTCTATCCTCAAAAGCACCTTTTTTTCACTTTTCCCTAGCACTGGCCCCCAATATGCCGAACGTCCTGGCCTGGCTCCCACAGCCAAGGTAGCAGCCAGAACAACTCTTGCTTTCTTTCAAGGTCTCTGGGAACTACTTGCATTGCCACCTAGACTTTGGGGCTGCAGGCTTTCCTGGCCACTCTCTCCTCACAAGCACCTTTTTTTTCACTTTACCCCAGCACCGGACCCCAATATGCCGAACGTCCTGGCCTGGCTCCCACTCCCAAGGTAGCAGCCAGAAAAAACTCTTGCTTTCTTTCAAGGTCTCTGGGAACTACTTGCATTGCCACCCAGCCTTTGGGGCTGCAGGCTTTCCTGGCCACTCTATCCTCCAAAGAACCTTTTTTTCATATTTCCCAGCACCGGCCTCCAATATGCCAAACGTCCTGGCCTGGCTCCCACAGCCAAGGTGGCAGCCAGAAAAAACTCTTGCTTTCTTTCAAGGTCTCTGGGAACTACTTGCATTGCCACACAGACTTTGGGGCTGCAGGCTTTCCTGGCCACTCTCTCCTCACAAGCACCTTTTTTTTCACTTTACCCCAGCACCGGACCCCAATATGCCGAACGTCCTGGCCTGGCTCCCACACCCAAGGTAGAAGCCAGAAAAAACTCTTGCTTTCTTTCAAGGTCTCTGGGAACTACTTGCATTGCCACCCAGCCTTTGGGGCTGCAGGCTTTCCTGGCCACTCTATCCTCCAAAGAACCTTTTTTTCATATTTCCCAGCACCGGCCTCCAATATGCCAAACGTCCTGGCCTGGCTCCCACAGCCAAGGTGGCAGCCAGAACAACTCTTGCTTTCTTTCAAGGTCTCTGGGAACTACTTGCATTGCCACCCAGACTTTGGGGCTGCGGGCTTTCCTGGCCACTCTATCCTCAAAAGCTCCTATTTTTCACTTTTCCCTAGCACCGGTCCCCAATATGCCAAACGTCCTGGCCTGGCTCCCACAGCCAAGCTGGCAGCCAGAAAAAACTCTTGCTTTCTTTCAAGGCCTCTGGGAACTACTTGCATTGCCACCCAGCCTTTGGGGCTGCAGGCTTTCCTGGCCACTTTATCCTCCAAAGAACCTTTTTTTCATATTTCCCAACACCGGCCTCCAATATGCCGAACGTCCTGGCCTGGCTCCCACAGCCAAGCTGGAAGCCAGAAAAAACTCTTGCTTTTTTTCAAGGTCTCTGGGAACTACTTGCATTGCCACCCAGACTTTGGGGCTGCGGGCTTTCCTGGCCACTCTGTCCTCACAAGCACCTTTTTTTTCACTTTACCCCAGCACTGGACCCCAATATGCTGAACGTCCTGGCCTGGCTCCCACAGCCAAGGTGGCAGCCAGAACAACTCTTGCTTTCTTTCAAGGTCTCTGGGAACTACTTGCATTGCCACCCAGACTTTGGGGCTGCGGGCTTTCCTGGCCACTCTCTCCTCAAAAGAACCTTTTTTTCACTTTTCCCCAGCACCGGTCCTTAGTATGCCGAACGTCCTGGCCTGGCTCCCACAGCCAAGGTGGCAGCCGGAACAACTCTTGCTTTCTTTCAAGGTCTCTGGGAACTACTTGCATTGCCACCCAGCCTTTGGGGCTGTGGGCTTTCCTGGCCACTCTATCCTCCAAAGCTCCTATTTTTCACTTTTCCCTAGCACCGGTCCCCAATATGCCGAACGTCCTGGCCTGGCTCCCACAGCCAAGGTGGCAGCCAGAACAACTCTTGCTTTCTTTCAAGGTCTCTGGGAACTACTTGCATTGCCACCTAGACTTTGGGGCTGCAGGCTTTCCTGGCCACTCTGTCCTCACAAGAACCTTTTTTTTCACCTTACTCCAGCACCGGACCCCAATATGCCGAACGTCCTGGCCTGGCTCCCACAGCCAAGGTGGCAGCCAGAAAAAACTCTTGCTTTCTTTCAAGGTCTCTGGGAACTACTTGCATTGCCACCCAGACTTTGGGGCTGCGTGCTTTCCTGGCCACTCTGTCCTCAAAAGAACCTTTTTTTCACTTTTCCCCAGCACCGGCCTCCAATATGCCGAACGTCCTGGCCTGGCTCCCACACCCAAGGTGGCAGCCAGAACAACTCTTGCTTTCTTTCAAGGTCTCTGGGAACTACTTGCATTGCCACCCAGACTTTGGGGCTGCGGGCTTTCCTGGCCACTCTGTCCTCAAAAGAACCTTTTTTTCACTTTTCCCCAGCACCGGTCCTTAGTATGCCAAACGTCCTGGCCTGGCTCCCACAGCCAAGGTGGCAGCCAGAACAACTCTTGCTTTCTTTCAAGGTCTCTGGGAACTACTTGCATTGCCACCCAGACTTTGGGCCTGCGGGCTTTCCTGACCACTCTGTCTTCACAAGCACCTTTTTTTTGACTTTTCCCTAGCACCGGCCTCCAATATGCCGAACATCCTGGCCTGGCTCCCACAGCCAAGGTGGCAGCCAGAACAACTCTAGCTTTCTTTCAAGGTCTCTGGGAACTACTTGCATTGCCACCCAGACTTTGGGGCTGCGGGCTTTCCTGGCCACTCTATCCTCAAAAGAACCTTTTTTTCACTTTTCCCCAGCACTGGCCCCCAATATGCCGAACGTCCTGGCCTGGCTCCCACAGCCAAGGTGCAAGCCAGAACAACTCTTGCTTTCTTTCAAGGTCTCTGGGAACTACTTGCATTGCCACCCAGACTTTGGGGCTGCGGGCTTTCCTGGCCACTCTGTCCTCACAAGCACCTTTTTTTTCACTTTACCCCAACACCGGCCTCCAATATGCTGAACGTCCTGGCCTGGCTCCCACAGCCAAGGTGGCAGCCAGAACAACTCTTGCTTTCTTTCAAGGTCTCTGGGAACTACTTGCATTGCCACCCAGACTTTGGGGCTGCGGGCTTTCCTGGCCACTCTGTCCTCACAAGCACCTTTTTTTTCACTTTACCCCAACACCGGCCTCCAATATGCTGAACGTCCTGGCCTGGCTCCCACAGCCAAGGTGGCAGCCAGAACAACTCTTGCTTTCTTTCAAGGTCTCTGGGAACTACTTGCATTGCCACCCAGACTTTGGGGCTGCGGGCTTTCCTGGCCACTCTGTCCTCAAAAGAACCTTTTTTTCACTTTTCCCCAGCACCGGTCCTTAGAATGCCAAACGTCCTGGCCTGGCTCCCACAGCCAAGGTGGCAGCCAGAACAACTCTTGCTTTCTTTCAAGGTCTCTGGGAACTACTTGCATTGCCACACAGACTTTGGGGCTGCGGGCTTTCCTGGCCACTCTGTCTTCACAAGCACATTTTTTTTGACTTTTCCCTAGCACTGGCCTCCAATATGCCGAACGTCCTGGCCTGGCTCCCACAGCCAAGGTGGCAGCCAGAACAACTCTTGCTTTCTTTCAAGGTCTCTGGGAACTACTTGCATTGCCACCCAGACTTTGGGGCTGCGGGCTTTCCTGGCCACTCTATCCTCCAAAGCTCCTATTTTTCACTTTTCCCTAGCACCGGTCCCCAATATGCCGAACGTCCTGGCCTGGCTCCCACAGCCAAGGTAGCAGCCAGAACAACTCTTGCTTTCTTTCAAGGTCTCTGGGAACTACTTGCATTGCCACCTAGACTTTGGGGCTGCAGGCTTTCCTGGCCACTCTGTCCTCACAAGCACCTTTTTTTTCACCTTACTCCAGCACCGGACCCCAATATGCCGAACGTCCTGGCCTGGCTCCCACACCCAAGGTAGCAGCCAGAAAAAAACTCTTGCTTTCTTTCAAGGTCCTCTGGGAACTACTTGCATTGCCACCCAGCCTTTGGGGCTGCAGGCTTTCCTGGCCACTCTATCCTCCAAAGAACCTTTTTTTCATATTTCCCAGCACCGGCCTCCAATATGCCGAACGTCCTGGCCTGGCTCCCACAGCCAAGGTGGCAGCCAGAACAAAGCTCTTGCTTTCTTTCAAGGTCTCTGGGAACTACTTGCATTGCCACCCAGACTTTGGGGCTGCGGGCTTTCCTGGCCACTCTATCCTCAAAAGCTCCTATTTTTCACTTTTCCCTAGCACCGGTCCCCAATATGCCAAACGTCCTGGCCTGGCTCCCACAAGCCAAGGTGGCAGCCAGAAAAAACTCTTGCTTTCTTTCAAGGTCTCTGGGAACTACTGCATTGCCACCCAGACTTTGGGGCTGCGGGCTTTCCTGGCCACTTTATCCTCCAAAGAACCTTTTTTTCACTTTTCCCTAGCACCGGACCCCAATATGCTGAACGTCCTGGCCTGGCTCCCACAGCCAAGCTGGCAGCCAGAAAAAACTCTTGCTTTCTTTCAAGGTCTCTGGGAACTACTTGCATTGCCACCCAGACTTTGGGGCTGCGGGCTTTCCTGGCCACTCTGTCCTCACAAGCACCTTTTTTTTCACTTTTCCCCAGCACCGGCCTCCAATATGTTGAACGTCCTGGCCTGGCTCCCACAGCCAAGGTGGCAGCCAGAACAACTCTTGCTTTCTTTCAAGGTCTCTGGGAACTACTTGCATTGCCACCCAGACTTTGGGGGCTGCGGGCTTTCCTGGCCACTCTATCCTCCAAAGCTCCTATTTTTCACTTTTCCCTAGCACCGGTCCCCAATATGCCGAACGTCCTGGCCTGGCTCCCACAGCCAAGGTAGCAGCCAGAACAACTCTTGCTTTCTTTCAAGGTCTCTGGGAAGTACTTGCATTGCCACCTAGACTTTGGGGCTGCAGGCTTTCCTGGCCTCTCTGTCCTCACAAGCACCTTTTTTTTCACCTTACTCCAGCACCGGACCCCAATATGCCGAACGTCCTGGCCTGGCTCCCACACCCAAGGTAGCAGCCAGAAAAAACTCTTGCTTTCTTTCAAGGTCTCTGGGAACTACTTGCATTGCCACCCGCCTTTGGGGCTGCAGGCTTTCCTGGCCACTCTATCCTCCAAAGAACCTTTTTTCATATTTCCCAGCACCGGCCTCCAATATGCCGAACATCCTGGCCTGGCTCCCACAGCCAAGGTGGCAGCCAGAACAACTCTTGCTTTCTTTCAAGGTCTCTGGGAACTACTTGCATTGCCACCCAGACTTTGGGGCGCGGGCTTTCCTGGCCACTCTATCCTCAAAAGCTCCTATTTTTCACTTTTCCCTAGCACCGGTCCCCAATATGCCAAACGTCCTGGCCTGGCCTCCCACAGCCAAGGTGGCAGCCAGAAAAAACTCTTGCTTTCTTTCAAGGTCTCTGGGAACTACTTGCATTGCCACCCAGACTTTGGGGCTGCGGGCTTTCCTGGCCACTTTATCCTCCAAAGAACCTTTTTTTCACTTTTCCCTAGCACCGGACCCCAATATGCTGAACGTCCTGGCCTGGCTCCCACAGCCAAGCTGGCAGCCAGAAAAAACTCTTGCTTTCTTTCAAGGTCTCTGGGAACTACTTGCATTGCCACCCAGACTTTGGGGCTGCGGGCTTTCCTGGCCACTCTGTCCTCACAAGCACCTTTTTTTTCACTTTTCCCCAGCACCGGCCTCCAATATGTTGAACGTCCTGGCCTGGCTCCCACAGCCAAGCTGGCAGCCAGAACAACTCTTGCTTTCTTTCAAGGTCTCTGGGAACTACTTGCATTGCCACCCAGACTTTGGGGCTGCGGGCTTTCCTGGCCACTCTATCCTCCAAAGCTCCTATTTTTCACTTTTCCCTAGCACCGGTCCCCAATATGCCGAACGTCCTGGCCTGGCTCCCACAGCCAAGGTAGCAGCCAGAACAACTCTTGCTTTCTTTCAAGGTCTCTGGGAAGTACTTGCATTGCCACCTAGACTTTGGGCTGCAGGCTTTCCTGGCCACTCTGTCCTCACAAGCACCTTTTTTTTCACCTTACTCCAGCACCGGACCCCAATATGCCGAACGTCCTGGCCTGGCTCCACACCCAAGGTAGCAGCCAGAAAAAACTCTTGCTTTCTTTCAAGGTCTCTGGAACTACTTGCATTGCCACCCAGCCTTTGGGGCTGCAGGCTTTCCTGGCCACTCTATCCTCCAAAGAACCTTTTTTTCATATTTCCCAGCACCGGCCTCCAATATGCCGAACATCCTGGCCTGGCTCCCACAGCCAAGGTGGCAGCCAGAACAACTCTTGCTTTCTTTCAAGGTCCTCTGGGAACTACTTGCATTGCCACCCAGACTTTGGGGCTGCGGGCTTTCCTGGCCACTCTATCCTCAAAAGCTCCTATTTTTCACTTTTCCCTAGCACCGGTCCCCAATATGCCAAACGTCCTGGCCTGGCTCCCACAGCCAAGCTGGCAGGCCAGAAATAACTCTTGCTTCTTTCAAGGTC